>NC_134568.1:21384794-21700628 GCF_050947875.1 Dermacentor variabilis | reverse complement strand
AACTGAAATGCGTGCTGACGGTGCGCAGGCTCCCGAATTCGGCACGTGGCGTTACACGGCCACGAGGTCCCCGCGGTGGAATCGAGCTTAAGCCCGCCCGACTAGGGCTTTCGGAATTGGTCGCCACGTGGTCATCGAGACTTAAACATGGCTAAAGTTCGCATAATCTCGTTATGGAAAAAAAAATACAGAAAGGAAGCGAGAAAGAAGAGGCCTATATTTGTTAGAACTATCGCCCCACCTGCACTTACACAGCTGAACTGACCTCTATGTAGCACACGCGGGACCTATACGACCAACCTTTCCTGCGCGATCCTCAGCTCTGGCCGTTTGCTCTCCTTACAAGCAGATATGCGTCATGCCTATATAACTAAATAAGAATAATAAAAAATTCGGAGGGTGTGCAAAAGATTCATGTTAACTTAAGGTATTGGTTTGTGGATACGCTATCTACAGGTTCATGTTTGCAAGGCTGGCAGGTTACAAACTATTGTATTGCTAAAGGACACCTTAATCATCTGCACAGGTCACTTCGACAGTAATCCTTCTTATGCGAAAAAAATCCAGCCGAGGTCCGTTTCATAGTATCTGAACATCATTGCGTTTAATGGTCCTTGTCAAAAATAACCTTTATAAGAACGTTTATGAGAACTGCTTCGAGAGTCCACTTATTGTTCGCTCACCCTTCACTCGGAAGCACTCATTTCCCGTCGGTTCTTTCTCAAAGCGATCGGCTTTGGCACCTGTCTGAAGTGACTTATGTATATGTGTAACAGTTCATGAAATTCGAAAATCTGAAAAATTCAGTGGCAATTTAGTTGTAAACGCAAGAGACATGCGTTAGGATTACGTCGCATCTCTCTGATGTCCCGCATCCATGATTTAAATAACTATATATATTCTTCTAAGCTCTCCAATTCCCTCTCTCCCTCTACCACGTCACCAGCTTCCCACACTTCCCACACATACACTTTCTTCTCCTTTGACACCCCAAATACTAACGCATTTAAACAAAGAAAAACGTTTAAATTAAATGAAGTAATTGACGTCGAGTATAATGGTTAAAAGATGATCAAAAATAAGTTGCGCCATTGAGAAGCGCTACCTCTTACGTATTTCAAATGCGAAGCATTTATTTGCCTAGTCAGAGGCAAGGTCACAACTTACTTGAGACACGTCCTGGCTCTTCGAGTAGTGAAGTGCCAGTTATATTTAAATCGTCATCCTCAGCCTATATATATCCACTGCAGGACGAATGCTTCTCCCTGCGATCTCCAATTGTCTCTGTGCTGTGCCAACCGATTCCAACTTGCACGTGCAAACTTTCTCATTTCATCACCCCACCTAGTCTTCTGCCGTTCTCGACTGCGCTTCCCTTCTCTTGGCACCCATTCTGTAACTCTAATGGTCCACCGGTTATATATCTTACGCACTACATGGCCTCCCCAGCTCCATCTTTTTTCTCTTAATGTCGATTAGAATATCGGCTATCACCCGTTCGCTCTCTAATCCGCACCGCTCTCTTCCTGTCTCTTAACGTTACGCCTGACATTCTTCGTTCCATCGCTCTTTGCGCGGTCCTCAACTTGTTCTCGAACTTTTTTGTCAGTCTCCAAGTTTCTGCCCCTTATGTTAGCACCGATAGAATGCAGCGATTGTACACCTTTCTTTCAGTGATAGTCGTAAGCTCCAAGTCAGGATATGGCAATGTCTGCCGTATGCACTCTAACCCATTTTTATTTCTTCGGTAAATTTCCTTCTAGTGATCAGGGTCCCCTGTGAGTAATTGACCTAGATAAACGTACTCCTTCACCTGTATGTATATATATATATATATATATATACAGCCCGCGAATACAGGCAAAGTGCCTCGAGCGGCCTGTCGCGCGGCAATTTTGCGTCTATTCATGGGCTTCTTTCACGCTCGGAAAAATACGTTGATGTAGCACGTATTGAGAAACAGAAAGCTGCCGTTGAAGTTTTTTCATATTGCGCTACAATTTTCTCGTTGACACTACTATTTATTTATAATATTTTAGGTCATAATTTAGACTAGTTATGTAATTAGGCGGAATGCAAAAATTATTCTGAGTATCTCCAAGCAACGGCAAACAACGTTACTTTGGTTCTGTCTAAGCTACGTGGCATTTGCATATTTTTAAAACCTGGTAAATGATAGTTGGGACAGCCCGTATATATGGTGGTCCTGCCTACGTCAGAGTGATTACTCTGATGGAAGCAGGACCACCTACCGAAATATTGGTAAACTTATTTTTCGTACGCTTGTGTGTGTGTGTGCGTGTGCGCCCACGAGAAGGGAAACCGATGGGGGCTGGAACCTTGTCAATCACGAAAATAAACAGCCAACAGGCAAATTTATTTCATTTTCATTTATTTATTTTCTCCAGTGAGCAAGGGATTTAACGTGAAATGCAGTGGATCCCATCCCGCGTAGGAATTGAAGTAAATGGGAAAGCTGACGCCCTTGCACGCCTGGCGCTGACATGCGTCCCAAAAGTGAGAGCGCCAAATATCTTCTTATCTTTCTATTCTCTCTTTCCCATCCCCCAGAGTAGGGTAGCCAATCAGAAGCATTTCTGGTTAACATCCTGCCTTCTCTCTTTATTTACTCCTCCTAAGGATGCAATCCGCAATCAATTTAAGGCGATCGACAAGACTCCACACCAAGTCTACGTGACTTATGGACTTAGCAACGCTGTTGTACCGCATCAAAACTGACTCCGTGTACACCCCGGCTTCGTTATTCAAGACTCGACGACGCGCTTCCCCTCTCTGTGTCTTTTGATATCGGTGACATCTAGCATTTCCAAATAAAGGCGTCAGGCAGGGAGATACGATCTCTCCAATGCTATTCACAGCGTGTTTACAGGAGGTATTCAGAGAACTGGATTGGGAAGAATTGGGAATAAGAGTTAATGAAGAATACCTTAGTAACTTGCGATTCGCTGATGATATTGCCTTGCTTAGTAACTCAGGGAACCAACTGCAATGCATGCTCACTGACCTGGAGAGGCAAAGCCGAAGGGTGGGTATAAAAATTAATTTGCAGAAAACTAAAGTAATGTTTAACAGTCTCGGAAGAGAACAGCAGTTTAAGATAGGTAGTGAGGCACTGGAAGTGGTGGGGAATACATCTACTTAGGGCAGGTAGTGATTGCGGATCCGGATCATGAGACTGAAATAATCAGAAGAATAAGAATGGGCTGGGGTGCGTTTGGCAGGCATTCTCAGATCATGAACGGCAGGTTGCCATTATCCCTCAAGGGAAAAGTTTATAACAGCTGTGTCTTACCAGTACTCACGTACGGGGCAGAAACCTGTAGGCTTATGAAAAGGGTTCTACTTAAATTGAGGACGACGCAACGAGCTATGGAAAGAAGAATGATAGGTGCAACGTTAAGGGATAAGAAAAGAGCTGATTGGGTGAGGGAACAAACGCGAGTTACTGATATCTTAGTTGAAATCAAGAAAGAGAAATGGGGCATGGGCAGGACACGTAATGAGGAGGGAAGTTAACCGATGGTCAGTAAGAGTTACGGAATGGATTCCAAGGGAAGGGAAGCGTAGCAGAGGGCGGCAGAAAGTTAGGTGGGCGGATGAGATTAAGAAGTTTGCAGGGACAACATGGCCACAATTAGTACATGACCGGGGTAGTTGGAGAGGTATGGGAGAGGCCTTTGCCCTGCAGCGGGCGTAACCAGGCTGATGATGATGAGGATGACATCTAACATTTCATTTGGCTATGCCCATAGTTCTACACAAAGAAAACCGATGGTCGACACCCTGCAAACGAATGGTCTTTCGCACAGGACTGTGAAGACGTCATTTTCCACGGAGGGCCTACGGCAATCAGCAGGAGAGTGCAACGACTGCTGATTGCCTTCATGCGAGACACCGAGCTCTTCGACATCTAGTGACACGCCCCTGGTATCAACTCACAGGGGGCTCAGGTGGAACAATTGTCGGTTACGTATGCCAGGCGAGCCCGCCTGCTGCGACACCACTACCACCACCATCAGCATCACCACCACGCGGCCCGCTTCTCAGCAGTGATAGCAGAGTGGGCGATGGTCGGGAGCGCGCCACACGTCTGTCTTCTTCGGGGCGTTGTGCGGGCTGACCGGTGGACGGAGCGGCGGCAACAGTGGCTGACGACAGAACTGCGACGCCACGGTGCCCTGGCGCGGCCGCGGAGGAGGTACATGACGGCAGGCGACAGCAGCGTAGTTCTTTACCTCCGGCTGCAGCGGTACACGCTGTAGTTCTGGAATTCGTAGAGTGGGCTCGGCCTCTCGGCAGACGATGTCAGAAATTGAAGCAAGCTGGGGCTTCGACGCTGGGAACATTTTTCGGAGTTTTTCGGGCACAACGGCCTTGATTGTTTCTCACAACTCGTCGGAACCGTACCCTTGGACTTCCTACTTCGGCGCAAGCACTTGGCGGTTGCCGTGTGCATATTTCCAACATCTTCTCTCTGGCTATGGCTTCCGTTGAAAATTGCGAACTTTCTTAGGCGGGTTGCGAATTTATCCCGTGAAGAGTTCTTGCTTCACACGAGGAAACGCCACGAGGAAACGCACGTTCTACTCATCAGAAATATTCGAGTTGATGTGACGAAATAGACGGCAATGTTCTCAATCGGCAGCTGGACTCGGGCTTCTGGCAGAACCTCTGCCCTTCGCTTGAGCACGATGCTCGTAAAGGTTTGCAGGAAGCTGTGGCTAAACAGGCTCCATGTCGTTAGGGTCGACTCTCGATTCTCGAACCAGGTCCTCGCGGCGCCTTCCAAGGAGAAGCATGTATGTGAAAACTTGTCCTCGGATCTCCAGTTGCTGGACGTCGTGGCCCTCTCGTATGTCTCCAACGAACTTTCCGGCTGTTTGAACGAAGATCCGCGAATGTTCGGTGACTCCCTGGGTGGTTGCACCACGATCACTGCAGGGGACACCGAGGTTGTCATTGTGGCTGTAGTCCGGGTCATGATCTTCTTGGTCTTCTCCGGCAGAAGTCCGTACTCTGGCAGTAGTTGTTGCAGTCTGCGGTTATCTCGCTTGTCCGTGGCGACGTTGGAGTTGTCTTCGCGGCTTGGGCTTGCATAGCTTCATGGCTTGCAGGGGGCTTTCGGTAGACAGTTAAGCACCTCCGCCAGATGCAACGTTGTGGTGACAGTGAGGAACACAATAAAAAATAACTGTGAATCACGCAACTAATTCTTTATCTAGTGAACTTACGCACAGAAAAGCAATTAAGGGACACTCAAAATAGAACGATAGCGACTAGCATAATCGGTGTTTGTCTACAGCTGATCTGCGGGTCAGACGCATCGGCTATTTATAGTTTACACATAGAACATTCCAACATAATTGCTGGGGTCGCACAAGTTCTAAAGTGCACAATATTATTCGTGTCACGCATGTAATCTTACTACAAAAGGTTCGGTGACAACACAGGCAATTTACAGAATCGGCTACAAGAATCGGGAATGTCCTGGTACATGCAGGTGCGTCTTGCGCCGTGCGATAACGTTTAACATGTGTTCGCCGGTAAAAAGCGGTCGTCACCGAAAAAAGGCACACAACTGCACGCGCCATGATGCGCACTTCGCAAGACGCGTCGCTGTGCAGCACTTCTCGGTGGATGCCTCGCAACGACACGTAACCATACGGGAAGAAAAGAAAAACACATCTCGTTAAGAAAGACAGGTGTCAATACCTACTCACTATTTAATGCGTTAAGGGATTTTGGAAACATTCTGGTTAAATGTTAGTTTTCTCATCCTAAGTGCCCCCATCACTTTACTGTACCGAACCTATCTAATACTTTCAAATTGCATAATTCTATCACCCCATCACATCATTTGTTGCCTTTTACTGCGTTTCCTTGCCATCGTACTCCAACTTCAGTTTCGCTTAATCTCAACTGAAATAGCGTTTGCCTGCGTTCGTACTGTAGATCAATATTATTGTACTTCTATCTCATAACTTCGAGCCTTCAATTTCCTGTTCCATCGCTCGTTGCACGATCCGCACATTTCTTTGAAGTTCCCTTGCTTTTCTCTACCAAATTTCGATCCCATAGATAGCCTGTGCTTTAGAATATTGTGCAACGTGACATAAGAAATAAAAACTATCAGAATTGACCCTGCTATGTTCGTGTTTGATCCTCGATAGGGTCGTTCAAAAACCATTTATCAACATCTACTCCCGGTTTCATGATCATTAACTTATGGCGCTTCAGATGGCTTGCCACGCAGCAGCGTTGTTCAAGTAAAAAGCTTCTCTGGGCCATTTCTTCGCAAAAGTAGAGCCATTACCAGCTCGCCACTGTTGCCATAAGGCTGAATATTGCCTGCCTTCTTTGCTATTTGGGGAGAGGAAGCTGGCTCGAAAGCTGGCTCGAGAAGAGGCGGAATTCATATTGTCGTTCGAAAGCTGAAACTTTATTAATGCTTAAGTGGCTCGTTGCAATGGCTCATCCGCACCTAAGGCGGCTTCTAGTCGAGCGGTAGATAAATTATCATCATTAGCAATGGTTCATACCCCCGTAAGAAAGCAAAAATGCAATGGCCCATACATTCATTGAAATCACCCGTACAAACATCCAGAACAGCGTACGTTTCAATAAAGAACGTCGCTGGCGAAAGTCTGACTCCGCTATACGAGTGCGCGCAGCCGCAGCTAAGCGTCCAAAATAAGCCGAAGAAGCCGAAGCCGAAGAAGCCGATTATGCGGACATAATTACATTAACCGAAACATGGTTGACGAGTAAAGTAACAAACTCTGAGTTATTCTGCTGTAATAAAAAGTATAATGTTTGCCGTACCGATCGCACTAACACACTAGGCGGTGGTGTTTTAACAGCTGTTAATGAATGCTTCGACTGTTTCCCGGTAGCCATATCCTGTAACATTGAATGTGTATGAAGGTGCGTTTCTTCAAATTTTAAAAAGGTTCTGATGGGTGTATGTTACCGAGCACCATCATCAGACTCGACTTTTTGCGATAGCATGTACGATTGTTTATGCAAGATAAGTGTTCGTTTCCACGGAGCGCCAATTTTATGTATGGGCGATTTTCCCCAAGATTTCCTGGTCAGGTACGTGTCCTTTATTAAATACAACTTCCGCAGAATCGAAGCTTTTTTGTGGAGATATATGCTGATTTCAACTTGATTCAGGTTGTTAATTCCCCTACACGCGTAACGAACACCACATCATCTCTTTTAGATCTCGTTTTAACGTCATCAACAGATATCGTATCTGACGTTACACACTCATCCGGCTTGAGCGATCACGACGTCTTGCATTTTTCTATTACCCTGGAAACTCTACCATCTCAAAACAGTATTAAAACCATTCGTGATTATAAAAACGGCAACTTCCCCGCTATCGACTACGAACTTGCTCTTTTTCTTGATAATTTCCTGCCTAATGTTGCTGAGCGCTCACTGGATACTAGCTGGAATATATTCAAAGAAAAAATTCATCACCATCATCGTCATCAGCCTGGTTACGCCTTCTGCAGGGCAAAGGCCTCTCTCATACTTCTGCAACTACCCCGGTCATGTACTAATTGTGTGCATGTTGTCCCTGAAAACTTTTTAATCTCATCCGCCCACCTAACTTTCTGCTGCCCTCTGCTAAGTTTCCCTTCCCTTGGAATCCATTCCCTAACTCTTAATGACCGTCGGTTATCTTCCCTCCTCATTACGTGTCCTGCCCATGCCCCCCATTTCTTTTTCTTGATTTCAACTAAGATATCAGTAACTCGCGTTTGTTCCCTCACCCGATCAGCTCTTTTCTTATCCCTTAACGTTACACCTATCATTCTTCTTTCCATAGCTCGTTGCGTCGTCCTCAATTTAAGTAGAACCCTTTTCGTAAGCCTCCAGCTTTCTGCCCCGTACGTGAGTACTGGTAAGACACAGCTGTTATAAACTTTTCCCTTGAGGGATAATGGCAACCTGCCGTTCATGATCTGAGAATGCCTGCCAAACGCACCCCAGCCTATTCTTATTCTTCTGATTATTTCAGTCTCATGATCCGGATCCGCAATCACTACCTGCCCTAAGTAGATGTATTCCCTTACCACTTCCAGTGCCTCACTACCTATCGTAAACTGCTGTTCTCTTCCGAGACTGTTAAACATTACTTTGGTTTTCTGCAGATTAATTTTTAGACCCACCCTTCTGCTTTGCCTCTCCAGGTCAGTGAGCATGCATTGCAATTGGTACCCTGATTTACTAAGCAAGGCAATATCATCAGCCAATCGCAAGTTACTAAGGTATTCTCCATTAACTCTTATCCCAAATTCTTCCCAATCCAGGTCTCTGAATACCTCCTGTAAACACGCTGTGAATAGCATTGGAGAGATCACACCTCCCTGCCTAACGCCTTTCTTTGTTGGGATTGTGTCGCTTTCTTTATGGAGGACAATGGTGGCTGTGGAGCCCCTATAGATATCTTTCAGTATTTTTACATACGGCTCGTCTACACCCTGATTCCGTAATGCCTCCATGACTGCTGAGGTTTCGACTGAATCAAACGCTTTCTCGTAATCAATGAAAGCCATATATAAAGGTTGATTATATTCCGCACATTTCTCTATCACCTGATTGATAGTGTGAATATGGTCTATTGTTGAGTAGCCTTTACGGAATCCTGCCTGGCCCTTTGGTTGACAGAAGTCTAAGGTGTTCCTGATTCTATTTGCGATTACCTAAGTAAATACTTTGTAGGCAACGGACAGTAAGCTGATCGGTCTATAATTTTTCAAGTCTTTGGCGTCCCCTTTCTTATGGATTAGGATTGTTAGCGTTCTTCCATAATTTCGGTACTCTCGAGGTCATGAGGCATTGCGTATACAGGGAGGCCAGTTTTTCTAGAACAATCTGCTCACCATCCTTCAACAAATCTGCTGTTACCTGATCCTCCCCAGCTGCCTTCCCCCTTTGCATAGCTCCCAAGGCTTTCTTTACTTCCTTCTGGCGTTACTTCTGGGGATTTCACATTCCTCTAGACTATTCTCTCTTCCATTATCGTCGTGGGTGCCACTGGTACTGTATAAATCTCTATGTAACTCATCAGCCACTTGAACTATCTCATCCATATTAGTAATGATATTGCCAGCTTTGCCTCTTAACGCATACATCTGATTCTTGCCTATTCCTAGTTTCTTCTTCACTGCTTTTAGGCTTCCTCCGTTCCTGAGAGCATGTTCAATTCTATCCATATTACACTTTCTTATGTCAGCTGTCGTTGATTAACCTGGAAAGTTCTGCCAGTTCTATTCTAGCTGTAGAGTTAGAGGCTTTCATACATTGGCGTTTCTTGATCAGATCTTTCGTCTCCTGCGATAGCTTACTGCTCTCCTGTCTAATGGAGTTACCACCGACTTCTATTGCACACTCTTTAATGATGCCCATAATATTGTCGTTCATTGCTTCAACACTAAGGTCATCTTCCTGAGTTCAAGCCGAATACCTATTCTGTAGCTTGATCTGGAAATCCTCTATTTTCCCTCTTACCACTAACTCATTGATCGGCTTCTTATGTACCAGTTTCTTCCGTTCCCTCCCCAGGTCTAGGCTAATTCGAGTTCTTACCATCCTTTGGTCACTGCTGCGCACCTTGCCGAGCACGTCCACATCTTGTATGCTTCGTGCAACAATGCTTCGTGGTATATTAAATCTTTCAAACGGCTATCTAACAGAAAAAACGTCTTTTTCGCATTAATAAGAGGACGCAAAGCCCGGCTAAACGGTCTGCATAAGAAGGAGATGTCTCGGCCTACTTTGGCAGCAGCGGTAGCGACCCTGGCACATTGGCTTAAATTCCCCTGTTCTACGCAGATTCTTCGACGGGCCTTGTGTCTCCGGCGGTAGTCTTTGTGGCGCTACCTACCCTTTTCGTCTTTGGTGCTGCATCGTTCCCGTGTTACCTACACGTGCGGATTCCTCAGCCAGACTGCTATCTACAGCTGATAGCGTCGACGATTTCTGCCACCAGGTGCCACTGCCGTCCCGATTCCTCGCTATAGAAGCCGCCGACGTGGAAAACGACACTTTGGCAGCAGCGGTAGCGACCCTGGCACATTGGCTTACATTCCCCTGTTCTACGCAGGTTCGTCCACGCCTTGTAACATTGGCTCTTTAGTTCATTTCATGTTGTCTACTCTACCGCTGCTGCCACTCGAGTCTGCTTCCCTGTGTTTCCGTATCCTGTTCCCATGGCAACTGTAGGCACCTGTTGCTCATGCAATGAAGCTGTTAGCTCAGATGAAATGTCTGTGTCATGTGGCGAATGTAAGGGGCTCTTCCACATTGGGACATGTGCTGGCTTATCGGATAAACAATATAAGAAAAAAATCTGAATCGGCTAAACAAAAGTGGACTTGCTCTACGTGCAGAGTCGCAGGAAAGGATAGTGAAGGCTCAAGCGGGAAGTCGTCAGCTGATGAACTAACTGATATAAGGTCGCTTTTAGCGAACATAAGTCAAAAGTTGGAAGAGTTGTTGCCGCTCAAAGAGACTGTGCCAGGCATTGAGCGGTTGGTACAACTAATGTCTGATAAGTATGCCGAGATGTTGGCACGATTGGCCGCGCAAGAAAAGGGCACGAAAGAAATCCAGAAAAGGCTTGAACACCTTGAACAAAGCTCACACGCTAGTGGCGATGCGACAAAGAAGTTAGAGGCGGATCTTAATGAGCTGGAATGGAGAAACCGCAGGTTCAACCTAGAAATTCACGGTGTTAGTGCAGCTGACAATGAAAATTTGCTTGAGAAAGTGAATTCTCTTGCCACATTGATTGAGGTCCCTGTATTTAGTGAAACCGATGTCACTGCCATTCACCGCCTTCCATGCAAAGCCGGCCGCATTCCTGGTATAATTGTGAAGTATCTCAGGCAATCTGTTCGAGACCAGTGGCTGGACAGCCGCTCAAAGCTGAGGGAAAAGAAATCCAACGTGTTCTTTCAGGAAAACATGACCAGCTACAACCGGCAACTGCTTCGAGAGGCTAAAGATTGGGCGAAAGTGAATGGGTACAATTCGCGTGGCACAGGAATGGAAAGATCTTGCTGCGAAAGACCGAGGGCGACTCTGTGATCGTAGTGCGTCACAGATCAGCCTTTCCTTCCTGAGCCTGCTCTCTTGTGAGCATACTGAAGTTGATCATTCCCACTTAAAGATGGATACTGATAGTCCCTTCTTTCCGCGTGAGGTAGATAATCTTGTCTCAAATCAACATGCTGGTTCATTGAAGTGTCTTCACCTTAATGTTCGTTCGCTCTATAACAAAGAAACGGATATCGATGACTTTATGAATGGTTTTCATTTTTTGTTTGATGCTGTAATGCTCAGTGAAACTTTGTGCAGAGATGGTCGTGACGTGCCTAAGTTTAGACATTATCAATCGTTTTGTGTGAACCGAACAAACCGCCGTGGCGGCGGTGTTTTGCTGTTGTTGAAAGAACATGTAAGTTGTGAATTGCTTCCCGACTTTTGTGTTTGTTGCGAAGATTTTGAAATGGGGTAACAGTTCGTGCGAATGAGTACATATTTTCTGTTTGCTACAGGCCTCCAAATAGAAATCTTCTTCAGTTCCTTTCTTTTTATGAACAGCTGCTGTCTTTTACTGCAGAAAATGCAATTATTTGGTGTCCGCTGGTGATTTTAATATCCGCATGCTGACCCCTTCTGTACCACAAAAGGCTATGTTAAGTATTTTAGCTTCAAGTGGTTATGAAAATTTAATCCGTAGGCCAACAAGGATTACATCCGAAAGTTAAACATTGTTGGACTTGCTCATTACAAATGCTGACACTGAAAATGCTACTGCCGGGGTGATGTCACACGATCTTAGTGATCACCTTCCAGTATTTCTTTTTCTAAGAAAACACAACTTTAAAGAAAGAACAGGAAGCATGAGTATATCCTATCTCAAAGTATTACTCGACCACGTCTAGATAGCTTCAGAGACGAACTTCTACGGTGGGACCTTAAACAAATTTTAGAAATAGATAACGTTGAAATCGCGTATGGCAAGCTTATTGATGACGTCTCTCGAATATATAAGAACCATTTTCTAGAAAAAAGTTAAGGCTCGGTAAAAAATTACGGAAGCCGTGGATAACCCCCGAATTGGTAAAACGTATTAATTATAAAAACGCGCTCTATCACAAGTTCGTCAAGACTAACGATCCAAGTATATTAAAGGAATACAAGTCGTATAGAAACAAGCTAAATAAGGAACTAAAATCCCATAGGAAGTCCTCCTTTCATGCAGAATTCGAGGGTTGTTTTAACAAACCTGATACCTTATGGAAAAAGTTAAATGATGTCTTAAATCGTCGAAAATCAGCTCCGCGAATACAAACTCTAATACTTGGTGGAAACGAAGTATCGGGAAGTGCTCTTGCAAATGTTTTTAATGATTACTTTGTAAGCTTTTCTGGTGGTAGTGCGTCGTCTGATATTAATGAATTTATGCCAAACAGAAATTCATCTTCACTCTTTCTTCATCCCTTTACTGAGCACGAGGTGACATCAGTTTTCCTTTCACTAAAAAAATAGCTCAAGTTGCGATGCAGAAGGCATGCAGGTTCGCCCTATCAAGTATGTGCTTGATATCATTTCCCCGTACATTACCTATATTTTTAATTTGTCTTTGTCAAGCGCTATCTTTCCTAAACGGATGCAAATAGCCAGAGTGTCTGTATTGTTCAAGAAAGGTGACGTTAATGATACTAAAAATTATAGACTCATTTCTAGATTACCTGGTTTTTCGAAGGGTCTAGAAAAACTAATACTAATGCAGGTTTCGAAGTTTTTTTGACAAGCACAGCCTGATTTCTCCAGCCCAGTTTGGATTTAGAAAACGACGGTTTACAGAATTAGCACTACTCCATCAAAAATAATTTATTTTATCGCAATTTGAAATTAAAAACATTGTCCTTGGTATTTATATTGATTTTACTAAAGCATTTGATTGCATCCTTCACTCGGTTCTACTTGATAAGCTTGAAACCTACGGTAAAAAATTATGGCGTTTTACGTTCCAAAACCGCTTTCTGATTATTAGGCACGCCGTAGTGGAGGACTCCGGAAATTTTGACTACCTGGGCTTCTTTAACGTGCGCCTAAATCTAAGTACACGGGTGTTTTCGCATTTCGCCCCCATCGAAATGCGGCCGCCGTGGCCGGGAAAAAACCTACGGTATTCGAGGGCACTGTGGAAGCCTTATAAAATCTTATCTTGATGATCGCTATCAGTATGTTGAAATAAACAATAGCCGCTCAAATTTGAAGCATATCACCAGAGGCGTTCCTCAGGGTAGTATTCTTGCCCGTTCCTGTTTATCATATATATAAATGACTTAGTAAATATCTATATATAAGATGCGAAATACGTAATGTACGCAGACGACGCCAGTATATTTTTTTCGTCACCTGACTCTAGTAGCCTTGAGAATAAAGCTAACACTGCTCTGAAAATTCAGGTATGGTCAAAACAAAACTGTCTACAAATCAATATAAACAAAACAAAAGCAATAATCTTTAGGTCCAAACCTAAGCAAATAATCAGTTCCATCAAACTTGTTTATGACGATGTAAACCTAGAAATTGTAGAAAGATTTAAAATAATTGGCGTTATTTTCACACAAAATATGCTTTGGGACATGCACATAGAATCGGTATTGGGCAAATTATCTCGTGTAGTTGGCATGATGGTGCGGCTGAGACCTTATTTACCTTACAGAATCAAGGTTCTTATTTATAACACCCTATTTTTTCTACACTTTATTATTGTCTGCTCGCGTGGGGTACCACATCACATACGAATCTAGAAAAGATAGATATACTTCAGAAAAAATTTTTGCAAGTACTATTTAACCTGCCTTACAGTGCCCACACATCAGACTTATTTCCGATAGCAAATATAATACCCGTGTTTAACCTTTATAATTACAAGTTAAGTCAAGCTTTCAAACGGAAGGTAAAAGAGAACTTAATGTTTCTTCATGAGTTATCTAATCTCACCAGGAACACACATTCTTACATCACAAGGTGCACGGAACAGTGGAAGGTGGTCACTCCGCGTGCCAATTATTCTACACAAAAGATATCATACACACTACCAACACTTTTAAATTTGTTTCTGAAATCAGGTCTTGATATCTATATAACTGGTGTACGAGCTTTACGTGAACATTTTGTCACTCAATCTTTCTTAAATAATTGAAGAGCGTTTTTCAGGTAATTTGTGTTTTTGCGTTTATCTTTTGTGCATATTTCACATGTAGTCAATTGCTATGTGTATATATGTCTCCTGTTCAATCGCTGTTTGCCTTGTAAAGGAGGCTGCGGGCTCTAGTCAAGTCGCTTGCCTCTAAAGCGACTTTTACCCGCAGTCTCCTCCATCACTGATGGAAATAAAGAAGTTATTATTATTATTACTCATCTGTGATAAAGAATACTTTATTTTCTTTTTTCAGTAGTACCCTTCTCAACATGCTTATAAATAATCCAAAAAGCTTCTGGAATGTAGTAAGGCCTAGTGAACCGAAAATGATATCACTTAGCACGTCTTCCGGTGAACCTACACCTCGGCAGCACTGCGCTAGGATTCTAAATAATGTGTTTATAAAAGCTTTCACGCCTTCAGGACATGATACTGAACTTCCAAGGCACTCATGCTGCAATTTTTTATCTGTGGATCTCATAATTTTTAACGTTATGTGCATAAAAATAATAAGACATCTTCAAGCTTACGCCTTCTTGCGGAATAGATGACATCACGACGAAATTTATAAAAACATACTAGTGAGTATTCCTCTATCATCTTAGAGAGCATTTTTTCACAGTTTTACCTGTCTTCATCCTTGTCTCATGACTGGAAAACAGCATAGATTATTCCGATCCACAAATCTGGCGAAACTCGGGATCCTTTTAACTACAGGCCCATATCGATTACCTCCGTACCGTGCAAAATAATCGAGCACATTATATTTTCTAACCTTGTCGACTTTCTTGAAGAAAATACTTTTTTCCCTAACAGTCAACAAAGCTTTCGCAAATTCTTTTGTTGCTAGACTCAGCTGGTAATTTTTACTAATGATTTACACGTATATCTTGATAGCAGTGTTTTGACTGATTGCATATTATTTTTATTTTTCGAAAGCTTTTAACAAGGTTAAACATGTATTGCTACTACACAAACTAAGCGTACTAAACCTTGACGTGGGAGTACTTAGCTGGATCCAATCGTTCCTTTCGTCTCGTTCCCAATTTGTTGTAACTAATGGCTCCACATCAGCGCAGCTACAGTTGAATCCGGTGTTCCACGAGGGTCTGTCCTTGGTCCTCTTTTATTTTTAATATATATTAACGATTTACCTGATAACATTTCCTCACAAATTAGTTTATTCGCTGATGACTGTCTTATATATATAAAAATAACTAATGCTACTGGTATACATACCCTTCAATCTGATTTAAATAACATATCTAATTGTCGCTTCACTTGGTGCATAGAGCTTAACATTAATAAATGAAAATCTATGCGGATTTCTCGTTCTAACACAACTTGCCCACCTACGCCCTCAATTACTGCACCCTTCAATCCGTTACATGCTACCGTTATCTTGGCACTCATATAACTAGGATCTTTCTTGGAAGCAGCATGTACAGTATATAATATCTAAAGCTAACCGCTCCTTGGGGTACTTGAACATACATTTTTCGGAACCTGTTTCATTAAAACGGCTGTTGGACACAACTTACGTCCGTCCCCAATAAGAATATGCCTCATCCGTCTGGGATCCTCATCAGATCACATTAATTAACGAAGTCTAATCAGTACAAAATCGCTCTGTTCGTTTCATCCTAGCTAACTACCATCGCACTGCTCAAAGCACCCCTCAAATCTTATTATTATATCTTCGCAGAAAGAAATCACGCCATTTCCCTTTTTCATAAAATCTAGTACCACAACGCATCTCTTCGCCCCCTTTGGATCCTCCTTGCGCCTTATTAATCAGCTCGTCGTGATCACGTACATAAAATTAACGTACCCCGTCATAACACCATCACGTGCTCACAATCATTCCTTCCTAGGGCTTCAGTCGACTGGAATAATCTACCTACATCATTAGTAAGCATCAGTGATCCCACTCGTTTTAAGATTGCACTAATGAACATGAAATAATGTATGGTAGCAAATGGCATAATTACGTACTTATTCGTGGACATTGTATGTTAGGTAAAGAGTACTTTTTCTGTATCTTCATATTATGTAAGTGTCTTTTTTCGCTTGTTATGCATACATTACTAGTTTTTTCATATCTCTTTTGTTCCCTACACTGTGAATTCCTAGAACTAATCCTGTATTTTTGACTCTTGCAATGTATTCTCGCCCGTCCCCTCTGCAATGTACAAATATGTACCTTGAGGGCTTCACAAATAAATAAATAAACTGCGAGAGCACCAACGCGAAGATGCGATCGATACGGCAACGTAGAGAGGAGGCCGAAGCTCGCAGACAACGGCTTGCCACACTTGCACTTCACACTACGACTCGTTATATGTTGCAAGAGATTCGACCCCTCCGATCGTATAACTTAATGCCCTAACAATGTGCAACAAGGTGAACAAGGTGTAACAGGTAACAAGGTAACAAGGTGAAAGCCTGCTAAGGCTTTCACCTTCACGTGTTACAAGAGCGTAACATGCTGCCGAACTTTTGAATAAAGTGGCTGGAATAACAACGCATGAGTACAGAAGTTCCGTGAATCTGAAAGCAATTAAAGTCAATATTTCGTAAAGTATTTTCTATGCAGAAATAAATGACTTATTATATTACTGCCAGTACACGTCCCTCATGTGCCGCGCTGCCAGCTCAACGTTATTCTGCGTCTGTTTACAAGGCGATGTCTGCATTGAAGCGAGTCCTTTAAATTTGCAGTGAACACTGGAAGCTGTAGGGTGTCCCAGCTAACGTTAGTCGAGCTTTTGAAATATAAAAACAATGATTTATAAAAAAACATGGTTGAAGATACACTTTTAACACCTACGGTGTTCGATCGTCAGACCTCTGCTAAGTTAATATCACGAATCTTAGTATCGCATTTTGCACCTTGACTTTTTAACATTTTTTTTTCTTTAAACAGCTTGTCTAGTGTTAGGTGGCACACACGGTTTGAACCAAACTTTTGAAGCTGAATGTAGAGGACATGGAGCGCTGCGATTACCACATTAGCATGGCCTCAGAGATGGCGCGCCCTCGCAGCATTTGCTCCGACCGTCCCATTCGGCAAGCTCCCCAGCAAAAAATTGCAATCAGGTGCGCGCACCCTGCGGCCCCCAAGGCGGCACTGCTAGCTGAGTGCTCTGACGTGAAATACCTCGCGTGAAAGAATATAGACACCTTGGTATATGGATAAACGAAAACGATAGGCATCTGGAGACACAGGAAAAAATAATAGCAAAAAGGAAGAGAAATGGGCGGCCATAATTAAAGACAGAGCGCTATGGGGATACAATAGGTGCGAGATGCTCCGGAGTATGTGGAAAGGTGTAATGGTTTCAGGACTTGGAAATGCGGCAGTTTGCCTGCAATCAGAGGTACAATCAGGACTCGATGGTAACCAAAGGTCCGTGGGACGCCTCGCACTGGGCGCTCACGGGAAGACTACAAATGAAGCTTTGCAGGGTGATATGGGCTGGACTAGTTTTGAAGCGAGGGAAGCTCGCAGTAAAATTGAGTATGAAGAACAACTGAGGGTATATGGAAGAAAGCAAATGGGCTGGGAGAGTGTTCAGGTATTTGTACGGGTAAAACATTGATTCACAGTGGAGGAAAAGTACTAGGAAGCTTACCAGCAAGTATGTGAACTGTATGATGAGCAATATGGCAACAGAGAACGTCAAGCGAAAAATCACAGAGGCTGACATAATCTAATGGGTGGCGACAACAGAAAAGAAACCTGCCATGAGTAACTGCTTAAGATAAAAAAAAACTAAATCAGGAAAGAAACAATTTATTATAACTCAAAGCGGAGCTCTTTACTTTTCGAAGCGAGATCAGGATGCCTTAGAACACGCATTTATAAAGCGAGGTATAAGAAGGAAGAAGCATGTGCTTGCTGCGGTAAAGCTAGGAAAACGATGGAGCATGTTTTATTAGAATATGAAGACATCTGCTCAGCGGTCAATTTAGGCACCTCTGGCCTCCTTGAAGCCCTTGGGATCAGCGAGAGCAAGGGGAAAGTAAACATGTTCACAATAGAGATTGGTAAGATGCGATTGGAAGATTGGTGGAAGAAAAGTAGGCATGCAACAAACAACGGAGGCGTACAGAAAGAGAGAGAGAGCAATATAGGAAGGCAGGAATGTTCACCAGTCAAGGGTCTGGTTGGCTACCCTACGCTGGGGGAAGGCGTACAAAAACAAAGTTCACAATAGGGGTTCAGAAAGTTTGGTTATGGGAATTCATCGTGGGTTTTTTTTTCCTTTTTTTTTCTTCTTTAGCATAGGCAGCACATTAGGCAATACAATAACAAAAGCTTGGTGACGCAACCCACCACCCCGTTCCAAAGGAGACACTCATAGCATCCATCCAACCATTCATCTGGCGGGTGTGAAGGCGGCCGTATAAGGGGCACCGCGCAAGGTCTCAATGTGCGCATTGCCTGTCTTTTCACGCATCGCATAAGGTTTTCGCAGGATATGTCCCAAACAATTTTTCAGTTCAACTTCTTGATCTGCCTATAAAATTTTACCTTCTCAAGACTTTAGTCCTATTGTGCCTTTTTTTTCTGTACCTTTTATATTCTTATTCGTTGATTTGGTAGTATCTATACAGTGTATTCGCGTTTATTAGTTCATTTTTCTAAGCAAATCACGTGCTGGTTCACCCACCATCCATTGTTGGTGAACTGGTAGTTTATGATGGATGGCAGAGTTCGAACTCTGTTTTTTCTTTCTTTCTTTCTTTTGCATTTTGTATTGCGGTGATTCAGCAATTAATATGGGAATATTCGTGCTTGTAATACAATGTAATACAATGTAATACTACTCTGTAATACCATGATATTCGTGTAGTAATTGTTGGTATCTTGCCGTGCGTACATTTTCCTGCTTTCAGATTCATGTTACATGCTATTGGGCTCCGCGAATAATTCTTTTGTTACGTGATCGTTTTTTTTTCTTTTTGCCTGATTGATCAAGGCCTATTTTACGTTGATGTAACCATATTTCCTCCTGACCCGAAGCCTTCCTGAAAGCCGCCCATGTAAGGTGTCCATGAATGAATATATTTAACAAAATAAAGTGAAGATGCCGTAAGCAGACATGCGGAAATATGACTAGTATTTCTGTGCTCGATGTAAATAAAATTTTATTCGCTACTGTTTTTTAGTTATGCCAACTACTTATACTAATAAACAAGTAAATAACTGGATAATTTATCATTTCACGCTTTCGTCACAATTTCTCACTCCATTCCCCCTTGATAATGCGGCACGAAGTAACCATTGACACGCCAACTTCAGCAGCAGAACACAAGTATTTTCTTTAATCCACAAAAAATAAGAAGAAAAAGCTTACTTGCCCATTGCTGCGTCCGAGTTGAAACATTCAGTATGCGTTAGCACATTTCAGTGGTACTTGAATATTTGCCTTTGAACTGGCATACTTAATTCTAAGAGTTAGGTTTGCCCGTCTGTTGACAAAGTCAACACCAGGTACATTGACAAGCTTAAAATGTTTCCTTTTATACTATGTGCGGTTCTCACACGTACTCTTGGGACAAACGAACGACAACCCAGTAGTGCAAACAATCGCAAGGGCATTTATTGCACCTTTCATAGATTCCTTTTTGCACTCAAGTAACGCCGTAGGTGACGTTAACAAAGCAACACTCTAAGAGAGTCGATGAATACTTTTTTTAGCGCAAAACAACAGACACAGGAAAGACGACAACACAAGGCGCCTTGTCCTGTCGTCTTTCTTGTGTCTGTTGTTTTGCGCTAAACAAAGTATTCATGGATTCACACCAACTAGCCCGCCAACGCATCGTGCTGAACTCTGAGAGAGATTTACCTAGAAGATAACGTTTGCATTGGATGGGAAGGGATGAGGAGCGAGGAGAAAGTTCATATCAACAAGGGACTGAGGTAGGGGTGCCCTTTATCCCCGCTGCTGTTTATGATGTACATGGTGAGGATGGAGAGGGCGCTAGAATGAAGTAATATCGGGTTTAATCTCTCATACAAACACGTGGGTACAGTAATAGAGCAGCAGCTCCCAGGTTTATTTTATGCGGACGACATTGTGTTGCTAGCTAACAAGCAAAGCGATTTGGAACGTCTGGCTGATATCTGTGGGCAGGAAGGCAACAATTTAGGTATGAAATTTAGTGTTAGAAAATCAGGTGTTTTGGTATTCAATGAAAACAGTGAACAGACAGTGGAGATACAGGGCCAGGAAATACCTCGGGTAACAGAATATAAATACCTTGGTGCATGGATAAACGAAGGCAACAGATATATCGAAACACAGGAAAAAACAATAACATTGAAGCGGAAGGGAAATGCAGCCATAATGGAAGCACAGAGCGCTATGCAGATACAATAGGTACGAGGTCTTCCGAGGTACGTGGAAAGGTGTAATGGTTCCAGGACTTACTTTTGGAAATGCGGTTGTTTGCTTTAAATCAGGGGCACAATCAGGACTCGATGGGAACCAAAGGTCAGTGGGTCGCCTCGCATTGGGCGCTCACGGGAAGACTGCACATGAAGCTGTGCAGGGTGATATGAGCTGGACTAGTTTTGAAGTGAGGGAAGCTCGCAGTAAAATTGAGTATGAAGAACGGCTGAGGAATACGGAAGAAAGTAAATGGGCTGGGAGAGTGTTCAGGTATCTGTACAGGAAAAACATTGATTCACAGTGGAGGAAAAGAACTAGGAAGCTTACCAGCAAATATGCGGCCTGTAGGGTGGGCAACACAGCAACAAAGGAGGTCAAGCGGAAAGTCAGAGAGGCTGAAATAATCTCATGGGTGGCAGCGATGGGAAAGAAACCTGCCATGAGTAACTACTTAAGAGGAAAAAACGAAATCAGGAAAGAAACAATTTATGATAACTCAAAAGGAAGCTCATTACTTTTCGAAGCGAGATCGGGATGCCTTAGAACACGCACCTACAAAGCGAGATATAAGATGGAAGGACAAGCACGTGCTTGCTGCGATAAAGCTAGGGAGACGATGGAGCATGTTTTATTATAATGTGAAGACGTCTACCCAGCGGTCGATTTAGGCACCACTGGCCTCCTTGAAGCCCTTGGGTTCAGCGAGGGCAATGGAAAAGTAAACATGTCCGCAATAGGCATTAGTAAGAGGGGAATGGAGGATTGGTGGAAGAAAAGTAGGGAAACGACAAAAAATGGAGACGTACAAAAGTACAGTTCGAAATAGGGGATCAGAAAATTTGGGTGTGGCAGTTCATAGCGTTTTTTTTTTATTGTTTACCCTAGGTAGGACATTAGGCAGTATAATAGCAAGAGCTTGGTAGCGCAGCCCACCGGCCCCTTCCAAAGGGGACGCTCATAAAATCCATCCATCCATCTATCCATCGCACCATCTCTGGTACCTCCTTGCAAGCATACCGACCCCGGCCGTAAAGCCATTCGGCGACGCCGGATAACATGAGACGGGAGCTATGCGTGAAAACAACATATCAGAGGACGCGTGAGAGTCGCGCATCCACACAACTCTTGTATAATAAATTTGAATGATTTCGCTTGTGTGCTGATCCGTGTAAATACGCCCAACACTGGTTTCTGTCGGCAAACAGGGTTCAAAATTGCAAATTAATATGGCAAAGTGACCTCCATTACAATTGGTGATTAAGCACGACGAAGCGTTACTATGGCAATTGCGGCAAAAAAAAAAAAAGAAAGCTTGGGTGTACGTGTCAAAAACATGAGAGAATTAGGAGGCACGCCATAGTGTGGGGCTCTGGATTAAGTTTAACCACCTGGGGTTCTCTAACGTGCACCTAAATCTAAATACACGTGAGGTTGCAGCAAGTTTCTGTGGGCGAATCGTGCTACGTCTTGTTTCACGACGGTGAAATGCACAGACGAAAGCAAGCGTTGACCACAGGCGACTCGTTCAATGCTTTGAAACCAACTCACAAAACGATAAACATAGATATAATCCCAAAATTCTGAAGTATAGTGCGTCTCCGGCACGTGACGAAGTCTTGCAAATATTTTCCGCTCCTAAATACTAACGTGAATTTATTCGGAGTATGTGGGCGGGGAAAAACAAATAACGCATTTGAGAATATATAGTCCCCAGCATGCAATTGGCCCCTCGTTGACTATCAGCCGTCGTTTACAAATCAGTAAGGAATCGCATAACAGCGCAAAAGCTTTTTTTTCCCGCGTCATCCAAGCCGCCATCAACCCTACTGCGTTCATTCCGAAACCCTCCCCGACGCACGAAAAGCCCTCGCTTGCGAGCGCCGCCGCTGGGAGAAGGAGCCGGCCGCGGCCACCACTGACGTTACGCTCTCTCCCTCCGTGTGAATGCGACGGCCGGAGTAAAATCATGGTCCCTATTGGGGGCGAGGACTTACGGAGTCGCCATCTGTCGGAAGCGCCCCCCTTGCGTAGTATGAGGGATCACGCGGCGCGCTCCTCATAGGTTTGACTGTCGGCGCTCAATAAGAACACCACGCGGGAGCCCTCCTGGACATTTCTGTAAGTACACTCAAAACGACGGAACTTTTCTACCGTCAACATATTAAACTTCGGCAAACAGAAAGCACAGAAAAGTTTACAGGCGCTATCTTTTTACCGAAGACGTACAGTGAACGCCCACTGCGCGCGGTCGCCGCGATGGAGTCTCCCGAACCGCCTTCTTGCGTGAAAGGTAGGCAAACGCTGACAGCAGACTATGTGAAATATGTTCTTATAGTGGGCTGTCTGTATAACGAAACGGAGCATAACAGAATGAAGCCTCAAGGCAGCGACCGACTGCGCGTCTGCATGCATGCCCAGGCATAATATTTCGCTTTCGCTGCGAGCGCGTTTTCGCACCATGCCGTAAGCTTTATTTAGGTCGCAGAATTTGAGTAGTTGACAGTACACAAGCAACCATTGTTGCGTGGACGCTGTCAGGGCTGTTCAAAAATAATTTCGCTATAGAGACTTCGACGCCTAAGGCGACTGTGATGTGCCGTCGCGACGATTCAATCTTTTTTTTTTCTACTAAATTCTTGGACGTTTCAATAGTATTTCTCAAGTTGCGTCGCACTGTATGTTTATCGGTTCTCTCAGTGTGCGATCTCCCGCCGCTGCTTCTTTTTCGTAATCCAGTTCATTAATTCATAACACAAACATGACCATATGCCAAGCCTTTTTTAAATGTGCTTCTTACCGCTCCCTTTCCATTCCAGTGAACTTCAGTGAAGTGAACATTCCAGTGAAGTTCATATGCCAAACCGTGATGACATTAGCTGGACAGTGGGCGCGGGCGAGGGTCTCAGTGCGCGTTTTCTGCTACTCACCGAACGTCGCAGTCCCGACGCCGTAGCAGAAATCTTACTCGCGTCTGTGCTTGCTGCATACCCGAATTGTAGCCGATGGCTGTTTGCCAGTTCTAAGTTTCGCGAGCCAAGCTTCACGCAGCTCCTCGTCCTGCAGCTACGTGTGAATAAGAACCGGGCTCCACTGCGTACGTCCGGCACTGCGGCACCGAGCAGCAGCCTACCATGCTGCACTCCTCATATGGCAGCCACTATCTATTATAGTGCTTTCAAATGTTGTCAAGCAGACACCCAAGACGGGAAAGCCTCACCACTTAATCAGAACCGCAGCGCAAGTGGGACTTCAAACTTTCGTTTTCAGCTCGCTTCGGCGCTTCCGAAGCAGCCGACACGGCCACTGTGTCCACGTAATCCCTCATGCACAGTGACGCCAGCTTTTCCAGTGGTGGAGCGCGCGCCCAATAGTAAAACTTGGACTCTAGTAAAGCCTGCCAGCGCGCGCCATCTCGGAGGCCATGACATTAGTAAATCAGTTCTCTGGAATCGCGCAACGTGTAGGAACGTTCATGAAAGGAAAAATTGTCATCCACCCGACTGTTGCACGAAGCTACTGGGGAAGCTCATACGAATTTCTCGGAAAGAAAGTTTCACAGTTCAGGAAAAATTTGTCCTGGTCAGGGATTCGAACCAGAGACGAACGAATTTCCGGGACGGTCGCTCTATCATCTGAGTTAACCAGGAGGCTATTATATTGCAAGGCGAAGGCGAATTAATCGACAACTCGAAGCGCATTTCACTGAATTACACAGGTTATCATATTGCGATCACTCGCCTAAGCATTTCTTACGAGTTGTGAATGCGAAAGCATTAATGTCTAATTGAACGGCGCTGAGTGGTCCCTTGAGTGTGCACTGCGAGTGATGCACTCTAAGAAAAGTTTACACCCTTTGGGGCGTATATTTGCCACACAACGATAACCGTCATCTGTCTTGCCCGCATTTCCTTTCTTGAAAACGCTGCGCTCATTACTTTCCTGTCGAGAATGCTCTGTCGTGCTGATAACGCGCATGCCGTGCGTGACTTTGAAGTAGCGGGCTCTCAGCGTTAAAGAAAGGAAATGCGGGCAAGACAGATGACGATTATCGTTGTGTTGCAAATATACACCCCAAAGGGTCCAACTGTTTTTAGAGTGTGTGTCATAGCGGTACGTGCTGCCCGAGCCAGCAAGCAGCAGCAACCTGCGGTGCCAACGCCGCATGCCAACGACGCGGCGATGCCCATCGGGTGACGCGTGACGCCGATGCCCTTTCCTCTTACGCAACACCTAGCGCGCTAGCGACGCAGCAAGTCTTTGCTTTCGCTCGCTCTCCCAACGCCTCCTAGATAGCACAATGGCCTGTGCATCTCTATTCGTGACGTCATGCTATCTTGCCCGACTGTCATAGAATCTAATAGGGAATCTCCCGAGCAAGCCGCGGTGATTTTGACGCCACCGCATTCGTCACGCCGGGCTTGAAAGTGGAAATTTCGGTCCAAGTAGCATGACGTCACACAGCAGAGTGGACAGGCCTGCTATCTAGGAGGCGTTGACTCTTCTCCGTCGCGGAGCGCTCGTGCCGAGAACGAGCGTCACGTGGCTCAGGACGCGTAGTGGTCAGCTAGTTGATTACACATGTCTATTGGATCACAGCGCGCAATAAATCGATAGAGATTGACAGAGCAAAGAAACCGCCAATCGCGCTGCTTGGTGGCGTCGCGGCGATACCTTCTCCCCTCAGGCGACACCTGGCGCGCTACTGTCGCCGCAGGTGTTACCTTTCGCCCACTCTACTCCTTCGAGGCGCAGCTCGTGACGTGGCGACACAGCCAATGGCAATGCGAGTTTAGGTGCCGGTTCGCTGCTACAGACAACCGACGCCGGCTTTTTCGCTTATTGAATCATTTGGCGCTTTCGCATCACGGGAAGACACGGCCCCTTCAACTTCGCACTTTTACCCGCGTCTTTAGCGGTACACCGGTAGCGAAACTTGGCGCCGTGCTTCCCGGCTACCGGCGTCACCCTTCCGCTCCCTCTCCATGCATTTCCTCTGCTTGGTATTAAGCAGGCTTGGAAGGGAAGTTGGGGAAAGATTGGGGCACTTGCGAGGTGTAGTGTATGCTGTGTAAGCATTCCATTTCTCTCTTGCGGCCAATGTCAAACAATGGCGCGCTGTGGGCTGCGTTGTTGCGAGGAGCTAGCAAGTTCAACAAAGTACGAGTGTCTACAGTTCAGTACGTTTCGTCAGCGCAGTTACCATTCCCGTTCGGCGATCGCTCGAACCATCCCCTGTTTTGCTTGAGCGTTCGAACCTTCGCGCGGAAGCAGTAAATGGCTGCCGTTCAGCGTGACGACATCATGGTACTGCTCAGTCGCTGGTCGCGCTGCTAAACTACGCTTGTGGCATTGCCTATGATGAGTGGTACTATACTGTTGCCTTTGTGGAGCAACCACTCATTCCAAATGCTCAGTGTCCAAGCGCAACCCTCGAGCGCAACCCTTTATGGAAGAACGAGGTGAGGCGGACTTTCAGCAATGCTCTTGTGAATCGTAGTTCGATTGAGCGTCGCTGATGTAGCTTTCGCGCGCACTTGGTGCGTTGACGATAGAAAATGCAAATAGCAGGGAGCATGACGTCGAGCAGCTAGCCTCGGCAAGCCAGCCTCCTATGATGCCGCCCCACGACATCCTCTCCACAGCCAATCGGTTGAATACGTCTTCAGGAGTAGGCCCTGCACGGTTATTGGGCTTTTTGAAACACTGCAAGGTACGCGATAGGATTTAGTGGCGCCCTGTCGCGCACTATCCTTTCCACGCGCTCAGCGGATAAAAATGTTTGCTTTCGCATCACGTGGTGAGGGCCTATTTGCCATGAGCCCTTTTTTAATATATTTATGATTCTGCTTCAACACGATCACGTCACGCTCCCTCTTAGAGCTTTTCCATTCTCCTTGTTTGATGCTCGCGTTCAGCGCGATTGACAGCAAATATGGTTGTCAGCAATGTAACTGCTAGAATTGCGCTTCTGCGCTTCTGGTACATATACGTATAGTGTCACTGACGAAATTGTGGCTGATTTCATGGACTAAATATGGCTTAAGAAATTCTCAGCGCCTAGCGTTATGTCCGACACCTCAAAAAGCAATACAGCGAGCTGGACCTCCAGCGAATATATAGTAAATAGTGGGTTTAAGAGGCATTGCCTCTAGTCAAGCTTCTTTGCGCACAATTTCATCAAAGAAAACTTTTGTTTACGAGGCAAGCCTTCATTTAGTACAGTGCTAGAAAGAAAGGACTGGTCTATACCGAACTGCCATTGGGATGTCTCCATTGGGATGTTGGCAAAGTTTCGTGGCTTCGTATAGCCGCTTGTCACAGCATCGCTTTCTCAGTAACCACACCCGCGCATCAACCATGCACGCGCTATAAGCGCGAATGTTGAAAAGGAGGTGCGTATATGGTGAATAACCAGAGGACGCGAAAACCTAGAAGGACGTAAGATATGGTTAGGAAACATGGATATCCGGACCCCTTAAACTCCACTTGAAGTCTTGAGGAGCACCGACGAGCGAGGGCGTTGCATGGTATTCGGATCTTGCCGTTGAGTGCAGTAGTTGGCCGACGTTCAAGGGGACTTAGAGGAATGAAAGTTTACTATTTACATTATGGACAGGAATAGAACAAGGCAAAATAACAGTAAAAAGTAATCGTTACGGCCAGCACCAAATCGGACGCTACGGCCCGCAGCAAGAAGAACGTCGCTGAGCTCTTCCCGATGGTTCTCTGGCTTATAACCCCTTCAGTCCATCGGGGTCGCGTCATTTTCAGCCAGTCGTTGCGCCCGTGCAAGTGGCGTCATGTTCATCCGATCGTCGGGCCCGTACAAGGGGCGTCATGTTCGGCCAATGGGGACACTCCCTGGGCTCTATTCTCCGATGGCTGACTCCGTCCGGCGTTGCCTCTTCCCCTGCAAGGCGCTCAGCCGGAAGGGACGGGTCGTCCTCGAGCCAGATTCCAGTGCTGCGTGGGTCAATGACCTCGAACGGTGCCAGCCTCCAGCTGCTATTTCGGGAAACGTCAAGCAGGGGGAGGCAAAAACTCCACGCGCGGCACACGATGGTGGGATAGACAACATGTCTGACGGGTCCGGAAGCGTAGTCGAAGCGTCGCTGCGCACCATAATTGGAATACGACGGCGAGTGGTTGCGTTCCGAGAACTTGACCAATGCTAGTTAATCGTCAGTATCTAACAATGGGTAGGCGGGCTACTGCCTGCACGAGGCCGCGCTTTTACACGTTCACGTGTGAGCGCTTCATTCTTATTAATGCGTAGCATTCTTTAGCTAGGTGCCCGGGCACATTTTCTGCCAGTTCCGTTCGTCCGTCCCGTTTCGTGTCCCTAAAGGCCCGTACCGTCATCTATAGGCTTAAACAGCCGAATTTCGGCGGATACACAAACTTCATTAATAAAGGGAAAATAAGGCATTCCCCCATTCGTAGCAATTGCTACAAATGAAACCCATACGGGTTCCTTGAAAGAAAAGCCTCGCAGTTGAAGAAAAATTCATCCTGGTCCGGGACTTGAGCCCGAGACCACCGCCTTACCGGGGCAGCCACTCTACCATCTGAGCTAACCAGGCGGCTGGCAGATGGCAGGATGAAGTCGAATTTGTCAACAACTCGAAGAAAAGGCAAGAATTTGGCGCAATAGTTCTGCGGAAACCCGCAAGGTAGAGAGAAGCAATTAAGAAAGGGAAAATCAGACATCCACCCATTCGTAGCAATTGCTACAAAGCAAACTTCATGCTTAGCGCCACCTACTTGTGGGCGCGCAAACCTCCGACGCAATATTGTGTCAGCTAGCCTAGGTACAGTGCACTAGAATAGGGGAGTGTCCTATTCTAGTACACTGTAGCCTGGGAGTGATGTTTCATGATGACGATGCCCTGGATGAGTTTGGCGCATACCCACTCACGGGCATTGGCCAAGAGTCGGGCAGACTTTGCTTATGTGTTCAGGTAATTAATTTAAATATCTATAATTTTGTTGCATAAATTGAAGGGAGCAAAGTTCAAAACGGTTCAGTAGACTGCCATTCAATCAAGAGAATATATATATATATATATATATATATATATATATATATATATATATATATATATATATATATATATATATATATAAATGAGGCAATAAAGGAGGAATGAAAAGAATAATACGGTCAACAATGTTTGTTACATATATTTGCCTAAACTTCGTCCTTCTTGCTTCGAACGGCTTCGTGACATTGTGAATTCATAATTTTAAACAAAGTACGTATCTATAATAAATAAATAAATACCATTAAAATTATCTGACGGCAGGATTAGAACACGACGTCAAGAAGCCCGATACTGAAACTATTACGCCACGGCCACATACACCGACAATCGTCATAGAAAATCCTTAAAGGGACCCTGAAACGATTTTGTTGAAACGTACTGAGTCGTTAGAGTAGGTCCTTCTGATCATTAATTGACGCATCTAGGTGCTCCGCGTAAAGCGCGTACTTTATTATAAGGTTTTAAAAATGTACATCGCTGCCGATCGCAGCACACTGCTCGGCGTAATTTTCAGCCGCCCCTACCCATTTGACGTAAATCACCCAATTGACGTCATGTGGGCGAGCTATCCGATTGGCTGCCCAGGGCGCGTCATCGATAATTTTTCCACCTTTATGGAGAACAAATGACGTTCGTAATAGTTGGAATGTTAGTTAATTTGTTTATATACAAAGAAAGTAACAGAAAGAGAATGTACAAGAATAATTTCTCACTACGCTTAAGCACTTCGGGCACACATCAAGCGTCGTCTGCTTGTGTTACAACGTGCACCATTTTGACGAGAGCTCCGCGGTCAGAGTCGGTCTCAGTCTTTTCGCGAGCACTATGATTCGACTTTGTTGCTTTGTGGACTGCAAACGTAGCGACTGGCAATATGTCAAGCTGCATCGTCGTGTCCCTCTGCAAGGCAGCAGACGAGCGGAGTGGCAGCAGCGCATCGAACTGCCGCTATCTGATCGGCGCCAGCATTCACGCGTTTACGGCCGTCATTTTACACAGGATGATTACTAACGCAATAGCGTTTCGCGAGTCCGGTATTAGGGTAAACGCAAGCGCAAGGGAACAGGGCCTGGCCGTTTGACCATGTCGTTCACGGGATGTGTAGAAGCGCAAATGTGAATGGTCTGCACGGTGCAGCCACCTGGTGGCACAGTGCTCAACCACACACAGTAGCTGTAACGAAATGTATTCTTTGCTGCTGGTGTAAATTTTTCGCAGGAGTGTAATCGTTAACACGTTGTTTTTGTAAATGTTTAAGATGTTTTACACTTGGTTAGAGCAATATTAGTTCTTTGTCTGGCGGGTTAAGCTCTGCGCCTATGGGTGGCTGAACCGTGGAGACCGATCAGGCAGCTCACGTACACCTACGCTAAAGTTCCTTCATCAGCTTGAGTTTATGCCTCCACCGTTGCCCAGCTCGCCTGTGGTTACCGAAATACCAGAGACGTTCGGTGCTGCGACAGAATGCTCGCAACGCAATTTGCTTCGATAGCTCTCGCTTGGAGTCGACTGCCAAGCAGCTGGCGGAGAGTTTGGAAAGGCTTCGCGCGCTCGCTTCTAGAGAACCGGAAGTTGACGACACGACGTGTATGACGCAGAGCCAGTGAAGGCGGAGCTTAGCCCCGATCACTCGGCGAACGAATTGAGGAGAAAATGCATGATTGTGGAGGAGGGTAACTTGTAATCGTCCGTAGCTCTTAATATAAGACGTTTCACACAAATTGTGGAGCGAATGATTAACTTTAGCTGTACCCTACGCGTCTACAAAATATGTCCGAACAGTTTCAGGGGCCCTTTAAGAGTTTCTCGCGGGCAAACGAGCGTGCTGAGACGCTTGGCGCATTTTGATTTGGCCTTACCGAAGCGCAGTTATAACCCAAGTGAGAGCTTGCGCGGCCAAGGAATGCACGGGAAACAAAAGCAACCAGCGAATGGCGTCTGCAACAGGGAGACGCTTCTGAAGAGGACGCGTTATAACACAGGCGAGCGTGTCGGCGGGCAAATCATAAGAGAAAAAAAAACATACGGATCCCACGTACTGTGGGAACTGGTGTAAGCGAAGCTTTGAATGCTGTTTGCCTTGACTGACGATAATTAGCGGTGATGTTGATGGTTAATGTTCAATTACTTCGGCGTTTAGTCCAATACGACAGTGGTTAGTTGATGTTAATCGTTACCTTGCGTACACCACTGCTGTTTGTCTGCGTAGTCCAGAGAACACAAAGGGAGACGTGCTTTCATGAGGCGCTGTTGTGCGTCATTGTTCATAAACTCTGAAAGAGTTTAGCATTGTCATTGCCACTGCTCTTTCTGCATATGCGGCCAGCACGCAGTTGAGACGCCAGCTCCAAGGACTCTCTCGAGGCTATGGATGATTGTAGTGTTTACACTATCATAGCCCAGCACGTGACCTCCATAGCCCAGCACCTGCACGTTTGTCGCATACGAAAGCAAGCACTGCACGTGCCATACGCACAAACTGTGAAACGCTTCCGCGGCGGCGCTGGCCGGCATGCGCAAAGGCGAGCGGCTTCTGGTGGCGTTGCAAGAAACCCAGCGACATGCACGAGCAAGACCACAGCAGCATCAGGAGCGCCCGCAAAGTTGGCAGAAGAGGCAAAGAAAGTTTCGCTTTAACAATCGCCACAACATATATCTTTCATTTACTAAACACAAGACTGGCGATAAAAACGAGTTTACTGGGGAGATCGTCATAGTGTGCTTGGCATTCTTTGGAGTTGCTTATCTCTCAAAATACGGTAGTCTTGGTTTCAAGGATGGAGTAAAGGCTTCATAGGTAATGATTACAAAGAGATATAGAGAGACAATCTATTTTAATGAAGGCAGAGAGGTCGGCCTGAGCTAACGCGCTCTAGCCTGATACTCTGCACAGGGGGAGGGGAAACAGGGACATAAAGGTGTAATGAGGCATGATGATGACATGGAAAGAGGGATAAGTAACGGTGAAATCAAGTTCAACACTCTGATGATAAACATTCAGAAAACTCATTCATGAAGCCACTATCTGGTTCCGCATCTAGTTAGTAGTCACCAATTAAAGTGAACTTAAAGGCGCTAGGACGAAGCTGGTGTGTGGGCCTCCCCTGTGTGAGCGGCACAAGCGCCAAGCAAAATCCTTATAGCATGTAAAGAGCTGCGATAAGTGGCACCAGCACGACGAGTACCTGTAGGGCACGTTTAGCGGCCGGATTCTGGAGACCACCGAGAATCACGCGCATTGACTCCACCAGGTGCTTCAGCATTTCCTGTACGCTCTCATTCTCATTGTGTCTATGTCCTTGCTTCCCTGTAGTGATTACAAAGAACGCTGCGCACTTCATGACAACTCCCCAGTGGGGGAGTTTCTGTCCTAATTTTTGTTTCCCTCGAAACGTGCTTTGCTCGGCACGTGTTCGTTTACACAGACAAAATCAGCTTTATTTCTCAGTGCGTTGAAGAAACGTCGACATTAGTGGAAGTTGCATCTAATGATAGGGTTCATGGGCGCGCCCTGGGCGCAGCTGAAGGCGACTCCGAAGTCGCGCGTGTTCATAGCGGGCATATTACAGCGCAAGAACGGCGGCGGGTACACGGCGTTCTGGTCGGACGCGTAACCCTGGAAGGCGCAGAACACGAAGCAGCCACTGACAAAGAACAGCTGCTGCGCCGTGTAACCCAGCGGGTTGGCCGGCTTGTCGTTCAGCAGTGGATCGGACTGCAGCAGCGCCTTGAAGGCCAGGTAAGCCTTCTGAATGCCGGCGTTGTCGGCGAACGTCTCCGAGATCGAGTTGTTGCCCAAAGTCTGGCTGCCTGAACCGTCGTTTACCTGCCGCAGAAGAAACCACGTACACAGGGTTGCTGAACGAGTATTCGTTGCCCGAGTTAGTGCTGTTTGCTAAACATTCGTAAATAGGGCGCAGTATTTCTAGATCGCGGTATGAAAGCACTAATATAAAAGTGGCCTTCATTTTTTTTCTATTCGTCCGCTGTTAAGATCGGCCTGCAGGGATACAGCTTTGCAAAGCTATTTCAGCCCGCTGCACGTGCTTCGATCGACCCGCGGTGCTGGCGCCCTTCGCAGAACCAGCGATGACGACAGCGCTAATCCACCATGCGCCTCGTTCAGAGAATCGGTGACGACAGCAGGGCGGGCCACGTTTGGCACCCAACGTATTGTTGGTTGATTTGCCGGGTCTTCATGGTCTCTCTCGGCAGCAAGAAGAGCTTCCCTAACAAAAGGGTGCTTTGCGGTACGTGGGCCCCAGGATTCGTCACAGTCTGCTGACACTCGTGGCGACTACAGGAGAAAGGTAGCTCTGGAATTTAGAGGCGCAAGACAATGGACAACCAGCAGCCGCGCAGCGGGGGTCAGCTCGGGGAACCAACGCGCCTTTCAAGACTCAAGATAATGGACAACCGGCGGGTCGACAGCGTTGACGTTTGACGCTGCGAATCGGCGGTGAACCGACGTTTTTCCCTCACCTAGGGAACTAGGAACCAATGGAGTGTTTATAAGCAGCTGTTGTCGGCTGCTAGAGTGTGCTGGTCGTCGTGCTCTGTGCTCGTGCTCGTCTGCGTGCTCGTCGTCGTGCTCGTGAGTTGTGTGTTCATTTGCTGTATGTTCGTCTTACGTGCTCCATTTGGGAGCCACCCTATACTGTCGATGTATCTCTTGTTTAAAATGCAAATACTGTAAATAAACCCTGCTTGCCTAAGTCCCGACGAAGAGTCAAGGTCCTCCCTACAGCTACCACCGCCAACCCTTACACCGCATATTTGGGTTATAGCGGAGCCTGAGAAATAGAGGCACGCAGAGGATATATTTAGTGACGTTACCCCCGATTGTTTAGAAGAGGGGCGCTATAGCGTAAAGCTATTTCGAATCTTTCTCTATTCAATTTCTGCCACTATTTAGCCCTGCATGATTGGCCACAAATGTTTCGGTGCATCCCCACTTCGCATGTGTGTCACGCGACGTCACGAAAGTTGCAAGAAATCTCCACCTGATATGATTTTTTGTACACACAGTGATCATGCATGATTAGGCCGAACAAAATTTTGAAAATGTTTTATTATTTCCGATTTTGCGCCCTTTTCACCATTAGGCCACCGCTAGTGGCCATATTTTTCAGGAGGCGGCTATTTCGCATGTCTGTCACGCGACGTCACAGAACCGTGAAAACTCACTATACGTCAAAGTGGCATGTGGCAGTAAAGATGGAATAATATACCGGATAAAACCGATTTTTTATATATTTTTAAAGCCGGAGACTACCCCGTTACGAAAGGAATAAAACATGACTACGCGCCGATCGCATTGGCTACTCGGAGCTGCTGGGGAGAATGGATTTCTCTGCGTATAATAAGACATTTTGCGTAAAAGTATAAGGTTGTCGAGCGCCTGCGGCACATACTCGTATACGACGTCGCTCTGCCAACTGTTCTTCGCTGAGGACCCGTTTTAGTGGCATTTTTAACCGTTCCGTTGCCCGCCGCCGCAATTTTCGACCAGCCACTGCAAACTATGAGCAATCGCAGATGTCGACACCGCTCTCCTCATCCGGTTACCTACATTCACTGCAGTAGCGGAGACTCTCCCAAACCCTACACACTTCTGCGCGCTCCTCGTCATTTTTGAGCCAATCAGATTAGAAATTCCTGCCAAAGAGTCAATGCTATTTGTTTTCAAAGCAAGCAAGAGTGACCGCTTATAAACAAGGAGAACTTTCATTGGGCTTGGCTCGGCGGTTACGTAAACAGAATATTCGAATAAAATCAGAATGGAACGGTCTTGCTTTATGCGGCTCCAGGTGTCACATTTTAGCGTGCAATTCATTATTATTACTTTGATGTTTACTAACGCTTTACATTGCAAACATTGTGTCTGATATTCTGTCTCAAGTATTGCTTAAGTGTTCGCCAGTAAGGATGCCCATACAAAAAAAGAAAACAAAATATGCCGATTCCGCGCACTGTTGGAATCTACGTAAGCGAAGCTCTCCGTGACGCTTGCTTTGGCTTGACAATAATTAGCGGGGATGTTGACGGCGAATGTTCAATTTCTTCAGCGTTTAGTGCAATACGAGAGTGGCGAGCTGATGACAAATGTTACCGTGCGTTCACCCCTTCTGTTTTTCTGCGCAGTACCAAGAACACACAGCGAGACCTATTTGCTTCAGCCGTTGCTGTGCGCCATTGTTCATAACCTACGAGAACGTTATTATTGTCATTGCCTCGCACGGCATATCGCATCGTGGCCGAAGTGTTAAACTTCATTTGAATTATGGGACTGTACGTGCCAAAACCACAACCAGATTATGAGGCGCACCACAGTTACAAACTACAGATTAATTTTCACCCGTGGTGTTCTCTAACGAGCACGTAAACTTAACTACACGAGCATTTTAGCTACCCCGGTCGGGATCGAATCCGCGACATCGAGCAATGCCATAGCCGCAAAGGTAGAACGGCGGACACAGAAGCGTTGAAGTAGAAGTGCGACACCAAGACTCAACGGTGCTACGATGTCGCCTAGACGACGGTGCTTTAATGCGGCTTTGAGTCAGCACGCCGTGCGTCAGTTGTGCGCTTGATAAATTGACACGGTGTTTTCTTTTTTTTAAAGAAATAGCAGAAACGTACCTTACCTTGAGCTTAAACTTATCCAGTTTGTCCGCTACCGCTATCGTGTTATAGAAGTAACTAGGGTGTCTCGGCGGCGCGAGCATCGAGGCACCCCAGTCGTAGCGTTTCCTCGCCTTCCTTTGTCGCTCTTTTCCCCCTTCCCCTTACCCCATGTATGTGAGTTGCGAGCGAAGAGTGGCAAGGCTGTTTATCCACTCGTTTCGTTGCTGCGTCGCTTCTCTCCATTCTCTGCCTCCTCTCGATCCTGCCTCCTCCTTACCATTCTACATACTTCCTCTCTGGACGGTTGTACGTTAGTAGAAAGGTAAATGCTGTAGTTTCTGCAATGCTTTTGCGGGGGATAATTACAGTCATCAATATGCTGTTGTGGCGACGTTCAGGGAGCTCCAGAGGGCATTGTGCACAGTGGACGCGGTGCGAAGTTCCGAACGAGTTTCTCGCATCTCATTTCCTCTCTGCCACCATCCTGCCATGCACGAGGGCGAATCAGAAAGTCGTTGCCCCATTTTTGTTTACTCAAAAAACGGCTGTAAATGAGAAGTCAACATATCCATTCCCACCGGTGGACCTTGCTTGGACCGGCCCGAAATTACCTGCCGGTAGCTCCGCGGCACGGCGCTGATGTCGGTTGTTGAAGATGACACTTGTGCTTCACACGTCCACAGTGTACGAGCAACTAAGTGTGATTCGGTTTCTATGAGCAAGGGACGAACACCTATAAAAATCCACAGGGAAATGCAACCAGCGTATGGGCAAAGGTGTCTCGCTTTGAGAAATGTGAGGTAGTGGTGTTGTGACTTCGCAAAAGGCCGTGAAGTCCGACGGTGGTTCCACAATCAGGTGGACGAATTCTACCCCAGGGGCATCTCAACTTTAGTGCTCCGATGGGACAAATGTCTGAACCGGTCTGGGGACTGTGTGGCAAAATAATGCAGAGTACGCAGAATAGTTATATTTGTAACATTTCTTATTTTGGCGAATAACAATAGGAGCAAATACCTTCTGATTCGTCCTCGCATATACACACCCTGAACCACCACAGACGCGGCGTGCAAGACAGTAGCAGCAGCAGAACAGCAGCAGCAATGGGAAAGTAGAAGGAAGAAACAAAGAAAGCTTAGCTTTTACAGGGCAAGTCCGGTTTTTTTTTATCCATATTAGGATATTGTCATTTTCAAATGGCATTGACAGTCCTGTCACCGGTAAGTGGTTCACTTTGCTCAGAAATCCATCAATAATTTTAAATAATCAATAAACGATATACCGAAACCGGAAATGGTAGTTGCTTCGTGTGACGTCACGTTGAGTCAATGACGTCAGATCCTACACTATCATAATGTAATCACGCCGAACGCATGCTAAACACGCAGTACACGTGGCGCTAGCGCCTAAAAAGCGAAGCTGATGATGTCTCCTGACGACACAGGGAGCTTTTACAGATTTTCCGAACTAGACAGCGGCAATTTCAGCGACGATTTCAGCGACAGTGGCATTGCAGACTCTGACGTCACAAATGCAGGGTGGCCAGTAAAATGTAATGAGTGGGGAACGCAACCAATCCTTCAAATTCATCTTCAGGAAAACTAAATCACTTGTAGCCGCATTGTTTGGCGCAGATAATCAGTGTGCAAGAGAGAACGTATATTAAAGATTTTGTTAAGATCAGTGGACATCGAAAAATCGCTGGAGTTGCCCCTTAAAACAGCTGGAGCTAAGTCTCCGATCAGGTTTAACGTCCCAAAGCCTATGTATGACAAGCGCGGTAGTGATGGCCTCCGCATTAGTTTCGACCACCTGGGGTTCGAACTATAGAGAGTTTCAGAAGCTCTAGCGGGGGAAGCCGTTCTCCCACCTGTTTGGCGAGGCAGGCGAGACGGCCGAGGAACTCCTTGTACGACGACGGGCTGTACAGCCTGAACGGCTGCAGGTGCTCGTCAACGGAAGTGGTGCTCACGTAGAACGCATGCGACAGCTCGTGCCCGATGATACGTCCAAGGCTGCCGTAATTGATGGCCGGTTCGTCCGCGCGCACGGCAAACGGCGACTGTGTCATCCGAAAAGCGCATAGGTAAAGGCATACGTTACATTTATAAACAGAACAACTGAGGCTATGCACCAGAACACAGAAAAAAAAAATTGAGTGGCGCCATTTTCGAGGCGCGGTGGCGCCATCTGCTGCTCCAACGGCTCCTAGCTGCCAAGCGAGGCGACCGCAGGTAAAGGCAGTGCTTGCGTTGCTTGCGCTTTGACATTACTTTGAAGTGCTCACGAAAGACGGAATGGTGAATTTTAGCTAGCGAATTTAGTTAGTGAATTTCAGCTTCTCGGCAAGATTGTGCTGCAAATCGGAATGGCTGTGGCAAGCGCAACGTCCGCAGGCGGAGCGGATCGTTCGGATAAGTCCGTGTTACCTTTGCATGCGGAAGCATTGGTTCTGCGGCTATTCCACTTTGATTTGCACGTCTGACAATACGTCATGAACTAGTAAAAGTCTTGCAGTACGCTATATACTTTACCTCCGCGTTGTAGTGCCTGGAAAAATCTCGTGGCCGGCACCTTGAAAACAGGAAACATGCGGTATAGGTTCGAGTAAGCGTAGCGCATGTGCGCGCGGATGCCCAGATGTGTCCGTTTTTTGGGCTCAGGACGGCTGAAGAATTAATTAAGATTAGTTCAGCCGTGTCGGATCTACTGTGCAATGTATGTATACTTTCTTTAACAAACATTGCCGCTCTTGCCCTCTGGCCAGTAGTTACGATAAGCAACACAAATTAGCTTTCACACGTAATGGTTTCGAATAGTTGCTGAAAGGTATTGCGAAATTTCGTGACCACTAACGCCAGTGGACGGAATTCAATCTGTTACGCATGACTTCGATTGTCATGCACGTCAGAACTTTGTAGCGGTGCGAACACTTTCGCGGCATTTATTTGTGAATCAGGTGCGGAGTTCATGGCGAGAGCCGCTGTACGAAGCCCACCTCAGGCCTTTGTGTAATCGAGGCCCGTAGACAGACACATACGCATAAAGAGACACGCACAGGTACACACACAGAGAGACAAAAGGCCATGCGCGGCTGAATATGCCACAGCGGCATAGCTCTCGACGTACACCGTGTTCGTCGCAAACGGTGCTCTGCAATCTGCTTCGTTTCCGCTTGTTACTTGCACATCCATATATGACGCAGTGACGCCCCGATGATGTTCGGTACTTGGATGTTGCGGGCACAGATATATTTACACATTGAACACCCAATAACGTAACACACAGACGCTACATGCACGCGAACGCGTCTTGGCAGCTCAGGGAGGATGGCGACCGGTCGCTGGGTTCCGGAGTATGCGCTCAGCCCATCCGGCTCGAGACTATCGTGTTCTGGTGTATAGACGGTCATATGACGAGCCCTAAGTGCGGTTTAGAAAAGTACGATGCGCGACGCGTTATATCGGTGATAGCGCGTCCCGCCGCCTTAAGGTCACCGGGAACAGATCATTTAATGATACACTAAGGTTAAAAAGCAAGTGTAAGCATGAAAGGATTAAGCTCTTCCGTGCTTACCTTGGCATCCGTGACTGTTGACCTCGTTCGTATATATAGTTTATTGTAGTGTATATACCACACAGCGGGCGCACGGCTGCATTACGCCGTGAACGCATGCTCAGGCTATACCTCTGATTCTATAATCACACATTAATGCCACAGATCATGTTTTGAGCTCCCGCAGGCACTATTACAGGTAAATGATTAAGCCCCTCGCCTATTAAACTCGCAAACTTTCGGTTCAGTAGCAAGTGAAGGAAGAGGGAAAACGGAAGAAAATTTGTTCGTCGGCGGCATTCGTTTTAGTTATTCGGTAGTGCGACAGGACGTGAAAGTTCGCCAAACGAGTGATATCAGTGAACGAGCGCTGCATTTCCTATGGTGTTTTTCTTTTTTTGGGGATAAGCTGTAGCGACCAAACGCGTGGTTTGTGTGAAACGTGAAAAATGCGTTCACAATCTTCGAAACCCGGCCTATATCTGACAGGAATACATAAGACAATAATGAGATACTGAGTCACGGAGTCATTGAGTAACCAAGAAGTAGAGGAAGGATACGTAAATACGTTAGGAATATCTGCTTATATTCCATAGTGCAGAGCTACTATATTTCTTCACAAGAAAAGCGGAACAATAACGATTAAAAAGGGTGTCAGACAAGGAGGGACAAGACCTCCAAATTTGTTCACTGCAAACTTGTAAGAAGGATTGAAATTGTTTTATAAGGAAGGATTAAATGTGAGGATCAACGAGGAATGTCTCGGCAATCTGTGGTTTGAAGATGGCATTGTCCTCTTAAGCAGCGCTGGAGAACACCTATAGCAAATCACTGAAGAGCTTATCCCGACAAATTGTAAGGGAAAGTTGGAAGAATAATATGAAAAAGTCAGGTAATGTTCAGTAACATCTCTAGAGAACAAGAGTTCGCGATGGGCAGTCAGCCTCTCAGCCGTTCAAGCTCGAAGAAATTTCAATCCTGAGGAAATTTCCAAACGGATAAAAGCGGCTGCAGCGCATATGACAGGCACTTCCAAGTCATGAGAGGTAGACTGCCGATAAGCTTGAAAAGAAACGCGTGCAGTCGGCACAAAGAACAAGTGCTGATAATCTATATAATAACTAGTGCTAATAATCAAGTTGGAGCATAACAAAATAAGTTGGAGAAGGTGCTAAGCGCCGCTCAGTGAGAATTATAGGAATGCCAGGCATATAACGTTAATAGTCAGCGGTATACGGCAGGATGTATTAGTGTGCAAACGGTTGCAATTAGACATGTAGTTGTGGTTAAAAGAGGCAAGCAGTGTTGGGTAGGTCATGAAGTGCGCAGAGTAGATAGCTGGTGCTCTACATAAAAGAGTAACTAGCACGGGTGCCAAAGGAAGCGAAACGCACCGCCGAGGACGGCAGGGGATGAGGTGGTGTGATCAAATTAGCAAGTTTGCAGGCATAGGGCGAAGCGGTCTGACGCAAAACAGTAGTAACTGTAGATCGCCGGGAGAGACGTTAAAACTGCAAGATAAGCTGATGACAAGACACGAATTAATAGGACGACAGCTGACATGTTCATGTTACATGAGTTGCATGCCGTCGTTCGCGGAACTACGACCATCAGGGCTGTCTTTGGGGAAAATATGAATGACAATGGTTGTATGTGGTGCGTATCGACTACTCCTATGAACATCGAGAGCACCGACTAAATGCTATGAAGAAAAAGTACCTGATGAATTAGTAAAATATCTTGACTAAGCAAGTGAACGCTGCTCAGAGTTCAGAGCTCAGAACGCTGCTCTTTAACACACGTATACAAATGTGATGGCCGCCATTCTAGTCCCAGTGATTTCTGGACAGGCAGGTGCCGATCCCACGACATTCTAAACCCAGGCACAGGAGTGGATATTGATGCAGTGTGACACTGACGAAGACAAAAACAATTATGGCAACCAAGGTGCCACATATATGCTGCAAAATGGTCTCGAACCGGGTTGGCTGGTATTACGGCATAACACGGAAAACAGTGCAATCACGAGCCTAGCCGCCACCCACCGGGCACAGGCCAATGTTGTCCATCTCAAGCATTTGTCATTTGTCTAGCGTGTTTGCGCTGTTTACCGCGTCAAGGTGCACTGCTCAACGATTGAGACACGATAGTGACCACATAGTGGCCCGCACATTTAGTGCGGAAGCACTACTTGGCTCATTGGCCGTTTTGCCGGTGTCCAGCAGTGGTGGTACATTTAATGGTAGGAACCCTAAAATGTAAGTATAGTATATATGAGATCGATGTAGAGTATAGAAAAAGGTCATAATGGTGTGGCAAGTGGTTATGTAGCCCCCCCCCCCCCATATCCAAATATAATAAACTAAGAGATTCGAAAGGAAAATTCGAGATGCGTTTGCCCGTAGGCGGATTCGAAGCGCAGGCCTCCCCGAGGAAGCTTTGCAGTGAGAGCCAGAGGCGTTACCTCTGGTCACGGAGGAAGGAAACTGAGAGGCCCTGACGTCACTCTTTGTGAAGCTAAAGTGAAGCCGGAAGTTGGCGTTGCTCATGGCGTTGCTCCGCCTATCGGGCCAGCTCTCCTCTCTTGTTTACATTCCTCGCAAAACCACGCCGCGCTGCGCGCAACCGTGCTGCCCGGACCCGCGCGCTCCGCATCAATACTAAGCAATCGTTAGCACGTTAGCATGATTCCGCGAAAGAGGGCAACATTTCCCGCGGATATTCCTTCGTGCGTAGCCATTGCCGTGGCGCGGTACATTGCGTACAGCGTTGCATGCGCGTTCATTTCACGAACTTTAGTTCCTCCTTTCCCACCTGGCCACAGCAACATCCGGTACAGCACGGTCCAAATAACGCAGCGCAACAAATCACGGAGGCCAACGCAAACCTGCCCGCACGGCGCCTTTGCCACAGTACGAAACCTACGGAGCAACACGTGTGAGCGCACAGAACAATAACAAAGCCGCCATTGTGGCCCGAAAGGCGGGGCCACTACAGCAAAGAAATAAAATAACAGCGAAACAAAGGAGAACCTACTACGTCATTTCCTCCACACTTTTCCCCTAGCACGCGGAGGGGGTAGCGCCTCTCCTCAGTTTCCTTCCTCCATGCCTCTTGTCGACAGAAGCAGTTGTTAACGGCGAGACGAAGGAGCGCCTAGTTCGCGCGGCGCTCCTAGCGGTTCGTGACATCACGGGAGAGGGGGGCACGGTGCACCTATCGGGCGGCGAGCGTAGCGGTTCATGACGTCACGGGAGAAGGCTCGCCACTTGTATATAAAAGTAGGAGCGCGTTGGCTTGTCTCCATCGCATGTTGCAAAATGTATCCATGCAGGAGCAGCTAGCTCGGCGGATCCTTCGAAGCCATGCGGTCGAGCGCCAAAGTACGCCTCGGAAGAAGCACGGACCCAGCACAACGCGACTCGGCGTGCAAAGCGGCAAGAAGACGCCGATCTTCGTAAACGCGAGGCCGAAGCTAAACGGGCGTAGTCCCCCATGTAGTCCCTCAGTGTGTTCCCTTTAGGGCTTTGGCAGTAGCCTTCGGAAGTGTAGCGGCCTCCCCTATTTTTGCGCAACACGTCAGCTCTGGATGATCGCTGAGGGGCGACCGAACGCAGGCGCAATGCATCACAAAGCTTCTCGCTTTCACGCGATCCAAAGTGCATCTAAGTCCCCAGCGCTCACCGGTGTCGCAAAAAGTGCGAGCACTTGGCGATTCGATTCGTGAAGCTGCACAGCGAAGCTTGGGAAGCGAGGCACGAAGAAAGGCGCCCTCGTCCTATCCTTCCATTCTTGTTCCTCGTTGGCACGCACTATTCCTACTGATGCCTTCTGACAAGAATCCAATGCCTACACGCGCTCTCATGCACGCACGGGATATTAAAGTCCAAACATTTTTGTTCGCCATCAAACCACCACTGAGAGCGTTTCCAAATCGCTCGAACATGTCAGCCAAGACTTGCCTGCATTATGGCGCCGGTGACGTAAATGACGTGGAAAATAGGCATGTAGAAGGCGTTCACTGACAGGATGGGCAGCGATAGCTCGCTGCGACGCTTGATTTTCTCCGGATCGGTGTACATCAGACGACGAAGCTTCTCGAAGCGGCGCTTGCGCGCCTCGAGCAGCTGCCACCCGAAGGTGCCGGCGTCCTCGGAGAAAGATGGCAGAAAGTCGTAGTTCTTGTCGACAGCCGCCGTGTCCAGCAAGTGTGCAGGAACTGCGTCCACGCTCACGATGCTCATCATCCGGTCCTGCGCGACGAGTTTCTGGTTGTCGCCGTCTGTCCTGACCTAAGCGCATGACATTGCGTGAAGTAACGAGAAAAGCACGGAAAGACAATCTGGAAAACGGTCAAGGTCTGAGACATAGCAGTCAAGGTTTCAGGGAAAATGTGAGCGATGTATGGCTGCGCGATTAGAAGAGACGGGAGCAGCTGCACTTCCCAAAAGGCAGCGGCTATTGATTCTTGTGGGAACAGAAAACTTGGTTGGCCTGAGAAAAAGTGGCGCGTATCTAGGACCATTTTGCGCGTAAGTCCATCTATTAACACTTTACGTTAAGTGTCATGTTAAGGATAAAGCTGAGAATTATTTTAAAGGCAAGAAGCCGCGAGGAACAAGTGGGTCACCGACAGGCTAAAAATGAAAGATCCCACCACATCCCCCCCCCCCCCACACACACCCAAAAAACAACAAAACCCCCCAAACAACAACAACAACAGCCTTATGTAAAAACTATGCACTGCTGACAGACCCCGGCCCGCATAAGAATTACCACACCACCATGAATAACGCGCTACTGTATTACAACGATCGCACTGGAAGTCGCAACGTCGATTATGGCATGTAAGGATGCAGCGCACGAAAATAATGTACAAGCTATGTGTTCCATAAGTGTCAGAAGAAGAAATAAACTGCTGACTTGAGCGACCTGGCACAACTGCAACCCAGTTGCCAGCGAAGCTCTTTCTATCGAGCACTTGCACTAAAAATTTCAGTTTCCTGTAATTAAACCCCACACTTTAAAACGCTGTCCCCATATGAATTTACCGTTTCAAATGGTGCCCGCATATAACGCTTTCGAGGACTTGACCATGAAATTTTTAGCAAGGGCCTATGCTTCACCCACGTACTTAAATTCTTAAGCGGCATGCACATCAGTAGTAATGCTCTCCTCCCTCCCATATGTTCGTCAAATTTATCGTCGGTGGCTGTTATAATTGCTTCAGTACAGGAATATGGAAATTATACACCCTTCTTAAAACACAAGCTGCGGAGTCCTTGCATAAGTAAGTTACTGCAAAGACGGTAAATAACCCCCACACTTTGAACTTCGCCTACACATCACCCCCCCCCCCCCCTCGGATAACCTGCCCATATATTTCCACAAAATATGAACACGGTGACTCGTTTAGTTCACCAACGACACAGCAGACACTACGTATATAAAGCGAGAAAATGGGGAGAAATAAAAGGCTCAGCACTCAGAATTATCGTAGCAGTAATGGCCGCCACAACGAGTAATTTAGATCGAAGGTTATAATTGTGCTAACTGCCACAGGCAATTTTTAATTGGCGCAGATAAAAAAAAGCATATTTCATTATCTTTTGCTAGCAGAGGCATAAAATTAATATACATAAAATTTACATAAAGTTATTTTATAGAAGCAAGAAGGAAACAATTTATACATTGAAGAAATCGCAATGAGTTAAAAAAGTTGCTGCTACAAATACTACAAAGACACAGGCGCTAGAAAAAAAATTGTATACAAGCCCGCTCTTCTAATAATTTAATTTTAAACGTTCCCTTAAAGGAGTATAGTGAAGAGGTAATCCTAATGTCTGTAGGAATTGAATTCCAAACTTTTATACCACTCAAATTGAAAGTCAACTTTGTATAATTTGATGCGATTTTGGCCAAAATGAAGTTATACCGTTCAGAAAATCTAGTACTGTTCGAATTAATGATTTAGCATAAGCAAAGAACACCTGTAGGCACGTTATGATGAATGAAGGGAAACATGAGAAACGATATCGTATATTGATATCAATGCCGAAAGGGTAGGATACAGGGAAGCTGATAAACAGGCAGAGAATGGCAGCGCAACTGACTAATTGTTATGAGTTTGACTGCTTGATTTTGAAGGTGTTCTAAACTCTTGACGTGCATGACGTTCAAGTTGCATGTCATTCAAGTTGCGACCTGTGCGGTGCACAAATATAAACATTGGATCAGGTTACATGTTTGCATAGGATGAAAGTAAACACAGTAGTACGCGTCATCGTTATAATTGTATAGCATATATATCTAACCACTTCAGGAAAGCTTCGTTTCAGATCGATTCCAGCACGTACGTCGGACCTGCATTTTTTTTTTCCAATCACATAAACCATTTCGAACATTTTTTTTAGCTGGCGATGAGCATCCGAGCATGCCCGCCGTTTCAAGCTGAGTTTCGGACCTGGCAGGATTGAGGAACTCTATTCACGTTTTCCTCTTGTCACGTCAGGAGTGCGGCAGGCCGACAGCTAGGCAGGAGGGACTGACTAGCCCAGCTCGATCTTCATAAAGGACGAATTTACGTCCAACGAGAAAAGGCGCAAGTCAAGGTCAGAGGAAGTGAACAGCACGATCGCTGTGTTGAGTACGATGGAAAATTGCGGTAGCTATTCACGTGGTACCTTTAGTTAGTTCATGAAATGTACCGATCACCTTATTACAATGTACTCAGAACGCAGAGAGTATATCCTCTCGTTAGGCCATCGCTGAGGCTCAGTTCAAGTAATGTTTCATTTAAAGGACAGAGCAAAAATTCACTAGAACAGTGAACTGGGCGAGTTGGAATACGTTCATTGGGGGGGGGGGGGGGGGAGGGCGGGGGGAGGTGTAGCAGCGCAAAGAAGGCATACGGACGAGAAGAGACAGCAGAAACGCTATATCGACTGAAGAGTCAACGACACGTGACGCGCGCGCGCGCGCACACACACACGCACGCACGCACGCACGCACGCACGCACGCACACACGCACACACACACACACACACACACACGCACGCACGCACGCACGCACACACACACACACAAAAGACAAGAAAAACTAAATTGAACTATAACAATAAAAGCAGCCAGACACCACACACCTCCCCCCCCCCATATCCTTACGTACGTATTATTACGTATTATTCAAGTTTGCACATTCATGCTGCGTTAAGATAGGCGGTTGACTCGCACACACCGGCGCGTACTTCTAGTCCTAACTGCAACACACGCTTGTCGCATTCTAGTACCTGTTTGTTTCCCAGCACAAGGACACTTCCCTCGTTCGTTGTAGCCTTTCTTGTTTTCGGTATAGTCTACGCGGCGCCCTCTACTAAAGGCATTCCGTGAGGGCGTCAGTGGTATTGCCCCATTGCGAAAAGAAAAACTGCCCGCTGAACCCACCACCGGACGAACACAGGACACGAAGGCAGTCCTTGAAATTTCTTGCTTGGCTCCACCATTCATAGGGAGCATACGAAACCGGGGACTTATAACGTGTTTAGTGTGTATATTCAGAATCTTTTTTATGCCCTCCTTAATGAACAATTCATGAAATTCGTTAATGACACGATAATTGAAGACGCTGATGGCGTTCAATTTAGAAGTGGTTGTGTCATATCTGTATTCTTTCTAGAAATTGCTCTCGCACCTCTCTTCTACATTTGCACCGTTGAGACATTCATTCATTCATTCATTTTATTTTTCCTTTGTCAAGAAGGAGTGGACGGGACTAAAAGTCTCAGCGGCGACTTGACAGAGGTCATGACTACCTATATGATCCAAAGTACGTACTAAATACCGGGAGTTGCATTGGTTCAAAGGCGGCACCAGTGCTCAGGCAACATTTTCTGAAGCTGTGTTGGCCGGGACCTTGAGTCAGAACTCGCAGGTTTATTTGGTTGTACGTGTGTTCCAGTATGTTGACGATTGGTTTTTCTTTTTTTGTGTGTGTGTGGAGACGATGAACAACGCCACTACCATGATTAATGTTCTCAAGGTGTTTAAAGAAAGAGGTTATAGCTGGCGCTTCATCTGCGAGGTTGCTGATTGTGATAAGTTGCAGTTTCCTGATATGTCGTTCAGATATAAAGAGAAGCATGTGTGCTAGGCATGTGCACCACGATCAGTTAAACCCCTTTTGAACGTCACACCTGGGCATTATCGTATAGTGAATAACGGTTTGGCAATTTCATGCCTGACTTCTGCACTGTTATAATCGTAATCATGTGTTCATAGCACGCGAGACACTTTTCAGGCGCAGGTGCAGCGGCTTAGCTCAGTTGGCTGTGGTTCGAGTTTCTTGACATGTGCTTCTCATCGATTCATTCATTTTCAATTTAGGATAAAATTTAGGATAAAAGAAGCTGCATGGAAGAAAGCACCCTGAGGAGTCTGTCGAAGCCCTTAAGAAAGGCAAACATGTGGTTATGCTGCATATACTCGCGGTGTCACATCACCTCAAAAAGATTGTCAGTAGGTACGATGATGACGGAGTCTTCTCGTCAAAAAACAAACTTGGCTATAGTTGTGCGGCCCTCGAAACGCTGAATGCAAGGCAGGTCATCAGGGTAATAAGTGTTCAGTAAAACACACACACCGCTTTGCGCCTTGTGGTGGTGGTGTTGTTTATAAGGTGCCGCTTTCATGGGGCAAGGTGTACATTGGAAAGACCGGGCGATTCGTTAATGTCCGCCTTAAAGAACACTGCGACTCCTTAAATGGTACGCGAGGTTCCCACGTGTCAAGTCGTTGTCGTAATTGCGGTTGCGCACCGGATTATGAAAATGCGGGCATCATCACGAGACACAAAAATCAGCATACACGAGAGGTAGCCGAGTTTCATCGTATCCAGAAGCAACTGCCGGTGTGTGCGAGTCAGCCGTCTATTTCTTTAACGCATATTGAATGCGCACGCTTGAATTATATGTAGCGACATGTGTATGGTGTTTGGTATCTTTTGTTGTTAGTTTAGTACGTTTCTTTGCCCGTTCTTGGTTTCTTGCGTGTGCCGCCGCGCGTGTACACTTTTGTGGCTTGTCATTAAGGCTACAGTTGAAAGTCTGCGCTTGTGTCGACTCCTCTCGTCCGTGTCTTTTCGTGGACTGCTACAGAATGAAAGCGAAATTCATTGGCTGATGATAGCAAAATGTTTATTTACGTCAACGAAGACGAAGTTAACAAATAAAAAGAAAGTTGCAAACTGTAGCATTCCTAAAGTGATTCACTTAGTCATCATATCTGTAGAGAGATGGGTATCGTCCGTCATTTAATATCACACTCTAGAGAAGCATCTCTTCTGCCTCTTCTCCCCGTTGATTTCCGTTCAGTGGCTTCTTTGACGCCTCGGGCCCAGACCACTTCGCAAAATTCAATAAACAGTGTTTAATAGACCATTTAAAGAGACTCAGTAGAAATGGGGATATACATATGACTTTAAAAAAGAAATCGCATACCCCAGTCTCTCTCTGATTCGCTTAACTCAATTACTGTGATAAAACACTTATGGACCACTAACACACCGATGTGTTTACGGATCCCACGTGACCTCGAGAAAGAGGTCCTGTATAGAACTGCGCTATAACGAAAGACCTCGAGCGTACCATGTTCGCCCTGGAAGTGTTTGCGTCCATCCAACCGAGGGTCTGGAAAGAGCGCACCGAGGCGTTGCGTATGTGCTCGGTGAGCGCAGCCGAGCGCTTCACCATGTCCATGCTCCCAACGGCGCCCAAGAGCACGTGACCCAGGGCTGCCGGTGCCAGCTGCAGCATTGCGATCACGCAGATGTCGGCGCTCACCAAGAGCGAATCCCGGAAGTTCTCCTTCTTGGAACAGCCGGACAGTGTTGCCGAGAAGGCGTACGCCTCGTCCATGACAACCTGGCAGAGGATGGTCGTTTCGTATGTCACTTGCCTGGTCTTCTGTACGGCGACGGATTTAAAGACTCGAGGCCGTATATCTCCATCTATCCCTTTCGAGGATATACAGGGTGTTTGACGTAACTTGAAAGAAGCATTTGAAAAAAGTGGTTAGCCACAGCTGAATGAAACCAACGGCATGTAGTTGGCCATCGTGTGGCACTCCTTAGAGTATATTTTATATTCAGCTCAATTAGTTATTTACTAAGATGAATTATGCAAAAATGTCTAACATTAACTTTATGGCCAAGTGCGTTTCGTTGCGTTGTAGAGGGGGTTCAGAAACGACCTATCAATTTTTTTGTGGCAACGTATATGCTGCGTGGCGATTTTTTTTTTTTGGGGGGGGGGGGCGTTTAAAGAAAGCCCGCGAAATATAAAATAAAACAACGTGACTGCGCTCGTGCGCTATCGTATTGCAGCGCTCTCAACCGTGCGTCGAGCCTATCGCTTGTCAAGGACGACGGCGCTTCCTTTGCGTGTGCCACCGCCAAAAATGCTGACGCACTCTGAAGCCAATGCCTAGAGCCGTGGCCGCTCGCTTCGCCACGGTCCACGCGCACGGTTCTTCTCTACGAAGCGAAGTTGAGAGTGCTGCATAGTAATCGTAACATAATACGGCCACAGGACTAATTTCCATTGACATTAGCTCGAAAGCAAGAATATTCGAGATGCACTAAGCTTTGCGGAGTCAAACAACCAAATTAAAAGACTAAAAATGCTGAACTTTTGACAGCAATATCGCCTGCCGAGGTAGTTACGCTGCTGAGCTCGAAGTCGCGGGTTTGATCTGGGCCGCTGCGACCGCATTTCGATGGAGGCGAAATGCAAAATCGCTCGTGTACTTAAATTTAGGAGACCAAGAAACCCTCCACATGGTCAAAGTTATTCTGGAGTCCCACACTACGGTGCGCCTCATGATCAGATCGTGATTGTGGCACGTAAAACACCAGAATTCAGTAAACTGTAATGAATACTAAACGTTGAAATGCCTCACTGTGACTTACGGAAGCAACTAGACACGAAAGTTCACTTTCTTTACTGACCTTTGGTTCTTTGCTCACGACAAATTCAGTTTTTCATAACATGCGCTAAGCGTCGCGGTGATTGAAAAGTGTTTGTCAACGCGTTTCTCTCTCTCTCTCTCTCTTTCTTTCTTTCTTTCTTTGCTCTCAGCGCAATGGTCGTTCCTGATTGCACACGTTTGTGGCACTTGCACCCACCTTGATGGCACTGAGTCTACGGTGTTGCGCTGCTATGCTAATCGGCTGATCAAATCCAGGCCGTGGTGGCCGCATTTCGATGAGCGAGAAATGCGAAAACGCCCGTTTAAAGTGCATTGCGTGGCCGTTAAAGATCCCCTGGTGTTCTAAATTAATCCGGAGTCCTTCACTACGGCGTGCGTCATAATCACGTCGTGGTTTCGGCACGTAAAACCCCAAAACTTAAATTTTGTGGCACTTGCACCTACGTAGCTTTAGAAAGCGCGCCTTCAGAGCAAATTATCACAATGTCAGTATTGTAGTTTTGAAATCACAATCACAAATTCTAACGGAAGTGTTAATACACTGTCCATGCCATGAACCGTCCTTATTGTTGGCCGTGGTGTTTCGACAGTATGGCTTCCGCTATACCGCAGATCAGAGTCGATCTTCAGTTTGCTATATATATATATATATATATATATATATATATATATATATATATATATATATATATATATATATATATATATATATATATATATATATATATATATATATATATATATATATATATATATATATATATGTAGTTCTCTTAGTTCAGTAAAACCAAGTTGATCGCGGACAAGACGGACCCAGATTATTTCTATCACTGATATCGGAAGACACTAAACGGCAAAGTAACTTTAGGCATGCGGTATATTCCTGAAATAGTGCGACTGCTCAATGTACGCGAATACGATCAGTAGTATCGAACAGGAATCAGACTGAATCAATTTGGAACACCAGGCCCAACTGCAGTTTCTTGCGGAAATTAGAAGACGCTTTACCTAAATTTTTGCGAACACTCTTACACAGTGCTGGGACTTTCGTAAAATGTTTTTCATTTCCTTTGTAAATTAATTATATATTTAAAACAGGCACTGCATTCCTAAACAAACAGCCGCGGTGGCTGGCAAGTATGGCGTTGTGCTGCTTAATACAATGTAGCGAGATCGATTCCAGAAGGTTACGTTCGCATTCGGAGTGGGGCGAAATGCTAAAACGCTCTTGTACCGTGCTTTGAGTGCGCGCTAAACAACCTCATGTGCCAAAAGAGATTCAGAGCCCTCATCTACGGCGTCTTTTACAGGCCCCGAGTTGCCTTGAGACGTTAAACCTTATCAGTTTTTCGGACAGCCTGTAGATTTGCGAGAAGGCGAACGTGAGCTCCCAGCTAAATCACATTGTGGATGGTTAATTTTTTTGTCGCATTACTTATTACATTACCGGGTAGTGAAACACAGTGATCTGCGGCATTGTTTGTGTTATCGAAAGAATTTTTCAGCCGATAGTAGTGAAGGCTGCAGTGCACCGTATGCCACTATATAGAGCGGGCAAATTGAACCGCGTGTCAAAAAATCTTGCGGTATATACGGTCGTGTCACTTTCATACCATTTAGAATACGGTGGCACATTATACTGACCTTCCAGCCCAAGACCAACAGCACGTCGACCATGGTGTTCTCGAAGCGGGTCAACGTTCTCCACAGGAAGAAAAACGGGCTCTCGCTAGAAGCCAGGAGGAGGTCTTCAGGGCCAACCTGCGAGAAGTACCCATCTTATGTGTCCAATGTTTTAGTGCAATCAAAAAGAGCTATCATTCAACCGGAACCAGGTATACAATAGATAGCAGCCAAATGATATGTAGCTGCCGCAGCACCATGACAGTGATTCGGACTAGTTGACTTGTCCCGCTGGAAATCTGAGTAGAGCTAAAAAAAGAATGGCGAACATAAGTTAGTTATCCGACGTGTTTTCGTGCCTGATGTCTGTCCTTGTCCTTCTTACATAGCGTTACTCACATTCCCCGTGCTTGAGCGCCCTCGCAGCATGCATGCTTTTCAGCCGCAGGACGTCGTGTCGGCTGTTATTCCAAACGCCTGCTTGACTTCACAACACCTGGACGCCAGTGTATTAAAACCCTCCTAACGTAGGGTCACATGTGAGTCGCATGTGTAGTCCAAAGCCTTCAGCCAAAATGTCATGACTGGACCTTAAATAACCTACCTATTTTTTCTCTTAATAATTATAAATGCAGAGATCTGTTCTTGTTGCACCCTCAAAGCAAACAATGAAACCAGGAAGAATACCTATAAACAAAGTATTTTATTCTAGCTGGAACCAGGGCATCAAAACTAAAAATCTTTCGGGTTCGGTTTGGGTTCGAGCCCACGCTTTTTGGATGTGGTTGAGATTCAGCTTCGGAGCAAAATTATAACGGTTCAAACCGGTTCGGAGCTTTCTGAACCGGTTCATTCGAGATCAAATGGGTGAGCATCATCATCACCAGCCTATTTTATGTCCACTGCAGGACGAAGGCCTCTCCCTGCGCCAACCGATTCCAACTGGCTCCCGCGAATTTCTTAATTTCATCGCCCCACCTATTCTTTTGCCGTTTTCGACTGAGCTTCTCTTCGCTTGGCACCCATTATGTAAACCTAATGATCCACCGGTTATCTAACCTACGCATTAAATGACCTGCCTAGCTCCATTTTTTCTCCTAATGTCGATTCGAATATCGCCTATCCCTGTTTGCTCTCTGATCCACAACGCTCTCTTCCTGTCTCTTAACGTTATGCCTAAAATTCTTCGTTGCATCGCTCTTTGCACGGTCCTTAACTTGTTCTCCAGCTTCTTTGTCAGTCTTCAAGTTTCTGACGCATAAGCCAGAACCAGTAAAATGCACTGAGAGTTTACACCTTTCTTTTCAATGATAATGGTAAGCTTCCAGTCAGGAGCTGACAGTGTCTGCCATATGCGCTCCAACCCATTTTTATTCTTCTGTAACTTTCCTTCTCATGATCAGGGTTCCCTGTGAGTGATTGCCCTAGATAAACGTACTCCTTCACACACTATAGAGGCTGACTGGCAATCCTGAAATCTTGTTCCCTTGCCCGGCTATTCATCATTATCTTTGTCTTTTGCACATTAATCTTCAGTCGCACACTTACACTCTTTCCGTTAAGGTTCTCAATCATTTGTTGTAACTCGTCTCCTGTGTTATTAAACAGGACAGTGTCATCTGCAAACAGAAGCTTGGTGATATAGTCGCCGTTGATCCTCACTCCTAAGCGTTCCCAGTTTAATAGCTAGAATACTTCTTCCAAAAACGCAGTGAACAGCATTGGAGAGGGTCTGTCGCCTTGTTTGACCCCTTTCTTTATAGGTGTCTTCCTACTTTTCTTGTCGAGAATTAAGGTGGCTGTGGAACCTCTGTAGATATTTTCCAAGATATTTACGGCAGCGTCCTGTACTCCTTGATTACGTAAAGCCTCTATGTCTGCTGGTACCTCTAGTGAATCAAATGCATTTTCGAAATCTATGAAAGCCATATAGAGAGGCTGATTGTATTCTGCGGATTTCTCGATTACTTGATTAATGACATGGATATGATCCATTGTAGAGTATCCCTTCCTGAAGCCAGCCCTGGCTTGACTAAAGTCAAGTGTTGCCCTTATTCTATTGGAAATTATCTTCGTGAAAACTTTATAGAATACTCGAAGAAAGTTAATGGGCCTAGAATTTTTCAATTCTATAACGTCTCCCTTTTAATGTTGGCATTTTTCCAGCTCTCTGGGACCCTTGAAGTCGATAGACGGTTCGCATGAAGGGCCGCCAGTTTTTCAAGCATTATGCCTCCTCCATCTTGGATTAACTCGACTGGCAGTCCATCTTCTCCTACCGCTTTTCCCCATTGCATGTCGGCCTTTCTAACCTCATCGCTAGTTATAGAAGTAGTCTCTGTAACCTGTTCATTACTACTTCGAATGGAGGTATCGTGGCTCCTCTGGGTACTGTACAGGTCAGAATAGAAGTCTTCCGCTGCTTTTACTATGCCTTCAAGATTGCTGATGATATTACCCTGCTTATCTTTCAGTGCATACAACTTGGGTTGTCCTATTCCAAGCTTCCTTCTCACTGATTTCATGCTGCGTCCATTTTTTACTGCTTCCTCAGTTTTTCTCACGTTATAATTTCGGATATCCCTTATTTTTTTTGTCAGTTTTGACAGTTCCGCAAGTTATATCTTATCTCTTGAGTTGGACACTTTCATTCTTTGTCGTTTTTTTCTTAGGTCCTTTGTTACTTGGGAGAGCTCGGCTACTGTTGCCTTGGTGCCTTACCTCCCACTTCAATTGCTGCTCCTGGAGCCAACCTAGTTACGGTTTCATTCATTACCTCTATGTCATCTTCGTCATCTCTCTGTTCTAAGGCTACATATTTGTTTGCAAGTACCCGCCTGAGTTGGTCTGCTTTTACCGTTATACTGCGTCTAGGTTGGCCTGTTTCTTCCTGACCAATTTAACTTTTTCTCTCTTCAAATTCAGGTGAATCCTAGACCTCACTAACCTATGATCACTGTACTTTACCTAACACTTCAACATCCTAAACTATGCTGGTATTGGCAGAAATTACGAAATCTATTTCAATTCTTGTTTCATCATTAGGGCGTTTCCAGGTCCACTTCTTGTTGCTACGCTTCCTAAAGAAGGTGTTCATTATTCGCGGCTTATTCCTTTCCGTGAATTCTACCAGCATCTCTCCTCTATCATTCCTAGAATCGATGCCGTAGTTGCCAATTGCTTGTTCAGCAGCCTGCCTTTTCCCGACTTTTGCATTGAAGTCGGCCATTACTACAATATACTGATTTTGCACTTTCCCCATAGCTAATTTAACATCTTCATAAAACTGATCTACTTGTCATAATCATGACTGGATGGTGGAGCGTACGCGTGTAATACCTTTAATTTTTACCTGTTATTAAGGTTGATTACGACTACCGCTACCCCTCATTAATGCTGTAGAATTCGTCAATGTTGCACGCTATGTCCTTATGGATTAGGAATCCTACTCCGTATTGCTTCTTGTCTGGGAAACCTCTATAGCAGATATGGTCGTTAGTCAGCACTGTATAAGCCTCAACAGTTCTAACCTCACTAAGGCCAATGATATCCCAAACAATGCCTGATAGTTCCTCAAAGAGTCCTGCTAAGCTAGCCTCCCTCGAGAGAGTTCTGGTGTTAAAGGTTGCCAGGGTCAGTTTCCATTGGCGGCCTGTCCGGTTCCAGATAGTATTAGCACCCTCTGCTGCGTTACAGGTCTCACCGCCGCCTTGGTCAGGTGCTCCGCAGTTGCTCAGCACTGAGGGCCGTTGGTTGAACGAATGAGTTATTATGGTGGGAGGGGCCGAATACTGCACCAAAGAGGTCAATGCCTGTTCCGGTGAGGGAGTGTCTTTTGTTGAAGCTTAGTGGGTCTTCCTAATTTGGTTGTACCTGGATTAGTATAGCCCCACTGGCTCTCGGTATCTTTTGCCGGTGTCAGGCGCCACTCCAAGTCTGGAGTGGCGCCTGTAAATGGGTACAAAGAAAAAAATTACTGGCTCTCCCGTAATCGAGAGTAGATGTAAGCATGAAATGGCAATAAGCAAAACAGATTGGGTGGAGATGATACTAGCCACAATTCTATACCAGTTCGCAACTACTATAATATGCTAATTCGGAACGGCACACCCTACCACACCACACCGCACCACGCCATACTGTGCACTGGTTCATATGGGCGCAATAGTTTCCTGTCACAGAGAGAACCTCATTGCAAGTCTCGTCTCGTCAACAGCCATCTGCCGGACGCTACCGGCGCTGCTAGTGTGCCGAACGTGCGGCAGACATCATGGACCACTGGCGTTGAAAAGAGCACAGCCAACTCTGTCTCAGTGCCAAAGGATGACAATCAAGTGTTTAGTGACGTCTATCTGCCGTTTGAAACGTCGGTATTAGAAATTACAAAGAAAACTTCAGCGTAGTAGAAGTTACAGCTTCAGTGATATTCTGAACAAGCATTAGGAAGAACACGGAAGCAATACTTTTTGTAAGTTGCTTGGGAGTAACTGGAGTATGTAATGCGGTCCTGTACAAGAGGTGGGGGGATCTCGTTTTGTTCTCGCAACTTAATTGGCCCGATGTTCTCGTTTAAGTGCCCGGATGACAGCTCTGGCTTTTGGCTCAAGGTCACTTGGAGGTCGCTCGGGAGCTGAGAGCATTTCATGCTTAAAAACAACATTTGCGTGCTACCGATTTTTGGAAACTTGCGTGGTGCTCTTGAAGGAACTTATAAACAAGTTCGCTTGGCGCATTGTGTAGAAGACTGGAACATGCTCGCGAAGAAGTCTCATAAGTGCAAAGTGAAGCCCGTAAATGTTTACACGTAAATAGTTGGAGTTCTTCTCCACGTGTACGCAGCAACTTTATGACCAGCTCTCAGTAAAAAAAAAGCAAGAAAGCTTTCTTACGCAACTTATTTGCAAACGCCTCACTAACACAATGCAACTGTAATTAGTTCCCACCACCTGTGCTGCATGGTCTATTAAAACCGCGCCTTAGTCGCATAAAATATATATTCCACATAATACCCCTGTCAAGCGGCCAAGTTAAGTGCACTTACGGAGAGTGCACTCGGTTTTAAGTGCACTTTCCCAAATCTAAACGTCGCTAGCGGAGCGTACTCGCCGAAGAGTGCACTCCGGTCGGAGTGCGCTCATGGAACGCACTTTGGTGGTCGAGTGCGTAGCCTCGCCGCCAGCGGTTTCAACGATGCAAAATGTAATGCATAGAAAACAGACATAGAAGTTCATTCTAGCTGTCGAACAGCTTTTAACAAAATAATCAGAACAGAACTCGCTGATATTCTGTCCTAGCAGGATCAAATGCCACCTCGTTGCACGCTACCATGTTGTTCTGGATTGGCTAGGCATTCGTCTTGGCCGGCCTTGACTTGTAACACTCTTATGATAAAAATATTTTCGTTCTTTGTTGAATAAATATAGATTAAGTTTTTTTTATTATACAAGTAAAAAAGGTTTTTTTATTTTAATCTACATCTTCAAAAAATATGATTTTAGACTGTCGTGATTTTGTTTTTAGTGCGAGTGCGCTCTGTTTTCCCGTTTAGCACCGCGTAGCCTAAAGTGTCACTCAAGGTCCTGAAGTGCACGCCCCGTAAGTGCACTCAACTTGCCCGCTTGACAGGGGTATAAGATCCTCGCCGTCGTATAGTTCATCGGCCAGTAAATGCATGACGGCAATTAGTTCAACTTAGCAGGGGCATTTTCTGTTGAACACCTGAGCGCGGATGCGGGGATCTATGAGGGATAGACGGAGCATACCTGCAGGCGCCGAACCTAAGGCATCACTGAGTGCCACTACGCCGAGCCACGCTCAACGAAAGAAAGACAAATGAAGGCCTCTCCAGCATGTCCAGGGAGTAGCCGCGCGCCGCTTCGGCAGTTGCCAAACGCACCGGCACACAAACGCGTACTGCACGCCCTATAGACGAGCCTAAATTCCTTAAGACGGCGATCAGAAGTGAGTTGCTGGCACTGAGCTTAAAAGGATGTGAACCTGTCATCACTCGTTCTAGATGGCAATCCGCTCGCACCCATAGATTGTGGCTTGAGACGCATGTTTCACTGCAGCTCTATTTCGATTTTGGGGATGACGAAGACTCGGGGTTGACAGAAGGCGCGTGCGCGCACCTGCGAGGTTGGTTTATTCACTGCAGGGGTATATCGGATCTACGTTTGCAACAGCGCGATCATCATCATCATCATCATCATCATCATCATCATCATCATCAGCCTGGTTACGCCCATTGCAGGGCAAAGGCCTCTCCCATACTTCTCCAACTACCCCGGTCATGTACTAATTGTGGCCATGTAGTCCCTGCAAACTTCTTAATCTCATCCGCCCACCTAACTTTCTGCCGCCCCCTGCTACGCTTCCCTTCCCTTGGAATCCAGTCCGTAACCCTTAATGACCATCGGTTATCTTCCCTCCTCATTACATGTCCTGCCCTTGCCCCCATTTCTTTTTCTTGATTTCAACTAAGATGTCATTAACTCTCGTTTATTCCCTCACCCAATCTGCTCTTTTCTTATCCCTTAACGTTACACCCATCATTCTTCTTTCCATAGCTCGTTGCGTCGTCCTCAATTTAAGTAGAACCCTTTTCGTAAGCCTCCAGGTTTCTGCCCCGTACGTGAGTACTGGTAAGGCACAGCTGTCATACACTTTTCTCTTGAGGGATAATGGCACCCTGCTGTTCATGTTCTGAGAATGCCTGCCAAACGCACCCCAGCCCATTCGTATTCTTCTGATTATTCTGCAGTCTCATGATCTGGATCCGCGGTCACTACCTGCCCTAAGTAGATGTATTCCCTTACCACTTCCACTGCCTTGCTACCTATCGTAAACTGCTTTTCTCTTCCGAGAGTGTTAAACATTACTTTAGTTTTTTGCAGATTAATGTTTAGACCCACCCTTCTGCTTTGCCTCTCCAGGTCAGTGAGCATGCATTGCAATTGGTACCCTGAGTTACTAAGCAAGGCAATATCATCAACGAATCGCAAGTTACTAATTTATTCTCCATTAACTCTTATCCCCAATTCTTCCCAATCCAGGTCTCTGAATACCTCCTGTAAACACGCTGTGAATGGCATTGGAGAGATCGTATCTCCCTGCCTGACGCCTTTCTATATTGGAATTTTGTTGCTTTCTTTATGGAGGACTACGGTGGCTGTGGAGCCGCTATAGATATCTTTCAGTATGTTTACATACGGCTCGTCTACACCCTGATTCCGTAATGCTTCTATGACTGCTGAGGTTTCAGCTGAATCAAACGCTTTCTCGTAATCAATGAGAGCTATATATAAGGGTGGTATGGCATAGGGAAAGATGAGGTCCCAGTTGGTGCGGTTGGAGGCGACATACATCGAAAGCATGCCGCCAAGAGTTCGGTTAAAGCGTTCTGTCAATCCGTTTGTTTGCGGGTGATATGCGGTGGTACAGCGATGAATAATGCGGCATTCAGCGTGAAGTTCTTGAATGAAATCGGCGAGAAAGACGCGGCCACGGTCGCTCAGGAGTTCGCGGGGAGCGCCATGACGTAGAACGAAGCGTTGAAGGAGGAAGGAGGCAACGTCACGAGCCGTCGCGGCTGGCAGAGCGGCCGTTTCTGCATACCTCGTGAGATGGTCTATAGCTACAATGACTCAGCGAATGCCAGCAGCTGTGTATGGCAGAGGCCCTTATAGGTCTATCCCAACTCGGTCAAAGGGTCGCGAAGGGCACGGCGAAGGTTGCATTGGTCCAGGTGTTGCATTGGTTCTTGGTGTGACTGGCTAAGCCTACGCTGTTGCGTCTTCTTGTCCGCGTCCTTCGTGTCGTCCACAGCCGTGTCGGACTTCTTTGCCATAATCGAAGCGAAATTTCGAATAAAGCGGCGGAAGTACGAGCAGAGGCCAATGAAACTGCGCAAGTCTTTTAGAGACATTGGCCTCGGGAATTCTTTAAGAGCACGGAGCTTAGCGGCATCAGGGAGAACGCCGTCCTTCGACATGACATGTCCGAGAATTGTCAGCTTGCGTGCCCCAAAGTGACATTTTTTCAGGTTTAGTTGGATGCCAGCGTCACTGAGACAGCGTAAAACCTGTTCCAAGCGATGAAGGTGAGTAGGAAAATCTGGTGCGAACACTACTACATCATCCAAATAACACAAGCACGTGTTCCGTTTAAGGCCTCGAAGAATAGTGTCCATCATCCGCTCAACAGTCGCGGGCGTGTTGCAAAGTCCGAATGGCATCACCCGAAATTCGTATAAGCCATCTGGTGTAATGAAAGCAGTTTTAGGCTTATCTTCTGCAGTCATAGGCACCTGCCAATAACCAGAGCTTAGATCGAGGGAGGAAAAGAACTCTGCACCTTGTAAGCTGTCGAGGGCGTCGTCGATCCGCGGCAATGGATAAACATCTTTTCGGGTTATTTTGGTTAGGCGACGGTAATCCGCGCAAAAGCTGATCGAGCCATCCTTCTTTTTAACTAAAACAACTGGCGATGCCCATGGGCTGTCGGACGGTTCAATGACACTACGCTTTAACATGTCACATACTTGCTCATCAATGACGCGTCGTTCTGTCGACGATACGCGGTAGGGTCGCTGCCGTAGCGGTGAGTGAGAACCGGTGACAATACGGTGAAATGCAGTCGTGGTTCGGCCCAGAGAAGTGCTATGGCTGTCAAAAGCAGGGCGAAATTTCTCGAGGAGACGAAGAAGGTCATGGCGCTGCGTGGGGCTTAAGGCGTTGTCGATGACGTGGCTGAAAACGTCTTCAGGCGATGTGGCAGGTACGGGACTACAGTAGAGGGTGTTGACCTCTGACGATCCAACAGGAAATTACAACGTGGTAATGGTGTCGTAAGGCTCCACAGTGCCGAGAGATTCACCGCGAAGCAACGTAATCGGGAATGGGAAGTGGTTGTGTATAGGAAAGTGAGTAGCATCAGCTTGAACGCTAAGCAGCGCAGTTGGGAGTGGTGAGAGGTGGCGGTGAGCGAAAGCAGTGGAAGGCGTGAAGAGTAAGGTAAAGTCGGAGGCAACGGAACAGGATACAGGTGCCAGAACGTATGCGTGCGGAGGTGTATGGATGTCGTCAGTGAGGGACAACTTGGTGCAGGAAAGCGAAACGTCATCAGATATGGCATTGCCAAGCGAAGAGAAGGCGAATTCTGCACGGGAGCAATCAATGACAGCTTGGTGACGGGAGAGAAAGTCCCAGCCTAAAATAATATCGTGGGAACAGTGGGGAAGAACGACGAACTGGACTGTGCAGAGCACTCCTTGAATTTCAAGTCTGGTGGTGCACGCAGCCACCGGCTGGACGTGCTGTGCTGTGGCCGTGCGGAGTAAAGAACTGAAGAAAGGCGTCGTGACTTTTCGTATTGAGCGGCATAGTTTTTCGGCAATTACAGATATGGCGGCACCTGTGTCAATGAGGGCAAGCCCAGAGACGCCTTCAATAGCGACATCAATAACTTTGGGCGGCGAAAGAACAGGGCTTGGGCGTTGTGACGATGACGCAGTTCTGGCCTCGGGAACTGCACCACTTCGTTTTCTGTGTCAGCAGGAGAGGGACGTCGACGCATCGGGGAGAGCGAGCGACGACGAGCAGAAGGAGAACGGCGGTCGGAAACTAGGCGAAAGCTTGGGCGGGGAAGGGGTAAATCACGGTCTGGAGCGTAAGACAACGGATGGTCGTACGCGGCTGTGCGCGGGTCGTCATGTGGATGAAATGGACGGCGGCGGCACAGGCGTGCAGCGTGTCCGGTAATACTGCACGAATAGCAGATGGGCAGATTGTCCGGTGTGCGCCAGGAATTAATTACGCGATGGGCTTGAGGTCGTGGCGGCGTGGCGGTAAAAACAGGGCTAGGCATCGGAGGCGGAGCCCGGAAGGTCGGCGGTCGTGGTCGTGCAATGGCGTCGGCGTAAGTCAATGGGGCGGTGAGTTGAGGCGCTCGTTCCAGAGGAAGGACCCCGGACACTTGTTCTTCTATAACGTGTCGTAGGGTCGGACTAAGGGACGAACTTGACTCCGGTGGGTTGGAGATGAGGGAGAGCTGGCGAGCAACTTCTTCCCGGACGAAAGCTTTGATTTGCGAGAGGAGGGTGGCATCTGGAAAAGGAGAGGTCAAGCCAGACAACGATTCCTGATGGGGAACAGGACGGCGGGTGAGGAGGCGTCGACGGCGGAGCTCGTCATAGCTTTGGCACAGTTCAATAACTTGGGCAACAGTAGAGGGGCTCTTTGAAATGAGCACCTGAAATGCGTCCTCGTCGATACCCTTCATTATATACTTGATTTTATTGCCCTCAGTCATGGATGCATCGACGCGTTTACAGAGATCGATGACATCTTCGATGTAGCTGGTAAAGTTCTCACCAGGCTGCTGAGAGCGCGACTGCAGACGCTGTTCGGCACGAAGCTTTTGAACAGCAGGGCGGCCGAAGACCTCGCTAAACTTTGTCTTAAACACCGTCCAGCTTGGGACTTCGCTTTCGTGGTTTGACATCACGGTGGTCAATTTCGTCATGTCATCCCATTTGTTGTTCAGACTGACGCGTTCGTATGATGAGAGCCAGTCATCAACGTCGTGGTCGTCAGTGCCGCTGAAGATGGGAGGGTCCCGCTGACGGAGTGTGCCGGGGCATACGGAGGACTGGGGAGCAGGTGGTGGTAAGCTCGTGGCGCTTGCAGTTGTCATGATGGCAGGGAGAGTCCGGCTGCGCAATTCCAAGATTAAAGGAGACCCAGCAAACCTCCACTAATTATGGCAAAGAAGTCCGACACGGCTGTGGACGACACGAAGGACGCGGACAAGAAGGCGCAACAGCGTAGGCTTAGCCAGTCCAATGCCTCCTTTACAAGATGCCAGCCGCGTTGCTCGCTTTCCCATTGCGGCGGCGGTTCCCTTAGTTGAAGTTAGTTCAGCATAAATTCCGTGAGGCGGCGCTCATTGCCTTTTCAACTTCCGGCGGATGTCGCAGCGGCGGCTGAATGCTCCGCCGGCGCTTTATATGCGCGGGCGTCTGTTAGCGAGCGTTATCGCGGGCCTCCGAGATGGCAACAGACGCCATGGTAATCTCAGAGGCCGCAGCACGTGATCTAGGTTGCAGACGTCCGCCACAAGTGGCGCTCGTTGCCTTTTCGCGGAGGAGAGAAAAGGGAGAGGGCCAGGAACCGAGTTTACGGACAACGCGGCTGGCATCTAGTAAAGGAGGCATTGGCCAGTCACACCAGGAACAGCGTCTAGTCCGAGCCCCACTTCAGTAGCATTGGCGATCCGGCTGCGGAGCTCTGCACGGCGCACTTCTTATTCTTTACAGTTGGTTATATTTCGCACATTTCTCTATCACCTGACTGATAGTGTGAATATGGTCTATTGTTGAGTAGCCTTTACGGAATCCTGCCTGGTCCTTTGGTTGACAGAAGTCTAAGGTGTTCTTGATTCAATTTGCGATTACCTTAGTAAATACTTTGTAGGCAACGGACAGTAAGCTGATCGGTCTATAATTTTTCAAGTCTTTGGCGTCCCTTTTCTTATGTATTAGAATCATGTTAGCGTTCTTCCAAGATTCCGGTACGCTCGAGGTCATGAGGCATTGCGTATACAGGATGGCCAGTTTTTCTACAACAATCTTCCCACCATCCTTTAACAAAACTGCTGTTACCTGCTCCTCCCCAGCTGCCTTCCCCCTTTGCATAGCTCCCAAGGCTTTCTTTACTTCTTCCAGCGTTACTTGTGGGATTTCAAATTCCTTCAATTGAATTTCAACAGCGCGATACCGACGGCCATATACGAAGGACTCTGAACCAAAAGAAGGTTCGCGCTTCCGGACAACCACTAGTGCAGAAAGGCAGAAAGACCAGTCGTACGTAAGAGCAATTTTAGCCCAAAGGAGCTCGTTTAGCCTGCGGTGCTTACACGTGAGCAAGACAGCAGCTAAGAAACACCTCCCCAGTGAAGATGCTGCCATTGCTAATGCGTTAGGTAACCGACGATTTCTTCCTCTCTTTTTCTTTCCTTTTTTTTAAGTGCATCATCTCAAAGCAGCGTGAGAGAGTGCCGCAGCGTGCGCCCAGCCATACCTGTACGTCCGGCTTGAGGTAGCTGTTGAAGACTTCCAGCCAAGCGCTGTCGCTGATGCGGCCGCGGGTGAGCGTGGGCAGTTGTCTGAACTGGTAGTATCGCGGCGAGTACGGGTGATTGGCGCGCGAGATGATGTCGAGCGTGAACAGCTCGGCGCGCACGCGTGCCATCCGTTCGGCCACATCTCTCAGCCGGTCAATCCGGGTGGTGAAAGCGCGCAGGCAGTCCGAGTGCATGTCGGTGGTTGTGGTGCGCCACGACTGGCTATCCACGTCGGCCACCATCAGTGAGTAGCCCTCGTCGGTGAGCAAGTAGGGCACCAGGGTGAATTTCACCAGCAGGTGGATGTTGTATCTGGGCGCGGATATATACGGGAGGAGTCGAATACACATTGACGAGTGCACATATAAGAAACGAAAAAGAAAGCCGCATGAAAAATGCGTATTTATGTGAATATCGTCAGTGTAAGTTTATTACTCTTTTTAGTGCGTGATGGTCCCCATACGCAGGCCTAGCACGTGTCGAAGTGTCTGTGCTGCACTGCGGTACGCGAAAAGCCGCTGGTGCTTGAAGTAAAAAGCATCCTAAGCATCCTGCAGGTCATGCAACGCCGCTGGCTATGGGCGGCTAACACGACAACGGGACGCCGTCTCCTAGAGCAGTCGTCTTTATATTTCCCGTCGCTTACGTTGCGCCAAAAAGAATAATGTATAGCAAGCCTAAACACCAAGTTACACAAGAATAAGTTGTTCTACAGTCATTATGGCGCTGCACAGGCGAGAGAGACTTTTGTAGGTGGCAGTAGGTACCCCGCCCCGGTACGTTGTTCTCTTCGACAAACTTCAACTTAATTCGCATATATGGGCTGCTGCGTGGTGAATATTCTATTGATCTATAATTTTACGCAGACACAGGCCAACCCAATTTTACAAGTTCCGAGCAGCTACAGCTATGTCTATCCTGCGAAGTGTACGCACACACAACGATACACTCTGTGGGCACGCGTCTCGCACGCTCCACATTCCAGCCAAACAGATCACAACTTTGATCATAGCTCAGAAGATAAAGTGTACGGCTCCAAGCCGCACCTCACAGCAGGTATGTGGGTTGAATGCTCACTAAAGCACGTGAGAGACTCTCACTTTTCCTCGCCGGATAACATTACACATCGCGCCTATACATGGTCGACGCGCGACTTGCGTATAATATGTTTATATTGGCTCCACTTCGCATTTGCGTTGGCTTAGCAGGATTGTGGATTTTCTCTCTGAAACTGCTTGCAATGGGGCTAAAAAAGTATTTTTTCGCTAAGAACTTCTTAAGTTCCCGGGCACGTGCACAGCCCAATCCACTTATAGTGGCCCCATTTCTAACAATTCATTACTAGATCCCTTCAGAATATTTATCGTCATTACCTTTTCCGTTCACCGTGAGAAAATAAACCACATGTAACGATGCGATTACTACTGCGCGTTGGATATAACGCCCCATGTTCTGACCTTCAAGTTCCGCGCGACCATCGCGCTTACGGCTTGAACCTAGCGCGTGTGCTCACCGAAGCCCGAGGCCGACGAGGAAGCTGAGGAAGTCGAACTCCTTGCGTGGTGGTTCGAGAGAGGGCCACTCGAGGTGGAACTCGGCGAGCAGTTCGTGCAGAGCGGCCGTGTGTTCTTGCTTCTCGGCCATGACGGCCAGGCAGCGCTGGTAGCCCGCAGTCACCCGTGAGCCGGACGTGAACGAGAAGCTGCTGGGGCTCTTCTCCAGCTCTTGGAACAAAAGCAGCCTACGGCGTATTAAAAAAAAAAAAACAGCGTCCACGCGGTCAGTCCGCGCTTGTTATGTACTGAAGACACATGAAAGAGAGGAAAGGATGCAGAGTGGCACACTCCTCCTTTGCAGGACTGTGCAACGTTTTAAACGAGACACGGATTCGCAGGACGATGGAGATTTGAAGTAATCAGCAATAGCCGAACAAGGGATGTCTGAGGCTCAGCGTTTCCACACGGGCAACTTTGTCTTCATTGCAGCAACAAGAAGGCAGGCCCCTGCAGATGAAAAGTCCCCTTTTCGAAATGTTGGCTCCAACCTGATAGGTTGATGCACCTCTTGTTTGACCACTTGTTGATCACTTTTGTGAGACGTTCGTGTGACGGGGAGAGATGACCTGTACTGAAAAATATCAAATTTCTGTAGAATCGGGATGCTGCGGAAGCCCGCAATGCAGGGCGTGACTTCTAGTTAATGAGTGTCACTTCAGTAGGCCCGCTCCAACTGCCCCCCCCCCTCTTTTTTCAGAACACGTGAGAGAAGTGCTTTTCTTTCGTTTTTTTTTTCTTCACCCGCGTTAGATGTACTTGAGCGAATTTAAAAATTGGTCAAATGGAATTTGATTGGCCCGAAACAACAGCTGAGCTATGTGAGATAGCATATACATGGAAAATTTAAGGATTCATTCTGACAACCCGAGTTCTTTGATGTGCACCTAAATCTAGGTGAGCATGAGCATTGCTGAACGTGCGCTTGCGTGCAAATATGCAATATGAGTCAAGTTGCAGGCAAAATTCACCCAATAAAATTATGGGTCCACGCGGCGCTTCACTCTGGCGGCCATTTGTGCGCTGAGCTCGAAGCAGTGCAGCGGGTGGTCGCTCCACAGTGCGTAAGTGCGGGTTTGAATTGTCTGGTTCGACTATCATCTGTCTTTGGCAGGACCGTGCTGTACATTAGCAGAACCTTTGAACAGAGCGTGGTGAGCTGCAAAGTACGTTTGCGTGATGGTTGAAAGCGCCACACGACAAGGAAACAGGGTTGTCTTTTCTTTCTTTGGGTCACTTTGCCTCTTCCGCCCAACCTGTCAATCTTTATGGTATTCAGAGTCGGCGATAATGATGAAGTGCGCAAGCTGTCAGCTATAGCAATACCGGTATAGTAAAAGCGCGAGTAACGGTAGCCTGTACATAACCGGCCGTTATCATGGTGGCTGCGCAAATAGACCTCAGAGAGCACCTGTCCCGCGATCCATATAAATGTGCTGCACGGAGTGCGTCGTTGACGGGAGACGTCGCCACGTACCTCGTGCGCGACGCGAGCAGTTCGAACTGGTCTCTGGTGCCGCCGTGACTGCCGTTCCAGAATCCGCACACGTGGTCGTAAAAGTTGTCGCACGGGTCCACGCGGCGGTTCACGCTGGCCGCCAGTTCGGCGCTGAAGTCGAAGCAGTGCGACGGGTGGTCGCACCAGGGGAACAGCCGGTCGGTCAGCCAAATGAAGGACATGCGCAGCGCGCAATAGACGCACGACAGCGCCAGTTGTATGGGGAGCCTCGAGGACATGGACCGACGGCGGAGCCTTCGCCTTCCAGCGCCTCTCTCGATGAGCCTCCCTGCAAAGTGCCCGCTTAAAGTCGACCGACCACAGTAAGTGTACTCGACGAACGCGAAACTGAAACAAGCGGGTGGCGCAGAAATGCAGTTTACGGCGAAACGGGGGTGGCACCGGCCGCTAAGGAGCTTTTTCTGTTGCCTTGTTAGCGGACGCTTGTCGTTGGCGCGCGCTCAGAACGTCACATTGGTCGCGTGGAGGGCGGGAGCAGGGCTAACCGCGCTTCCGAACGAGAGAAACAGTCGGCCGACGATGTTAGAAGCCATGCACGTGCAAAATCCGAAACTGCGTCCACATGTCCGCAGGTAACCAGCACAAAAGCTGTCAGGGGTTAGTTATCTTTCTGCAACTATAAGCGGTACTCATATAGCCTCGAAAGTGCCGCACATCTACTACGTTTTATCGCCATCACAGGGTACAATGCACATATGTCCTTTGATAGACAGGATGATGATAATATGATAATGATGATGATTCAAGCACTGGCCCGTACCCTCAACAGAAGGTTTGCCAAGAAGCGCCAAGAAATCAGTGAGACGGCAGTGTAATGTTTTAGAAAGCTTTATCATTCCCCAGTGACAAAATTAATTAATTAAATTTTTGGATTTGACTTGCAACATACGAATAAAAAATTACACATTCGCTACATATTTGGGGAAAAAAGCTATTGGGTATTTTGGAATACTCGAAACTAACGAAATATTTGCCAGCAACCAACTGTTCATGTCTGGTAACTTTTCACCACCAGCTAAACAATGCATCGCAAATTATCAGAAATGAAAGAACGACCAAAATTTTAGAAGCTATGCTGAGGCAATAGATAATGTAAGCTTTGTTTTCGGTTTCGCGGCGGATGCCTACATGACAACCTGCAATTGCTGCTTATAGTTTGTCGTTTAATGTATTTGGAAGTCTCGTCATGTAGCAGTTTTATATTTTACGCATGAAGCAGTTATGTTTTCCGCGCAACAGGCCCTTTTACGTGTGTTTACGGTATACAAGTCCCCAAGCACCCAAGCAGCTTTTTTTCCCCACAATGTCTGACCTTTTTTTTTTGGTACCACTTATTTAGCCTTTTTCGAGAGCTAGTCATACAGCAGCCATTCATGCTTGAAAAGCTTGTCTAGAGCAAGGCGCTGCAGTTGTTGAGAGGCTATTGGTGCAGATTTTAGAGCGCAGCTTTTAAGCGCCCGATCCAGCGTTGGCGTGCGTCGGCGGTGTTATACATGCATCGTAACCGAGCGAACGAGCACAGGCGAAAGGTGAAAGCGAACGCGGAGCGCAGCAGCAGATGAAAGAAGAGCGCGCCAGGAGGAAAGTGGAGCAGGAGCGGAGGGAAAACATCCTGTGCATGCGCTGAGTTCCCGGCGGCCACGGCATCCGACGCCACGTGGGCGATTTCATCTGCGCTTCCGGGAGTTCCAATCAGTCGGCCGAAGTGAACGGACGTGTCGTCGGCGCGCTCCGCAAACACCGAGACTACGCGACCTTCACTGACCGCCCTCGGCCGCCCTTGCTCGGGCAGCTTTCGCCGGGAGTCATATGGGAAGCGGGTTTCTCGCCGTTTCCCACCGACCGCCTTTTCTTCCCGGGACTTTGTTGCCGCTCCCCGCGCCTCTACACCTCTGAAGCAGTTCCAACGCGGCTGCCCCTGCCGGGGCCATAGCTTCCTTGGCGTATTTTCTACACCATGAACCAAGAGCGCCAAGCGACCAGCTCTTCCGAGGCCCATGTTCTAAACGGGCGTGCAAAGGGCCTTCGGCCAATCCACCGCTCTGTTTCGATGGAGCATTTACCTACCGCAACGTCATTTTCCAACGAGCAGAAGACGCAATCCGCGTCGGAGAACGCCGCCGCGCGTTCCTCGACAACAACGAAGAGGCCCGAGGTGGATACCGCGGGAGTGGCCGCCGATCCCCATCGTCGCCAATTTCCCCTCCCAACAACGAGAGGTAGACACTCCGACCGGGGAAAGGATGGAGGGCTACCCCGAACATTTACGACGACAAAACTGACGACGACACAGGTGCCTGTTGGAAGACAGTCATACATAAGCGACGCATCCGTCAAACGCACGCTAAGACGCACCACTCCGAGAACATCTTGGGCATTCCGGACACCTCCCAGCCTACCGTACGCAAGCGCAGTCGGAATCAGAACCTGCCTCAACTTCCTTTGCACGATGAAAAGATAATTCTGCGGCCTCACGGAGGACTTTGCCTCGATAAGTGGACGCGCCCAGAACTCGCCAGTGCTCTATGGAGTGCAGCCGGCTTGACCACCGGCGATCGTCAGGACATCATATTCCGACTGCGACCTCAGCAGAACTTGGCAATCATCAGCACACTCAAGTCACACGTAGCCGACGCATTGTACAAGGTGAGGGAGCTGAACTTTGGTCAGCGGGTTTATCCCATCACAACATACTTTGCGGCCCCAGACAACTCATGCAAGGGAATTGTTCCTGGTCTTTTGCCCGGTACACCGTCTTCCAAGCTAGTGGATGAGCTTTTGGCTCCTGAAACTCAAATACTTCAAGCACGAATGATGGGTCAAACCAACGTTGCGTTGATAACGTTTGAAGGACTTAAAGTGCCTCGCTACGTGCGTTTCTATGGTGCCGAACTCCGCTGCTACCCCCATCGACTCCGCCAATTGGTCTGCAAGATATGTCGCAAGCTCGGCCATTGGGCTCATTACTGTCCTACGCCGCACGTGGTCATTTGCGCGACGTGCGGGACTAACAACCCCACCCCGTCACATCCGTGCACCCCACACTGCAGATCCTGTGACGGGACCCACCCTACAGCGGATCCAAACTGCCCGCGGCGTGCTAGGCAGACACTGAACAAAGCTTGGGCGCGGAAAGCTCTCGACAAAGAGCATCGTGAATTCCAACCCTCCAGCGACCCGACCACTACCACAGATACGGCGGAGATCCGAACGTCGCGCGCCCCAACGAAGGAGACCAGACAAGACCGGTCGGAGACCCGTTCGAGATCCCGTCGCAAGTTCCGGACCCGCTCCAAGTCTCGGTCCCGATCCCGCGAGGCATCGGTGCGCCTCCCAGAGAGGCGCCCTCCTTCCCAATCTTCCCAAGCACCTTACAAGAAGGCCCTGCAGACCAACGCCCCAGCCAAGGTGACCCTGGTCCCTTCAAGGGTGCAGCGGACCCCGGAGAAGAAAACAGCAATGGAGGCGCCTCGGGAGGTAGGTCGGGCGGAGGGTCCCCCACAGCTCGCTCCACCCCGTAAATCTCTCCCTACCCCTTCCCCTATTACCAATTCGTTATCAAATCCCGATCCTCTAATAGAAATAGCCCGCCTACGTCGTGACATGGAGGCGCGCTGTGAGCGCCTGCAAAAAAAAAAAAAATGGACGCGCTGGTGGCAGACATGAGCACTAGTATGCAGGCGGTTCTGGACAGGATAGAACGCCAAATGAAGGCCCTTCAAATAGGGATTACGGAGCAAGTGAAATCATGTATAGAGTGCACTTTAGCACGCATGCAAGTTCCTGAGCTTAGCGCTAACAACGAAGGCGAATGTGGGCAGCAGGCACCCGCATCCCTATGCACGACCGCCTGCTTCCTCTCGCGATGATGATGGCCCCGCGTAACGCGGAGCAACTAGTGGTGTGGCAGTGGAATTGTAGAGGATTCCGCCGAAAACGAGGTTCCCTACAGCAGTATATTGCCACATCCACGAACCCTACCGATGTCATCCTCTTACAGGAAGTCAATTGCACCCCTTCTTTATCCGGCTACAGCACGCTCTCGGGTGTCTCTCCTCTTGTGGGAGCCTTAGTTACGAAACATGTTACATGTCGCATGCATACCACTAACATTGACATTCCTCACCAAATATTGGAATAATTACGCAAGGTAAACGCAGCGAGAGTCTGTTTATACTCAGTGCATACAGTTCCCCCCGTTCGCGAACGCACTGTTTTCAGCACCTACTAACAGAATTTGGTAGGTTTGGACGGATTTGTGTGGTGGCCGGCGACTTCGACGCTCCGCATACTGCATGGGGTTACGTTAAATCGCAGGCTAAAGGGACCCGTTTATGGAATGCCATCTGTAACATGAGATACACACATGCTTACCGACCCAGAGCACCCCACTCGGATAGGCAACAGCGTATCTCGTGACACCTGCCCTGACCTTACCTTCGTGCGCAATACTGGACCAGTCGTTGCGCACGGGCCTTTAGAGGAGCACTTTGGTAGTGACCACTACATTGTGGCGACCCCCTTATCATTACGGGGTGCGTGCAAGCCCGAGCGAAATGTGCGTATAACAGATTGGGCGAAATTCAGGGAACGTCGCCAGGACCCACCTGAGCGCCAAGGGTACGAACGCTGGCTTGACTCTCTCGCACAAGATCCAGAGGCCACCACGAGCACACTGCGCACCACAACCGAGACACCAGACATAGATCCGGATTTACTTCATCTTTGGAACACCCGCAGAGGGTTGACACGACGATGGAAACGACAACGCCTCAACCGCAAACTTAGGAAACGTATAGATCAAATTACACGGGAATCTCAGGAGTATGCAGAGATCCTTACGAGGAATAACTGGCGAGGATTTTGCGATCGCCTCTCAGGCACATTGAGCACAGCAAAAACGTGGTCGATTCTTAGCTCACTCACAGATCCCACCACAACAAAGGGAAAAACATTTCAACAGCTGCACATCCTAATGCACGAATACAGGGACGATGTCTCGACACTCCTCAGAGAGGTAGAGAAGCATTTCATACCCACAGGCCCGCCGCCGCAGTACCCTGACTGTCCTTATGTAGGCGAGGCGAACGAATTGCTCGATGCAGACATCACATCTGACGAGGTGCGGGTGGTCCTACAAGACCTACGCCGCAACACGGCACCGGGAGCCGACCACATCCGATTCGCCACCCTTCGTAACCTCAGTGACGCGGATATTAACCACCCCACCCATATCTTCAATGACTGCTGGCGCAAGGGCATGCTTCCCCAAGCATGGCGAGACGCCGACATCACACTGATCCCCAAACCGGGCAAGCCTGTTAAGGTTGAAAACTTACGACCCATCTCCCTAACATGCTGCATTGGTAAGCTCATGGAACATGTGCTCTTGCGGCGTCTGCAGCCCTTCCTCGAAGAGAAATCATTCTTTTCTAACTCTCAATTCGTATATCGGGCTCATCTGTCTGCCAAAGATGTGCTTTTACAATTGCGGGACGAAGTCATAGGACCTCCGTCGTCCGCCCAAACGAGAGCCCTCATCGCCTTAGGCCTAAAAGGTGCATTCGATAATGTTGAACATGACCTCATCCTTCGCAATGTTGCACATTCACACTGTGGAATTCGTATGTACAACTATATCCGCGCATTTCTTCGAGATCGCACAGCCACCGTAGGAATGGGACCACATTGATCCGGTACTATTCGCCTTGTAGGACGCGGGACACCCCAGGGCTCAGTTCTTTCCCCTACTCTATTCAATATTGCGCTCGCAGAGCTCCCCCGGCTACTCGACCAGATCCCTGATGTCGCCCACACTATTTATGCGGACGATATTACTATCTGGTCGACACGGGGTTCCGACGGAGCCATCCAGGACCGACTGCAGCAAGCAGTCGATACAGTTTCCGAGTACGCGAGAAAATGCGGCTTAAGATGTGCTCCGGAAAAGTCGGAGCTCATAATCATTCGCCCCCGGAGCCGTTCCTCTACTCCCCCTATCACTGCGCACGTGGATGGCACATCGATACCACAGGTTAATCGTGCTCGTATCCTCGGCCTACACGTCCAAGCGCATGGCAGGTCAAACTACACTGTTTCCCTTCTATCCAGACAGATTGAGCAAATTTTGTCCAAGATCCGGGGGGTATCCAACAGGCGCTCGGGCCTTCGAGAAGAGGACCTGCTGCGCTTGGTGGAGGCATGCGCGATCAGCCGCCTTACATACCATCTCCCATTTCAGCGGTTGATCCAAGCGCAACAACTTCGCATAGACGCAATGATTCGCAAAGCGACGAAGCTAGCCCATGGCCTCCCGAATTATACTTCCACACGCCGTCTCCTTAACTTAGGGACACATAACACACTAGGCGAGCTGCTAGAGGCACATTGGGTCAGCCATCGCCAGCGCCTCCTACTCACTCCTACTAGCCGCCATCTTCTCACACGGCTAGGATACTATGTCCCACCCCTTGAGTCTGAAACTCGTCCAACGATCTTGTCGTCAGCGATACGCCAAGCACTAAGTATTCATCCATTGCCACGTAATATGCACCCCGAGCATGACAAAGGGCAGCGCAAAGCCCGTGTACGATACATTGGCCGCATGCTTGCAAACGTCCCGGAAACACATATTTTATACACGGACACATCACGCACTCAAGAGGGCTATACCTCGATAGTTTTGGATGGCACCAAATCCCTGAGAGACTCTGCTGCAATGCGCGGAACAAATGCCGCTTACGGAGAAATTCTCGGTGTTGCTCTTGCAATTCGATACGCCATCCGTGTTCCTGAGGAAGTGTATATATTGACGGACTCGCAACAGGCATGCCGGGCGTTCCTATCAGGACATGGCATCCCGAGAGCGACGCACCAAATTCTCAAACAGATCCCGCAAAACACACCAACCACACCTCCCCGCATCCACTTACTCTGGACCCCTGGTCATACCTCGCTGCCGGGTAACGAACGCGCACATGCGGTTGCCCGAGAAATTTCCCTCCGGGCGACTCGGCGTGGTGAGGCGACTAGTTCAGAGTGGGGGGATCCCTTGCTCCGTTACAAAGACATACTCCGTCATTATACACGCATTCGTCGCACCCACGCCGCACCACCGCCGTCCTTCTCGCGGGAGGAAGCAGTGGCATTACGCCAGTTACATACCGCAACTTTTCCAAATCTTGTCTCTCTCAATAAATTCTAGCCACACTGTTATGCAGATCGTTGCCTTGGCTGTGGCAGCTCGCCCACAATCTTCCACGTCACGATTGAGTGCACTGCAAACCTCTTTCCTCCCTTGCCAACTCTCCTTCACCCCCTACGCAACAAAGAGCTGTGGGACGATGCCCTCCGCGACGGACCTCCCGAGGTACTCCGAGCTGTCATACAACGGGCTCGAAAGATCGCCGGAATCATCTTAGGGACCCTGGACTGAGGGTTCCTCCCACACTGCTCTCGCCATTCAAATATTATTAATGAAGATGTTTCACTCTCTCTCTCTCTCTGCGCTTCCGAGAGGGGGCCAGGGTGGCTTGAGGCGGGGAGGCCTGCGCTCGTCCGCGGCGTCAGCTGCCGAGGCCAGTCCGCGGTACCAGCGTGTGTGATGTGTATCACTGCTCGTGCAAGGGGCGATGGCGAGCGGCTGCGAGTAAGGTTCGATGTGACGCTCCCTTGGGTGTTGTCGCCGTTGACACTGGTGGCACGATTTCGTCGCGCCGAAGGGCCGCTCTAGTCGTTGGTGGAACCAAAGTGCGCGAAGAAAAACGTAGTACCGTGCAAGACGGGCTGTGCGGCAACGATGGCTACGATATGGCGTCGGAGTAGCGCGCGTCGTCTGTATGGAAACAAAGCGCGCTACTCACACAGCTCTCTTCCTAATATAAGCCGTGTACATATATTATCATACTACAAAATATTGGCACGCGAAATTAAAGCAAGTATAGAGCTTCCCTCAAATTTCGCATTAGGGAGTATCATAATCATCGGTGATATTTTTATGACAATTAGTGATATTGTGTTTAAAACTGATCCTTGCCCCTGATAGTATTTTCTTTGCTTACTTTCTGTAAATAATATGTCTGCGTTTGGCTATTCTGTGTTCGATACGATATTCGATACTTCTATTAGTAATTCAATCCGTATTCGAAAAAAAATTATATATTAACCCACTTCCAATATAGGTAATCGTAAGAGCTGTTTGCCACTGGACGGCCGCCTATATTAATAACGTGTCACGTCATCGGGAATCGGTGGCACTTGCTCTTATGCGATCAGTTCTATAGCGTGAGCGCGTTTTATTGCCAACTCATGCCTGGTGCGCCTCCTCTTCTTTCTGGTGTCACTTGTAAGTGAGCCATTTCGCAAATCGTGGAGCAGCGAAAAGTACGCGGATCACGCCGTTTAGGGATGGGTTTCGCCTGCGCTGAAGAATGAAAAAAATGGCGCAATAAAGACCCAGACAAAGATGCAGTGCACAGGATGGGCGCCAAGATATTGCCTTCTTCAATATGAACCGTATCACCCATGAAAACGCGTTTTGCTAAGTCACACCTCTCCTGCATACTTGACTGTAGACGGCGCCTCATTATCGCTTCTTTTCAGCTTATCGAGGAGTCTCTATTTAGTCGTAAAAAGAACGAAACAAAAGCACGCTCTCCAACCGGCTCCAACAGGAATCATATAATTGGCGCAACCAGATTTTTTTTTTTTGTTTTTACGCGCAATGTGTCGGGGAGAATGATGCTAACTTTAGCCTAGTCACTTGAAAATACATTTTGTTACTTCTCTCGCTTCTCGCTATGAACCTACAGTGACAAGTCAGGACTGCAGGAAATGCTCCGATCAAAAGCGTACTTTGATTATATACGTACGCCCCCATCTTAGAAAATTGTTCCCTTGCAGGTGACGCAGACACGAAGCGTAAACGCCGTAGTGGCTCAGCAACAATAAAAACACCGCGGTCACACAACAAACATGCAAAACACTCAATACCGATGAGTGTGGGGATAAAAAGAATTAACCGACGATTACGATACTCCCTAACGCGAACTTTGAGCGCAGCTCTATACGTGTTTTCATTTCGTGATACACTGGCTGGCGCTTACAACTGTCTCGTGCGGCACGTTGCAAACGGAGCGAAGTGTGGGCCGACTGCCTCGCTAATCTGGAGATCGCGAGAGGCAGCGCGTGCGTGACGCGTGGTCGCGATTCACAGCAGCCGCCGCAGACGGACCTCCCACGCGACGCGCGCTACTCTGGCGCCATCTCGTAGCCGTTGTCGCTGCACTACGCTTCTCGTCTCACGCTTCCGCCTTGCCCTCCTCCTCCGCTTTCATCCTCGCGTCTTTCATCCCCTACTGCACTCCGCGTTCACTCTTTCATCCTTCGCTCGTTGGCTCGGTTACGCCGACGCTCGGCTCAGGAACGGGATCATTGAGTTGCGCTCTAAAACACCACGTTCGCTGCGCTCATTACTTTTTTTATAAAATATATGTATGGTCTAAAAAGAGCACCCTCTAGATGCAATCACCACCGTAAACACAGTAATCCAAACAACAGTAATGTATCATATTGTAGATAACCACCTTTCTTTATAAAGGTTTGAAGTTTGTGAGTGGCGTTAATTTCTTCAAATCACCACTGAGGCCACTGATGTCCCAGTGCGCAGGTGCACAATTACGTGACGCTTTTCGCGTTTCGTGTGCTATAAGTCATAATCATCAACGTCGTGCAGGACGAAGGCTTCCCCCAGCGATCTCCAATTACCTCTGCCTTGGGCCAGCATGACCCCAAGTTGTGCCTGCGAATTTTCTCATTTCATCACACCACTTTATTCTCTGCCGTCCTCGACTGCACTTCCCGTATGTTGGCATCCATTTTATAATTCTAATGAACCACTGGTTATCTGCCCTGCGCATTACGTGGCCTGCCCTACTTCATTTATTTCGTCTTAATGTCAATTTAATATATTTAATATCAGCACCTTGTCTGCTCTCTAATACCCACCGCTGTTTTCTGTCTTTTAAGGTTAAACTTACATTTTTTTCGTTCCATCGCTCTTTGAGTGATCATTAACTTCCCAAGCTATTTTGTTAGCCTCCAAGTTTCTGTCCGATATGTTAGTAGCAGTAGAATGCAATGATTGTACACTTTTGAAGAACGGCGGTAAGTTGCTAGTCAGGTTTTGGTAATGTATGCAGTATGCGCTTCAACCCCTTTTTATTCTTCCGTAAATTTCCTTCTCGTTGTCAGGGCCCTCTGTGTTTAATATATTTATGTTAGCGTAGTTTTGCAGATATGCTAGAATGAATATTCTCGTTCTCTTGCCAGGCTTTTCAACATTGTGTTTTATCTTCGGTATATTAATCTTTAACCCTACTCTTACACTTGGTAAGCTAAGCTCCCAATCATTTGTTGCAAGTCTTCTCCATCGTTACCGAACAGTACAATGCCATCTGCAAAGCGCAGGCTGCTGAGATGCATCTCCGTTGATCATCACTCCTAACTCTTCTATGTTTATCAACTTGAATACTTCTTCAATGTCTGCAGAGAAAAGTATTATAGAGATCGTGTCTCCTTGTCACTTTTCTTGATCGGCATTTTTCCGCTTTTCTTGTGCAGAGGATAAAGACAGTTGTGGAGTCTTTTAGATATTTGCTGAGGTAGTAACTTATGCATTGTGTACTCCCTGACTACGCAATGCCTTCATGACTTCTGATATTTCTACTGAATCGAACGCCTTTTCATTCTCTGTGAAAGAGATGCTGGTTACACAGTTGTAAAGCTGTAAGATGGTCGAATGCCGCAATCACCTCCCTTGCCGTGAAAATTCTTAATGTACAGGATGTTCATCACTGTTGCCTTCGCTGACCATTCGCGTCCTATATGCCACAGATGACCTTGAAGATGTCGTCGGTCATCAGTTACGATTACATCGTCACTTTTTTTTTCTTTAGATTGTGCGGTACAGCGCGAAGCAGGGACAAGGGACGCAAGAAAACAACGAGGACAAGCGCTTGTCCTCATTGTTTTCTTGCGTCCCTAGTCCCTCCTTGGCGCTGTAACACGTAATCTAAAATGGATTAATAAAGGGAAAATTATATATCCACCCGTTCGTAGCAATTGCTACAAAGGAAACCCATACGGGTTCCTCGACAGAAAAGCCTCACAGTTGAAGAGAAATTCTTCCTGGTCCGGGACTCGAACCCGGGACCACCGCCTTTCCGGGGCAGCCGCTCTACCATCTGAGCTAACCAAGCGGCTAGCAGATGGTAGGGCGAAGCCGAATTTGTCGACAACACGAAGCAAAGGCAAGAGTTTGACGTAATAGTTCTGCGGAAACCCGCAAGGTGGAGAGAAGTAATTAATAAAGGGAAAATCAGACATCCACCTGTTCGTAGCAATTGCTACAAAGGAAACCCATACGGGTTCCTCGAAAGAAAAGCCTCACAGTTGAAGAAAAATTCCTGGTCCGGGACTCGAACCCAGGACCACCGCCTTTCTGGGGCAGCCGCTCTACCATATGAGCTAACCAAGCAGCTAGCAGACGGTAGGGCGAAGCCGAATTTGTCGACAACACGAAGCAAAGGCAAGAGTTTGACGTAATTATGATGATATATAGTGTTTATTGGCGCAAGGGCCAAGTGTGGCCAAAGAGCGCCAAGGCAGTGGTGATAAGTTCGCAATGTAGTTATGAGTTCTATGGGGTTAATGTAAAATGGCTGTATAGGGGCCTTAAAAATATTCGCTCTATAGTGCTTAAAATCTATCTGTAATAAGATTATGTCGATGACAAATGACGTGTTCTACGTGCAATAAAATCCATCGTGAAAGAGGGATGCAATACAGAAAATATATTAGATGGTGAAATTATCTGGAGCACCACTGCCTTGCCAGGGCCCTTGAAACACAAGGGCCTAGAGGCATGTGCTATATGAAACAGCTATCACAGCGGCATCCTCTAAAGAGAGGAGACGCTACGAGTGTGTGGGGCTAATAACATGTAATACAACATCTTTCAGGAAGCCCAGGACTGCGTTGGTGTCAAACAGCGGTTCTGGGCCGAGTAACATTACTGGATGAAGGGGGATGTGCTGCCGGTATGCTAAGGGAAAATGTTTCTTTCTTTCAGATTCGGCTTTCCGACACTACAGAAGGATGTGGAGGACGGTCAGCCTCGCCCCGCATCTACCACAGGTTGGAAGCTCGTTTCCGGTGAGTAAAAAGTTATGTGTGCAAAATGTGTGTCCTATTCTTAGACGACAGAATAGGACATCTGTCCGGCGAGATTTTGTTACGGAAGGCCAGAATCCTAACTGTGGCTTTATCACGTGGAGCTTATTATTTGTTTCCGCGTCCCATAGGCGTTTCCAGTGGTTCCATAGTTTCCTCCGTAAGAAGGGCTTCAGATCTGTGACAGGGACTGCGGCGGTGGGATTAACAGAAAGCGATGCAACTGACGTTGCCATCTGGTGCGCCAGAACATTGCCTTCGATGCCCCTATGACCTGGCACCCAGCATATGATGACATGCAGGTTTCCTATATACGCTTTACACAGTATGGAATAGAGTTCATTAATTACCGGATTTTTGTGGTTACAGAATGACATCAAGGCCTTCACAACAGTAAGGGAGTCCGTATATATAACTGATTTCTGGAGTTTTGATTTATTTATATGTTTTACAGCTTACAATAGTGCGTAGGCCTCAGCCGTAAAGATACTAGTTTCCGGATGCAGTACGTCGGATTCCGAGAAGGATGGACTGACGGCTGCATAGGACACCCCGTCGCGTAACTTCGATGCATCTGTGTAGAACTCCGTGCAGGAGTATTTGTATTGGAGTTCCCGGAAATGCATTTGGATTTCAAACTCTGGAGCATGCTTTGTGACTTGTACGAAAGATATATCGCATTGTATCAGCTGCCACTCCCAAGGAGGTAGCAGCTTGGCTGGATGCATTAGGCGAAGCTCGAGGAGTGGAACATGCATTTCATGACTAAGCTCCCTCACACGCAGCGAGAGAGGCTGTCTTACGGAGGGACGATTACGAAACAGTGTAGCATATGTCATATCGTTAACGATGTTAAAACAGGGATGTTCAGGATTAGAGTGGACTTTCAGAAAATATGTTTGGCTGGTGTATGTTCGCTGCAGATGAAGTGACCACTCATTTGATTCTGCATATAAACTTTGTATGGGACTTGTTCTGAAAGCGCCAGTGGCCAGTCGGATTCCTAGATGGTGGACTGGGTCTAGCATCTTTAGTGCGCTCGGGGCGGCAGAGTGATAAATCACGGCACCATAGTCTAATCGTGATCGAATGAGGCTTTTATAGAGTTTCAATCAACACTTCCTGTCACTACCCCACGTAGTCTGGGATAGAAGTTTCATTATGTTCATTGCATTTAGACATGTTTCTTTAAGATGTTTAATGTGGGGGACGAAAGTGAGTCTGTAGTCCAGTATAACACCTAGAAATTTGTGCTCTTTGTTTACAGGTATTTGTTGTCCACCGAGTTCTAAGCAAGGATCTGGGATCATTCCTCTCTTTCTTGTAAAAAGAACGCAAGAGCTTTTGTTAGGATTGATCTTAAATCCATTCTTGTCTGCCCACATCGACACTTTGTTCAGGCCATGCTGTACCTGTCTCTCGCACACTGCGAGGTTACAGGATTTGAAAGCTATTTGTATGTCGTCCACGTAGACAGAATAAAAGATTGCCGGTGGTAATGAAGCGCGAAGCGTGTTCATCTTCACGATGAAGAGTGTGCAGCTGAGCACGCCTCCTTGGGGTACACCCGTTTCTTGCGTAAAAGGACGCGAAAGTACATTTCCGACCTTTACGCGGAAGGTACGACTGGACAGATAGCTTTCTATTAGGTTTAGCATATTACCATGGATGCTGACGTAATAGTTCTGCGGAAACCCGCAAGGTGGAGAGAAGTAATTAATAAAGGGAAAATCAGACATCCACCTGTTCGTAGCAATTGCTACAAAGGAAACCCATACGGTTTCCTCGAAAGAAAAGCCTCACAGTTGAAGAAAAATTCGTCCTGGTCCGGGACTCGAACCCAGGACCACCGCCTTTCCGGGGCAGCCGCTCTACCATATGAGCTAACCAGGCTTTTTTTTCTTTCTTTCATGGTATTTATTACAGTAACAACAACCCGACATTCACCAGTTGTGCATAGTCAGAGAATGGAGAGCACAATGAAAGGCACACGGAGAAAAGGCATCGTTCATACTATGGGTAGAAATGTTGGTTTCACTTTAGAAAGGTGGTAAGGATAGGCACTTCATCAAAATGGGGTACCAGTCCGTCTGTGTATCAAGTCCATCAGAAGTCTGCTTTAGGTGTAGTGTCATTTGGATGAAATGTACCCTTGTAGGTACAACCGTTTCGGCGTTTCTGTCCATCATTCGCGTTTTCCACAAACTGTGCATTCCGATTAGAAAAAACATATCGAAAGGTGCACTATTATCAGAGGTCGGCAGCAGGTATCGCACAGTATGAGCGTTAATCTCAAAGTCTTTTTTAAAAGTCCGTTGGAGGACATCCCAAAATAGTATGGCATCGGTGCAGCTAATAAAACAATGTTCAATCCCTGTCACAAAGGCGGCAGTTAACAGAAGAGACAAAGATACCTTTTTTCTGTAGCCATGTTTTTACCGGTATGGTTTCACTATGAAGTTTACAAAAGAATGTCTTGCAGCAAGGGGATATATACATTTTACGAACTCGCTTTAGTACATCGTGACCTGGCCATTGAATGTATAGTGATCGGTAAAATGGAGGCGGAAACAGTATGGACAATAAATCTTTGTATAACGTTTTACGCGACACAGAGTACAAGTATTCAGCGGAAAGCCGAACTGTCAGGAAACGAACCGCGAAGTAAACTTCTTACATGAACACCCACAAGCATAAACGCGAAGAAAAATTGGAAGAAACAATTAAATCAGGTAACGCATTAGCAAGTGTGACTTGCATGAATGACCGAATTATAGGATGCGATGTATCGCGAAAAACGAAGAAACGAGACACTATTTCCCGCACATAAAGATGTACTAAACCCAGCCCACCTTCACTAACGGGCCTGAAAATATTGTCTTGCCTCATGGGCTCAAAAGGTGAAGAGCATACGAAGGTTGCAAAGATTCGGTGAAAGCGTTGGATGTAGAGCCTGGCACAATAAATAACTTGCAATACATAGGTGGCTAGCAGATGGTAGGGCGAAGCCGAATTTGTCGACAACACGAAGCAAAGGCAAGAGTTTGACGTAATAGTTCTGCGGAAACCCGCAAGGTGGAGAGAAGTAATTAATGAAGGGAAAATCAGACATCCACCCGTTGGATTGTACAACTTCCACCTTACCTGGTCTAACTGGGTCACTTCTTTATCTTTATGTCCACTCTTCCATTGAACCGTTGGCTTCTTGGCCAATTCCGTAGTGGGTAAGCGCGATGGCTTAAAGATCAAGCAAGCGAGCAAGCATGCGCCGGCTGGCAAGAGAAGAATAAGTTATCTATATAAGATGCGCCGCAGAAGCAAATCGGGACGCCGCCGGGGAAGCAAGAAGGATGACCAGTATGGGCCCACCGGGTCAGCCCCCGATGAAGCGGAAGGAGTCTCGCCTACGTACAGCGCCGTCCGAGAAAGGGACATGGAGTCGGCGGTCACGATGGACCTTGGTCCTGTTGCTCCGACATCGGGCACACTCACAGGAAAGAAACAAAAAGCAGCACCACAACCACCACAACCTGCCCAGCCAACAGCCGACCAGCCAGCATCGATTCTGTCCAGTAAAAAAGAAAGGAAGCGACTGCACCGCCGCCATCGCAAGCAGCCTGCAGCGGAGGCCGACGAGGGCAACCTCGAAGCTACAGCGGGAGCCGCTCTTCCGGAAGGGCTTAAAGCAGGCACAGTGGCAGGCGGCAAGTCTATCGCCCAGCTGCAAGTCGCTGCCACACCGGGACGCACAGCCTCGACTGGCACAAGGCAGACGTCACCGCGAATGGCCGTCATGGCACCGGGATCAGTTTTTCAAGGTGCTACAGCGACCACGAGCTTGTTACTAGGCGGCGCCCAACAAGCGGCGATTGCACCACTTCCTCCCACCATGGCGACGTCATTCACGTCGTCGACGACAGCTCCGGCTGCCCAGTATCCTCCAGAACCTCCGCCAGCGGGGCCCGCCACAGTCACGCGACCAGTTACGGGTACAGGGACAGTTGCTGACTTTAGCAAGGTGACCCCTTCTGATTCTGAGCCTCAGTCAACAGCGGCACGCACGGCCGCTATGGCAGCGTCGGTTGCTCCGGTGCCAGGTGCTCTGCAGAAAAAGGACGAGAGCAGCGCTGCGCTGCGCGAGTTACCAAAGCAGCAGTCTGACCTCCCCAGTGCCGATTCTTCTACGTCCACTGTGGGTGGCACCCTCCGCACGCCGGCTCGGCAGAGTGGTGCAATTAGACAACAGTCATCATCGCTGGCACGCACGACTGCGAAGTTGGCGATAAAACCCAGCATCCAAGAGGAGGAGGAGGAGTCGGCTTCAGAGGATGAGGAGGAAGCCCTAGCTCCATCTACACGAAGACTAGAACGCAGAGCTTCTAAAGTGTTTCAGAGGGACCAAGCCGCGCAGCCGTACAGGTTGGTCACACAGCCACCAGAAACGCAGGCAAACACTTCAGAACAGCTCAATTTCCCGGCGCGAAGCCGCACTGTTCCGGCTGACTCGGTTGTGCTAGCACCGGACGTAGCAAATAAGCTAGTCTCTGTTCTCTCTAGAGTGGAAAACTTGGCCTCAGGAATTGTCTCCCAAAACGCCCGTGAAAGTGTCAAAAGTAGCGACAAGGAAAATACCACGGCACGTAGAGCAAACTTGTGCGCAAAGTGTAGGGCGGCAGAAAGGAAAGCACGAGGCAGTACGGTGGATGCCGAACAATTATCTGAAGACGGGAGCGATGAGGAAGAAGCCGGTGGGCCTGGAAGAAGCGACGACCACAAATGGAAACAGCGCAAGCCTGCACCGCCTAGGAGTACTCAAGGCAGCAAATACAACGCACCTGAAGAGACTCTGGAACAAAATGATGGGTACTATGGTGACGGCTTTCCTTGGGACGAGAACGAGCGAGAAAATCGTAGAGAAGACGCTGAACCTACCGGAGTGCCACGCAGACGATCGCGCAGTGATTCCTCGTTAGAGAACCGCGGAGAAGCTGAGATAGCCGAGCGAGCGGTGCGCAGTGGCGCCATGTACGATTGGGTCGATCCCACAGATGATACAAGAAATACAAACGAGCGCTATATATACCGAGAACCACCACCCTTCATGAGAGCCCAGCGCTTCCTTCCGCCTTACTGGTATGGCGGCCCCCAACTTGAATACCGATCATTTAGAGCAAGTCTAATGCAACCGCCGTATTTGCAGCCTAATTCTATGCTGTATTTAAACAGCGCTCGTGCTCCCCTGGTGCCTCTTGCCAACCAAAGTCCTTACCAAATTTCTCAGGCAGCGCTACCACCCTCGAACCTGGAACTGTACCCACAAGCCCAAGGATACTTCCATGGGCAACCATTCCCACCTAGAACACCACCTGCCAGTTATAGATATCCTCAAATTTATCCACAAAACGGGGGATCCGTAGGGCCTGGCGGCCAGCTACTAAGTAGTCAGCCATTCGCCACCCGGTCGGGCTACAGTACTGGCGCTGCTTACGGACAGCAGCAAAATCAAGCTTACAACTACAGCCAAGCATTCCGAAATTGCATGGCCCCGAACAACGCCCACGCAAACCCTACCCGGCCCGACTATCAGCCGCAGAACCCTCAGATGGTGCGGAACTTCGGACCAGGGCCCACTATGCCTGCCATCCCGAACACAACCACGGTCCCTTCTCAAAGCAGCTTAGCGTTTGAGGCCATGGATGCTAGCAGCGTTCGCTGTGGCGGCAGCACCTTCAGCATAGCCGTTAACCCTAAACAACAAGCTAGCGAGGTTTTCCACGATGGCCCTTCTACCGAGACGGGGGTCACCCGAACCGCGCTCCTGCAAAGCCGACCGAGCGCCTCCAGAGAGGAGCGACCGCTTCCCGCTAAGAAAGTAATAGCCTGGCCCATGAATAAGTCTGCCCCAACTACGGCCTCTCGTCCAGCTGCAGCGTCAACATCACCCGGGCCTGCTGAGCAGCCCATTCCATCCACTTCAGACAGGAGAAGCGCTGAGACAATGATAGCCTGCTACTGCAAGTGCCACAGCTGCGGTGGTGAGGGCCACGATTACCAGGATGGTCAGCAAGGCGTGAGCTTGGAGAAGCTTCTGCGGCACGAGGACGAGCTTCGCTGGGACGAGCAGCTTCGCGAGCGTAGCCGGGTACTGCGCGAAGAGAAAATTCGGCAAGAGGAGAGACTCCAAATGCGGCAGCGGCTGCAGGACCAGGAACGGCTGTTCCGCGAGGAGCGACAGTTCCGGGATGACCTCGAGCGAAGACGCGAGGCCGACCGGGCTTTGCAGCGGGCACTCGAGAGGGAGAGTGAAGCGGAAGCCAGGGCCAACGCAGCCGTCATACAGCTTTTGGCCAGCACGAGGGCCCAAGAAATCGCTCGCCCGTCCGGTGGTGCCGGCCAAGACACGAAGGTGCGGAAAATGTTGTAGGATACCCAGAAATAATTTAATTCACCAGCAGTCCTGTCTACAGTAGAAAAAATGTGCTAGTCTGTGGCGACACAGTACATAGTGACGTCGTGAACATATTCAGAGAACAACTATATGTTTTATGGTAGTCTGCAGAGGGTGAAAGCAATGATTATTACTTAAAGGGACACTAATGCGAAACAATAAATCAGTTTAGACTAATGAAGCATTGTTTGAGAACCCTGCAGGCAGTCATTTCAAAAATATAGTTTGATTATTAGATGAGAAAATGAAGGTCGAAGTACCAGTATTTGAATTTCGCGCCGAAACCCCAGCGCCGGTACCTCAGCGTGACGTCAGGGATTGCAAAGTATGTTTTCGCATTTGGGCCGCGTTGGCTGAATAAAGGTTCCCGAAACATGTCATGTTTAATATCTGGTTCCTTTAGAACACAATGTAGTCAATCTGTACCGCTATATATAATTAGTAGGCCCTAGAAGATGCCATCAAAATCCAAGACGTCACAGCGCCCAGGTGCAGGAACTTAAGTAGGCGTCGCCACCCGTATTTCGTTCTTGCGCTTTTTCTGGCTTACCAAACGTCATATCGTTGTAAGAGTGGTGTTTTTTTTTTTTGGTGTTGTAGAACGGTAATTTACTGATGCAGAAAAAATCATTTTTCAATTTAGTGTACCTTTAGAGGAAGCTTTAGCTCGGGTGATCCTATCTTAATACATGTAAAAGGAGAATTCGTTTTTCTCGGCAACCACTGCACCTAATTTGGCGAAGTTTGTTGCATTTAGAATAAAAACTTATAATCTAGTGACTGTTTGTTTTTAATTTTTTATTTCAGTCATCACGTTTTTATTAAAAAGTGGCCAAAATCGGAAATTTTCAGCAAACGAAACCAAGTTTAGAACTCTGTAATGACGTCCCAATCATTTGAACTGCATCTAATAGTACATCTAAAGCGGACAAAATTGATATGTCAAACATGAACCTCAAAAAACTTCATAATATAGAAATACAGCTTTTGCAAAACCTTTGCACACAAAGTAACGAATTCACTTAAGATATAAAATGACATATCAAATTTGTCCGCTTTCAATGATCTAGGGGATGCCGTTTCGAGAACCGCGATGTCTTTTTTGACGCAGAGCTATTAATTTGTAAACTTCGTACTTCTAAATTTCTCAAACTTTCAAATTTTTGAAAATCTTTTTAACAAAATTAAGGCCCTAAATCGAAATTCTGCTTCGCACAGTCACTAGAATTCGATTTTCCCTCTCATATGCAACAAATTTCATTAAAATTGGTCCAGGGGTTATCTCTGAAAAACATTTTTGCGTTTTATATATACTTGAATAGGCCGCGTCAGATTTGGGCCAAAGCTAAAGCTTCCTCTTAAGCAAATAAGGGGTTGAACCGCGCAGGACTTAAGGGACAAGAATGTTACAACCAAGTTTGTGTGGCACCCTGCACGAGCACGTCGGACGGTCGGGCATTGATACCTTTTAGACGAATTTCAGTACAGGTAAAACGTAAGCAAGAGAGTATCAGGGCCCGTATTCCCTAACATTCCATTACATTATTAACGCGATAGCGTTAAGGAGCCCGTGTCGCAGAAAATCCGGTGTCATGCATACCGCGTCGAACGTCGTTTCGGCAAAAGAATTTTCGAACCAAACATACCCAGGTGGTTGATGCGACGCAAGGAATTCACTGAACTAACTGAATTTCTCAAAATCGTAAACTACGGCTTACACACAACCTACAGATATGATAGCTCTGGGATTTTCCTATGCGTCACGCGGAGTGGTCGATAGCGGCTATAACGGCGGTGTAGCGACGTCCGAACCACGTCTGAGTCAGTGGATCGCTAAATATACGGGCCCAGTGACCGTATTTTCTAATGATCAGTTTCATTTGTCTACATGCTTTCGCTCTTCATCATAGGCTCGGGAGCGACCATTGTCGCTTAGATCGGTCACATGGCGAGACGCATGGCACTAAAAGAAGAATGGAAAATGGCATCTCCCGCATTACAAAATACGGGTCTTGGACAGGGTCAGTCGAACGATAATCTACAAAATTCTGTACCCATAGCAGCCTCGATTGAAACGCGAACAACGTATAGCACGCGGCTTTCGGTACACAGAGCGCGGCTTAGCGATATTCATAGGCGCGAGTATTCATGAACGCCTGTGAGTAGCCACGAGCCCGCGGCCTATGTGAACCGATGCTTGCAGTCGGATCGAGCCGCATAGGTGCGGTTACCTCGGGTAGCATTAATGGGCAAGCGACGCTGATCATTAGGCTGCTAGCGCTTTGCCCTTGTGTACCGTACTTTCTGATGTTTTCGTGTCCATTCCAATTATCGTTAATATTCCCGGGCGCCGACATTCGGCGAAAGACATCTTTTTGAATAGGGGGCCTCATACACCTGGCACCTAAAGAAGTAAAGAGGCTAAAATTTCTCTTTCTCGTATGTAAGCTCATGCGCCAAGTATCTTAATTGCAGCGGTGACTTGTGCTCTCTCACGTGATTTATTTTGTCTGCTTATTTGTAGACCACACACACACACACACACACACACACACACACACACACACACACACACACACACACACACACACACACGCTGCAATTCGCACGTGTCTCGCAGCCGGTCGCATCAATTACATTTTGCATACAAATTTACGTTCGCCCCACTGGGCACTATATAGAGGAATGTTGTTACGAACACACACACACACACACACACACACACACACACATATATATATATATATATATATATATATATATATATATATATATATATATATATATATATATATATATATATATATATATATATATGTGTGTGTGTGTGTGTGTGTGTTCGTAACAACATTCCTCTATATAGTGCCCAGTGGGGCGAACGTAAATTTGTATGCAAAATGTAATTGATGCGACCGGCTGCGAGACACGTGCGAATTGCAGCGTGGCATCAGATGCGAAGCAGAACTGAAAAAGGATTTCGCTTCCTATGTGGAAACATGGATAAATATTTGGAACAGTTTATGTCATTCAACTCTCACTATTAGTTTAGGCGAATTTCATCCTGGTTCCTTCTTCACGGCAAGAAGGAAACTTTTTCGCGATGATGACGATGATTTATTGGCATCCCCTATGAAACGGGTCGGTGACAAATAGTAACCTATACTCGCGGAATACTTTCTGTGGCAATGAAGGGAAAGCTACGGAGGCAAAGCGTGCACAAGTGAGAGCACTTTTGAAAAGAGTCCCGTGTTTTCATCCATGTTGGTTTAAGTGGGAGAAGAGAAAACGTAAATAGCTTATTAGCAACAGTGAAATAAGATAAAACACACCACTGAATGTAAAAGTTTACTTATTTTGCGGCTTTTCCCTTCCCCGTCTGGGCAAACGCGAAACCGTCGCACGTGAAGCTGCGTCGATTTATGCAGCGTCTGTTCCGAGCAACCAAAAGCTGTGTCAAACTTGGCGCTGTAACACATGTGCAGCAGCCACGCGCCCGTAGCTTTCCCTTCACTGCCACAGAAAGTTGTCCGCGAGTATAGCCTGCTTGATTCTAATCGGGTATGCTATACATGCTTTTCATTCTAGCATTCCTGTAGACATCTCCTTAATTTTTTTTCTCTTCATCAAAACTTCTCAAAAACTTCATCAAAACTCCGCCTGTCACCCAGCAAATCGGAACTGTTGCTGTGCAGGACCTTGAAACAAGGCATGAGGAATTTGTCGCCGATCGATCAAATACCGATCAAATTACACACGAGCTACGGCCAACCAATCCCCAGAGTGGACACTATAAGAATCCTGGGGCAGCTAATTGAGGCTAAAGGCGGTAACACGCAAACGGTCATGAAACTTACGTTCAAAAGGGAGAACATGCTCCGGCTGATCCTCAGGGTGACCAACCGCAGGGGAGGGCTCAGCGAGAGCAATCTCATCAGACTTTACCACGCCTTCCTCACGAGTCACGTAAATTACGTAGCCTCGGCGCTAAAATGGACCAAGAGAGACGCGGCCAAGATAGAGACACTGATGTGCAAGAGCATCAAAAGGGTGCTAGGTCTTCTGATCACTACAAGCACGGAGCGGCTCGATCGGTTAGGGGTTCACAATTCGCTAGCAGAAATTATCGAAGCACAGACCAAGGCACAGGTCGTGAGGCTGCCGATTACCAGGGCCGGCAGACGCATCCTAGAAAAAGCAGGCATAAATGCAGAGGTAAGAGTGCAGCGCACGCAAGGTCGCGCTCAGCGCGGCGGTCAGGGGCACTTTCAGGGTAGAACCACTCCCGAGAAACGTCCGCCCGCAATTCAACGAGGGACGCCGACAGGCGAGGGCCCGAGCACTGCTGAAATCGACCGCCAACTGCCCGGGACTGGCGGCATTTTTAGACGCGGCTCAGTATACGGGCGCAGCGACCGGTACGCGGCCGTCTCGATACGCTGGGATGGGACGATCACTAACGCGACATCGGTCAAGGGGGTAACGTCCGAAGTGGCCGAACAGGTGGCAATAGCCATGGCAATGAGGGACCCCGAACGTCCATACGTGTACACAGATTCGCGATCGGCGGCCTGAGCATTCGTCTCGGGCTCGATATCGCGGGAAGCGGCGGCCATCCTCGGCAACGAGGGAGCCGCGGGTCATCACATCGTCAAATGGTTTCCGGCCCACATGGGGGCCGACGCGCATCCTGACTTTCCCAACGCCGACGAGCGAAGTGACGGTGAGGGAGGGGAGCACCGAGACCCGTTGCTCACCTTCAGCGAAATAACAACGCACTATCAGCTGTCGAGGAGGACATTCCTGCTCCCCCACGCTAAACTCACTAGACCACAGTCATCGATATTCAGAATGCTTCAAGGCAGACTGAGCCTTTCTTCACCAGAGGTAGAGCCGCAATGTCCGGATTGCGGCGAATCGTACTGCTCGCTAGCGCACATGCTTTGGCAATGCTCCGCGTTAAGCGGCACCGCGTTCAGTAAAAAAGAAGACTGGGTGGACGCCATGCGAAGCGACGACCACCAGACTCAGCTCCGGGCCGTCCAGAGGGCTCACGAAAGGGCGGAGGCTCACGGGCTTCCCGTCCAAACGTGGGTGCGGCCCGCGACCTCTGCCGACCACTAAACCAAGAGTGGGTGGGGAGGGGTTCCTCAGAACTCAATAAAGTTATTTCCTCCTCCTCCTCCATCAAAATTTCTCTATCTACCTTGTACCGCAGCGGATCCAGTTGTATAATCTATTCACTGCTTTTTAGTGCGTTAGCATTCTTGGGTTACGTCATTCACTTGCTGAGGGCTATCTATGTTCGTGTGTATCTACGTATCTATCTAAATATATTTGTATCTAACCATTTTCCCGTCTTCCTGGATCACTGGGTGGTCAGTGGTGGAATGGGTAGCGCATCGGGCAGCTGTGCTGAGAAAACAGGGTTCGAAACCAACCACTGGACCAACTTGGGTCTCTGAGTATGTACCCATGTGAACATACGTGCTGCTCTTCAACGAACCTCTTTCGCGCGGACATGGGTCACTGTTGATGCGGCACTAGGTAGACGCCGCAGTTCGAAGAAACTATTTGACGCCGACTTGGAACGCTTGGTACGTGCCATTCGGTCTGTCCTTGTATTCAATAAAGCTCTTTGATACCAACTTGGGTCACTGCGCGTGTGCCAGTAGGTGAGTGCCGCTTTTTAACGCCAGCTTGGGTGACTAGGTATGTGCCAGTGGGAATGTCCTGCTCTACAATGACGAATAATATCCCTTGAATTCATCCGATGCTGCGCGGAATCGAACCAACGTGATTCCTCAAGGACAGCAACCCGACGCATTATCAGGCTGCGGCACAAATGCAATGGGTACGCGCTGTTCTACAATGAACCTCTCGCCAAACTGGGCTACGGAGTATGCCCCACTGACTGTCCGGCAAGCGAGAGAACATTTCTCAACGTTCGCAGGCACCGGCACGCCACGATTCTAGTCTCGGAGGCCACGCTCTCAATTCGCGGCAGTGCCACTAGATGGCACAGCGTTTCCCCGCGAAATTGCTGCGCGACTGACCGCTCGAGGCACTTTGCTCGTATTCGCGGGCTTCTTTCACGCCCGAAAAAACACTTTTATGTAGCACGTATTGAGCAGCACAAGGCTGTATCGGGAGTTTTTCATGTTGCTTACAATTTCCTCATTGACACCTTTCAGCTAATTGAGACATCGATTAATTAATTAAAAATAATTATGTAATTCGACCGATGCAAAAAGTATTCTGAGTATATTCAAGCGACGGGAAACAACATTACCTTGGTTTCTTCCAGCTACGTGGCATTTGCATATTTTGAAATCTCGATGCATGATAGCTGGGTGCATGCATACATGCATGCATAGTCGGTCGAACGAGCACAGCAAAAGATGAAAGCGAACGCGGAGCGCAGCGAGGGAATAGAAGACGCGAGCAGGAAAAAGAAGAGGAGGGTGCAGCACAACCAGGAGGCGGAAAGCAGAGGAGGGTATGGCAAAAAGGGTGAAGTGGAAAGCGGAATGCCGGCACGACCAGGCATGCGGCCAGCGTGGAAACAAAGCGCTGGTGTGGACTTCGGACCCATTGCGCATGCGCAACTTCACCTGTGGCGCCGCCGCCGCTAGAGAATGCGCTCCGCGCGAGCCACACGTTCCCGCGTTTACGCTTTCTTTCCGAACAATGAGCGACGCAACCGGTGGAAATGCTTCGTCTGCAGCTGCTGTTAAACGAGCTGCCCCAGCAGAGGCTCAGCCTCTCCGCCGAGAGCACCTTGTCCTTCAGAATCAAATTATTTGCCATAATATATCCCAAATTTAAAATACCTAAAAAGCTGTGCTCGAAATTCGCATTAGGGAGTATCGTAATCGTAGGCGATTCTTTTCTTATTTGCAAATTACTTCTGCGGAATCCTGCACGGTGGAAGGGTTCTTTACGGGGATAACTGTCATACAGCCGAGTGTAGCACGAAGCTACAAAGGAAAACCCTACGGCTTTCTCTGAACGAAAGCTTCACAGTGGAGGAAATACTCGTCCTGGTCTGGGATTCGATACAAATTGCATGTCCGAAACTAATCCAGGGCTGAATGAGGCCCGGGCCCGACTCGAGCTCGAGCCTCGGAGCCCGGGCCTGGTCTTTCGGGCCAGCCCGGGCCCGTTCAGTGCTCTACCCCAAACACGCAAAAAGTATTCAGAAATTCTTGATGTAAGACTGACGTACCGACGCTGCAAAGATCGCGCGAAAATCAAGAATGCAAAATTGGCATTCATTTTATCCCTTAGTAGTCCACCTTCAAATGCCAAATACGTGAAAATCATCTAGACAAAGATAATTCTATACTGATTTTCGTGTTGCCCTTCAATGTCTCTTTAAACACAGTAAAATATTCGTGTTTAGCGCATTTTCCAGTTGAGGACCACAATTTTAAACAGAAATTCAGAATGATACTTTGAAAATCTGCAGCCTCACTGCTTATCCGAAGCTTTTCGAATATTTTTGTCCTTCTCAGGCACTCGCCCTTTCGGCAACAGAAAGCCTCCGAACTATCTTCTACAGACAAAAGTTTGCTACTCTGTTTCATTCTGTTTGTGATCCATCAATTTGCATATGGGAAATTTGCTGTATGAACTGCTTTTCATAAACCCTAGAAACTTCATTCAACAAAATGTGTATACGCCAAGATTCCAGGCTGTATATATATATATATATATATATATATATATATATATATATATATATATATATATATATATATATATATATATATATATTGCAGCAGGCCTTACAGAGAAGCATATCTAGACTTTCTACAAACTTTTTGAGTAAAGTTTTTTTAGGGGGTGCACGGTACCGCTGCTGCAGGCTGGCACGTGTAATGGGACTAGTAAAAAAAAAGTGCCGGTGTTGCGGCTGTTGCACTAACATCGACGTACATCTAGCAGAACATCTACCGACTGTTTGTATGCCCACGACTGCAGGAGACAGCAGAACAAGAGGTCGGAGCCTCATCGAGTGATGACGATGCCGTGTTCGCGTCTGTCTCATCGACGCTCGGCAAGCCAGAAACTAAAGCAAGCCGTGAGCGACGCTGCTCGGACGCTGGCATTCAGCTGCCGCAGACGCCCCTACAGCAGAGCCGGGCGCCTTTGCGAGAGGCTTCGCTGGAGCAACTGCCCAGGGCGTCTGGTTCGAAGTCTACGAGAGAGAGCAGCATCAACACAGCATCCACTGCTGAAAATGTGACCGGCGAGCCTGAAAAGCTCGATGATTCCAAATTCTGAAGATGACATGCGCGCAGAGGACCTTCACAGAAGATTCGTGCGGCGTATATTTGCTAGGTTCTGGCTATCGTGTCACGACTCTTGTGTCCGCTTGTAGGCTGTTTGACCATAAACGTTATGGGTCATAAATGTTAGACCATAAATTTAAGGCGCGACCAAATAGCATACGAAGTAAGCTGTCCAAATGACAAAAATAAACAGAAGCTTTCGACGGTATTACAGAGGCCTTGACAAGGCTAAGCATTTCTGCTTCTGATAAGCGGATTTTGGCACGCCTTCCTGGAGTCACTTCTAAAACCTTCCTGTCAGTTGTTGCGGCTTTTTGTTGGCTCACCAGAATTGCATCTTTTTTTCCAGGATATCCCAATTCAATGTGTATGCATGCCTTTACAAGTCATTTTGCACGGTCAATTTGCAATGGAGCGCGGACTAAACGAACATTTGGATAAGCAACTCGCATTGAAAGTGAGATGAGCCAACTTGAATTTATCCCCATTATATTGCTTAGCTCGATTCATAATCAATAATGGAAACAAGTCTCTGACATTTTCCCATGTATTTTTCAATCAGATATCTTCCAGAACATACGCAGTCAAGCATATTTTTCTTTCGAACGAATGGAATTGTTATACGTTTGAATTGTTGCCTCAAATATTCAGCATGTTTGGGCTACTCTCAGGAAAGCTATGCCATTATTAAGCTCATTTTCTTGGAGGTAACCACTTGGTCTAGTTTTATCTTGAAAAGCTCAGCCGGGTGTTAAAGACAAGACCTTATGTCTTGTTTGCGAGCCTCAATCTTGTGTTGCAGAGGCACACAAATGCCCTCAATTTGGTCTTAAGTTTCTGTTCTCAAATCATTTTGATTTGAGAAGACTGCAAAAATGTGTAAGTACCGATATTTTGGGTCATTACACCAAAGGTGCTCTCATAATGTTGCAGCATGTCGCGCTTACATAGACGCAACATATTGGCGTCATCGCAGCGTATTCACTATCACTTCTTATTGAAGCACCTTTTTATTCAGATACTGGGTAACTCACAAACCAGCTATCACAGTCGCTTTACAATTTACTCTTAAGCCTTTTAGTGAACAATATATACAAGCGGCCCTGGTGACAAGCCAATAAGCGCGCATTGCCGGTGTTAAAGCTCAAGGTGGCCCTGGCCAATTACTTGAGCAATGTGCACGTCAGGCGCAACAAGTACCCTATGCAATTTCTGCGCTTTTTCAGCACTTCTACTTCCAAGCAAAAATGTCCCATCGATCTGGAATTGTGCCTCTCAATTTCCAGACCAGACCAAAACTGGCCGAGCTACAATATCACAATGTGCCCAGAAATCGTGAAACTGCGCAGACAGACGGGGACGAAGAAAGGAACATAAGGACGAACGCTTTCTTTGTTTGTTTCTTCGTCCCCGTCTGTCTGCAAAAAGTTTCACGATCAATCAGTTCCAACTATAGCCGGCTCGCAGTGATGCCCAGAAATGTTTGGAAGAGCTATAGCAGAGTGAGACGGAGAAATTATATAGTCAGCTGTTGAGTACTTAAAATACATTTAGCGCTCACTGACTCGAACAGCCACCTCTTTGCAATTGTGCGTTTCCATTTCCTCTTGCCACTGCAACTTGTACGATCATACGAGTAGACCGAGCTACAGCTGGCAGCACCGTAGCTGCGTTAGTGTGGATAGGTGGTCGGCGGCACGCATTGAAATGCACATGGCGACGCTTCACTGGGAACGAGTTAGCTCAATTTTATGGCAATGAAACGCACTGACTGCAGTCAACTGATTATATATTGCCCTCCAATGCCGAATTTTCCCACGAAATGCGCCGAAGGTTTCTTTTTGCTCGAGATAAGCGCAAACTGCCATTCAACGAGGGACTGGAGCTCGGCCAAACAATGTGTATCGGCACTACCTTATTGCTTTTAGAGCTATAGTGCCACTACTCCAGGTGCAAACCCAGAAAACACCTGGTTCCGTAAATCTGACCTTCAAGCTCAGCCAAGATCAAACTGGGACTTAGCCTGTCACTAAACCGGCGGCTGCCGCGTATGCCGCGCGAGTGCCCATACCTTGAAAGCGATCTGCGATGTGGAAGTGCGCGGTCGCGCGGACCTCATCTTCAAAGCGATCTGCGATGAGTGCAAAGTACGCCGAGTGCTGGTAGCCTCGTATGCGCTGTGCTTTCGACGCTTAGTTCGCGTTGAAGCGAGACGAAGCATGAAGGTCAATTCGTTCGCTGCTGCTGCTGTGCCGAGCAGTGTGTGTGTGTTGTCTTGTGGCGCAATTGTATAGATGCGATAGTTGCTGGTAGTTGCTGACGGCGCCGAGCGCCGTCTGTGTCCTTTCCCAAAGCAAGCAAAACCGTGCTATCGCTCGACAAACTTGGTTTAACTGCGTTCAATCACGGTAATATTTTAGCATGTTTCGCTGGCGTTCCGCTTGCTCTGCCTAAATTGTTGTGCAACTTCATTATTACCGCATTCCCTACGAATCTTGCAGTGGTTAAGCAAGTCAGCATCCTTGTAGAATAAAGTTAAAGCAGCAAGGTAAATCACACTTTACATGACCAATTTCAGGCATACATCTTCGTTTTTTTTTCGTTTTTTCCTTGCGCTAGGAAACGGGAACACATAATGAGTTTACTTAAACAAGCTAGGCCATTGTGAGTGCAGTATTTATTTATTTATTTATTCAAGATACCTTACAGGCCCCTTGACAGGGCATTGAGTAAGGGGGGCAATAAAAAGCACAAAGTAACTTGTCAGTGTACAACGTACGTCTCAAATTTGCAATTTAACACAAAGGAGAGGGATCGATGATAATGTGGTATGACGGCAAATACAAGGTTGTGCGGGAAAAAGGATAACAAGAAGACAACAAAAATATTAGCAGGATTGCCAGGTTGCTTCAGAAGAGACTTTTATCGCAGTAACACTAAAAACACGTTATTTATAAGCACAAGGCTACCATGCATGGCTACGCACAACGTCAATTGTAATTATTTGAAAGGATCAAATCATGAGGTTGTTTTATTCCAGCTAATAATGGCTGCTATTCCCGTCCAAGCAACAACTTCATATTGAAGAACAAAATAAAATTATAGTAACCACCTGTCCACTCAGTGTTGCGACGTCCTACGTCTAGAGAATGCTGTCACGCATGATCCTCACTTATACCATATTTTAGCGTTCCTACTGCAGCAGCAAGTCAAAACTCAGAAGCCCGCCATTTAGTTGCGAAGCAAAATAAGCTCGCCCTCACGGCATCAGAACCACATATCAATATGACAGCTCAGGCTGCCGTGTAACCACTAAGTGATTTGTGCCTTGTTACGTTTCGCCTGCGACGTGCGGTATAGCCGGCGCGGATGCAACGGACGCCGGGGCTTTGTTTACAGCGGCCGACATTTTGGCCATTTCAGCGCTGCCCCAACGCCTCCTACCAAGCGCGTCCAGGAATGTTTCAATGCCACGTGCCTTCGTGTGTGAGTGTGTGTGTGTGCGTGCGTGTGTGCGTGCGTGCGTGTGTGTGTGTGTGCGCGTGTATGTGTGTGTGTGTGTGTGTGTGTGTGTGTGTGTGTGTGTGTGTGTGTGTGTGTGTGTGTGTGTGTGTGTGTGTGTGTGTGTGTGTGTGTGTGTGTGTGTGTGTGCGTGTGTGTGTGTGTGTGTGTCCACGCTTGTCAAAGCGCGGCAGCCGGGGAGAGGAGCTCCCCAACTGTGAAGCGAGGAGGTCTGAGCGGCGCCGGCCCGGCGATACGTCACTTCTTGTCACAACGTGTCCGTGCGCCGCCGTCACGTGCGCCTCTATCGAGGCGTTCCTTCTTGCCCTCGACTCCGAGAGTATAAAAGCAGCTGCCCCCGGAATCCAAGGAAGAAGCTTCGATTTATTCAGTCGAGTAACGTGGGCTCCCGTTTCTCCACTTCGGTCGACCTGACCGGTCGCTCTTTTGCGATGCTAGAATAAACAAGTTGTTCTGTTAGCAGTCGACTCATCCTTTGCCAGGACCTTCGGTTGCTTCCAGCTGTGCCCCAGGCCGCCAGGCCAACGCTACCCTTGGGGCTTGCGACCCATTTGCAACAACTGTTTGCCAGCGGTGAGATCGCGACAACGGAGGCCAGCAGCGAAGATGTGCGGTCGACTGTATGCTGAGCAGCACAACGACCATCCGGGAGCAGTGCAACGAGCCCTGTGTGATGACTGGTTGCCTGCAGCGGAACGACTGCGCTGAATTCTTGGCTGCGAGGTTTGGTGAGTGCGGGACTTTCTTCTTCTGAGTTTTGCCAGGCTTTTGTTAGTGTCAGAAACAGAGCTGGTAATTGTGGTTGCCGTTGCTGTCGGGTTAGTTTGCGGCAAGACAATAGTAGGCAGCAGAGAAAGCAGCATTCAGAGCAGCCATGGATTGGAAGTCGTCGCGCAAACCGAAATTGCTGGAGCTTACAAGAGAGTTGGGTCTGGATGTCTCAGATAAACTCAGAAAACCAGAACTGCTAAGGGCTATTCTTGAGTTAGAAGCTGAGGATGACGAGCTGTCGGAATGCCTTGAGACCATTGAGGAGAGGGAGACGGCAAAAAGACAGGAGCGCGAACGTAAAGAGCAAAAAGAAAAAGAGGAGCGCGAACGTAAAGAGCAAAAAGAGAATGAGAGAGAGCAACAAGAGAGAGAGAGAGGAGCGCGACCGTCAACACGCTTTGGAAATTAAGCGTCTCGAGGTAGAGATTGAATGCGCTCGTAATGGAAGTCAGGCACACGGTGCAGAAGAACGAGTATCGTTCAAAATGACTGGCCTGATGCGGCCGTTTAAGCTTGGAGAGGACATTGGTTTGTTCCTGGTTAACTTTGAGCGAACGTGCGAGAAGCAGGGATTCTCTCGGGCAACGTGGCCACAGCGCTTGCTCACTTTCTTAGCCGGCGAGGCGGCCGACGTAGTCGCTCGCTTGAAGAGAGAGGAGGCAGAGGATTTCGACCAAGTGAAATCGAGTCTGCTAAAAAAGTACAGGCTGTCAGCGGAGGCGTTCCGTCGGAAGTTTCGGGAAAATGAGAAAGGCAGAAGTGAGTCATATACAGAGTTTGCCTACAGGCTTATGTCAAACATGCAGGAGTGGCTCAAAGAAGAGAAAGCGTTTGGTGACCACGAGAAAGTTCTGCAGTGTTTAGGGCTGGAACAGTTTTATAGTCGGTTACCTGAGAACGTGCGGTACTGGGTCTTGGATAGGCCAGACGTTAGTACGGTGGCTAAAGCCGCCGAGCTATAGCCGAGGAGTTTGTAACGCGTCGGGCTCGCGGAGCTAAGGACGGTCAAAAGGGTGAATTTGGCTCCAAGTTTGAGAGGCCGAAGTTCACACCCGTGAGAGCAAGGGGGGACACACTTAGTGCGGTTGCGAGTGAAAGCAGTCCGACTGAACGTAAGGAGACGGCGGCAGCCGAAGCCGAACGCAGAAAGCGGTTCGAGACGAGGCCAGCGCACGTGTGTTATGCGTGCCAGAAGCCGGGTCACTTTTCGGCGCAGTGTCTAGAAACAAAAGTCGTGTTTTTGTCATTATGCAGCACCGACGAGAACATAAAGCTTCTCGAGCCTTACATGCGAGACCTCCTCGTGAACGGGAAAGAGTGCCGAGTGCTTCGTGATTCCGCAGCTACAATGGGTGTAGTTCACCCCTCTTACGTAGAACCCGATATGCTCACGGGCGAGTGCGCATGGATCAAGCAAGCCGTGAAAGCTCATAGCGTGTGTCTGCCCGTAGCAAAAGTGCTTATTGAAGGACCTTTCGGAGCACTTGAGACGGAGGCGGCAGTGTCATCTATGCTACGCCCCCCCCCCCCCCAGGACCCGTACCTATTTTCTAACAGGTCCGATCACCTCCTGCGCGAGAAGGGGCTTTTGTTTGGTGAGGCTTGCGTTCAGGCCTTAACCAGATCGAGAGTTCGGGAGCTCGCTGCAAAGGTGGTAGTTGCGGGGCCAACGTTGTCGAACAACGAGAAAGGGTCGGAGGCGCAGCAAGCTGATATTCAGAGCACGTCCGAACTGAATAAAATTGAGCCTGTAGCGTTGAAGGCACTAGATACAGGACAGGAAATGCCCGACACGGGAAAGTTAGAAGAGCTATCTGCAGATTTGCTCATCGCGCCTACGTCAGATGGACTTAATAGGTTGCTAAAAGTCAGCCGGTCGGCTTTGATAGCCGAGCAAAAAAAGGATGGCAGCCTAGAAAACATGCGCTGCAATGTCAAGGAAGGTATCGCCAAGAAAAATGCTCGTTTTGTGGAAAGAAGTGGGGTCCTGTACCGGAAGTATCTAGACCGCAGGGGAGTGGAGTTCGATCAGCTGATCGTGCCTCAGTGCTACCGTCAGGATCTGTTGCGCTTGTCGCATGGAGGTTCGTGGTCCGGCCACCTAGGAGTTAAGAAGACTAAGGACCGTCTCTTGCAAGAGTACTATTGGCCAGGGTGTTTTCGTGACGCAGAACACTTTGTGAGGACATGTGACACCTGTCAGCGGGTGGGCAAACCAGGGGACAAATCGAGGGCGCCGTTAAAGTTGGTGCCTATCATTACGGAGCCTTTTAGACGGCTCGTTATTGATACAGTGGGACCTCTGCCGGTAACAACCACGGGGTACAGACACATTTTGACTGTGATCTGCCCAGCGACAAAGTTCCCTGAAGCAGTGCCGCTTAAAGAACTCGGCTCAGTTGAGATAGTCAGTGCACTACTGTCCATATTTGCGCGAGTTGGTTTTCCTGCGGAAATCCAGTCAGATGAGGGCACAGTGTTTACTAGCGCTTTGACGACAGCCTTCCTCAAAAGGTGCGGGGTAAAGCTGTTACACAGCTCAGTGTACCACCCCCAGTCGAATTCCGTTGAGAAGCTCCACTCCGTCATGAAGCGCGTGTTGAGAGCATTGTGCTTTGAACATCAAACTGACTGGGAGCTGTGTCTGCCTGGGGTGATGTTTGCATTACGGACCGCGCCGCATGCGGCTACGGGGTTTTCGCCAGCTGAGCTGGTGTACGGTCGCTCGCTGCGGTCTCCGCTTCGCATGCTTCGAGAATCGTGGGAAGGCAGGGGCGACGACCCAGTCGTGGTGGAGTACGTGCTTAGGCTCCTCGAACGCTTAAGAAGGGCACAGGAGTTGTCAGGTGAAGCAATGGCAAAGGCCCAGCAGAGGGCCAAGGTTTATTATGATCGGACAGCCAGGGCCCGTCGTTTTGAGGTGGGCGATGAGGTAATGATATTGCGCACATCGCTAAAAAACAAACTCGACGTGCAGTGGGAGGGCCCAGCACGGGTTGTTCAAAAACTGTCGGACGTTAACTACGTGGTGAGTCTGCCAGGAAAACGGAAAGCACAGCAAGTTTACCACTGTAATCTGCTCAAACCCTACAGACAACGGGCAGCAGTGGTGTGCATGATGGTAAACGTTCCCGAAGAGCTTCCGGTCGAGCTTCCGGGACTAGGCTTAGTGACGAACAGGGAAGACACCGATCAAGTCATTAGTGACTTAATCAGTAAAGCCCCGCTGTCGCCTGAGCAGAAAACCGAACTACACCAGCTCTTACAAGAGTTTCAAGGTCAGTTCTCTGAGAGGCCTGGTAGGACTCCTGTCCTTACTCATGAAATAGAACTTACCTCCCCAGAGCCAGTACGATCCAAGGTGTACCGGGTGTCACCCCGCCAGCGCGATATTATGGAGGCTGAGGTAAAGAAAATGCTACAGCTCGGTGTTATTGAGGCGGGTGAGAGTGATTATACCTCCCCTTTGATATTAGTTGAGGTACCGGGCAAGGAACCTCGTCCTTGCGTCGACTACCGCAGGCTTAATTCCATCACTAAGGATCAAATTTATCCGATCCCTAACATCGAGGAGCGCCTTGAGAAAGTTAGTAGGGCTCAGTTTATTTCCACCCTAGATCTTTTCAGGGCTTATTGGCAGGTTCCACTTACAGAAGAGGCTAGTAGGTACGCGGCGTTCATTTCACCAATGGGAACATTCCGTCCTAAAGTTTTGAGTTTTGGTTTGAAGAACGCGCCATACTGCTTTTCAAGCCCCATGGAAAAAGTGTTGCGGGGACAGGAAGAATTCGCTTTACCGTATTTAGAAGACGTAGCGATATTCTCCGCATCCTGGTCTAAGCATATGGCACACTTGCGGGCAGTGCTAACCCGCCTGCGTGAAGCGGGCTTGACAGTCAAGGCTCCCAAGTGCCAGTTAGCACAGGCCGAGGTTGTCTACCTCGGTCACGTGATTGGACGGGGTCGTCGCCGCCCCTCTGAAATAAAGGTGGCCGCTGTGCGAGACTTCCCGCAACCGCACACGAAGACCGATATTCGCTCGTTCTTAAGTGTCGCCGGCTACTATCAGAGGTACATCCCCGGGTACTCTGATATCGCGGCTCCCCTGACGGATGCTCTAAGAAAAACAGAGCCCCAAACAGTCGTCTGGGACGAAACAAGGGAAAGAGCTTTTAGCGTCCTAAAGAGCGCCCTAACAAGCCAGCCTGTGCTACGATCGCCAGACTACACAAAAGGGTTCGTTGTTCAGTGCGATGCTAGTGAGCGAGGCAAGGGCGTTGTACTGTGCCAACGGGAAAATGGAGAAGTGGAACACCCCGTCCTGTATGCTAGTCGTAAGCTGACCAGTCGTGAGCAGGCGTACAGCGCCACCGAGAAAGAGTGTGCGTGTCTCGTGTGGGCCGTTCAGAAATTGTCATGCTACCTCGCCGGCTCGAGGTTTATCATTGAAACGGATCACTGCCCTCTCCAATGGCTGCAGACCATCTCTTCCAAAAATGGCCGCCTCCTGCGCTGGAGCCTCGCTTTGCAACAATATTCCTTTGAGGTGCGTTACAAAAAGGGGAGTCTCAACGGTAACGCCGATGGCTTAAGTCGAGGCCCCTAACGTAGGAATCAGCCTCAAAGTTTTTTGTTACTGACGTTTTTCTTCCTGAGGCAGGATTTTTAACATATTGCTTTTGTTTAGTGTTTCAAAGTCATGACGTGCTTTCTAGTGCAATTTTCCAATTTGTGAACACGTTCTGAGTGCTGCTAGACTACTGTAAGGAACTAGGCAGTAGTATAAAAGGGGAAAGAGCCTGGCATGGCTTAGTGAGGGTTGTGTCGTGCTTGCTGACTGAGCGGTTGAGTTTCGGCGTAGTTCTAACGCTTGCTGGGAACGAGAAAAAAAAAGGCAACTCTCCCGAAGTCGCTTTGCAGTGTCCTGTGTGAACCTGAACGTGAGAACGAGGCCTTCTCGGTGCGCTGCGCTCAAGAAACGCCGAGGGACGACCGACTTCGGTTACGAGCATCATCGAGCGACATCCCTGCAGACAGCGGATGCAGTCCCCTGACCATCGGGATCTCCTTTTCCCGGCGGGGCGGTCTGTTACGTTTCGCCTCCGACGTGCGATATAGCCGGCGTGGATGCAACGGACGCCGGGGCTTTGTTTACAACGGCGGACATTTTGGCCAGTTCAGCGCTGCCTCAACGCCTCCTACCAAGCGCGTCCAGGCATGTTTCAATGCCACGTGTCTTCGTGTGTGTGCGTGTGTGTTTGTGCATGTTGGTGCCCACGCTTGTCAAAGCGCGGCAGCCGGGGAGAGGAGCGCCCCAACTGTGAAGCGAGGAGGTCTGATCGGCGCCGGCCCGGCGATACGTCACTTCTTGTCACAACGTGTCCGTGCGCCGCCGTCACGTGCGCCTCTATCGAGGCGTTCCTTCTTGCCCTCGACTCCGAGAGTATAAAAGCAGCTGCCCCCGGAATCCAAGGAAGAAGCTTCGATTTATTCAGTCGAGTAACGTGGGCTCCCGTTTCTCCACTTCGGTCGACCTGACCGGTCGCTCTTTTGCGATGCTAGAATAAACAAGTTGTTCTGTTAGCAGTCGACTCATCCTTTGCCAGGACCTTCGGTTGCTTCCAGCTGTGCCCCAGGCCGCCAGGCCAACGCTACCCTTGGGGCTTGCGACCCATTTGCAACAACTGTTTGCCAGCGGTGAGATCGCGACAACGGAGGCCAGCAGCGAAGATGTGCGGTCGACTGTATGCTGAGCAGCACAACGACCATCCGGGAGCAGTGCAACGAGCCCTGTGTGATGACTGGTTGCCTGCAGCGGAACGACTGCGCTGAATTCTTGGCTGCGAGGTTTGGTGAGTGCGGGACTTTCTTCTTCTGAGTTTTGCCAGGCTTTTGTTAGTGTCAGAAACAGAGCTGGTAATTGTGGTTGCCGTTGCTGTCGGGTTAGTTTGCGGCAAGACAATAGTAGGCAGCAGAGAAAGCAGCATTCAGAGCAGCCATGGATTGGAAGTCGTCGCGCAAACCGAAATTGCTGGAGCTTACAAGAGAGTTGGGTCTGGATGTCTCAGATAAACTCAGAAAACCAGAACTGCTAAGGGCTATTCTTGAGTTAGAAGCTGAGGATGACGAGCTGTCGGAATGCCTTGAGACCATTGAGGAGAGGGAGACGGCAAAAAGACAGGAGCGCGAACGTAAAGAGCAAAAAGAAAAAGAGGAGCGCGAACGTAAAGAGCAAAAAGAGAATGAGAGAGAGCAACAAGAGAGAGAGAGAGGAGCGCGACCGTCAACACGCTTTGGAAATTAAGCGTCTCGAGGTAGAGATTGAATGCGCTCGTAATGGAAGTCAGGCACACGGTGCAGAAGAACGAGTATCGTTCAAAATGACTGGCCTGATGCGGCCGTTTAAGCTTGGAGAGGACATTGGTTTGTTCCTGGTTAACTTTGAGCGAACGTGCGAGAAGCAGGGATTCTCTCGGGCAACGTGGCCACAGCGCTTGCTCACTTTCTTAGCCGGCGAGGCGGCCGACGTAGTCGCTCGCTTGAAGAGAGAGGAGGCAGAGGATTTCGACCAAGTGAAATCGAGTCTGCTAAAAAAGTACAGGCTGTCAGCGGAGGCGTTCCGTCGGAAGTTTCGGGAAAATGAGAAAGGCAGAAGTGAGTCATATACAGAGTTTGCCTACAGGCTTATGTCAAACATGCAGGAGTGGCTCAAAGAAGAGAAAGCGTTTGGTGACCACGAGAAAGTTCTGCAGTGTTTAGGGCTGGAACAGTTTTATAGTCGGTTACCTGAGAACGTGCGGTACTGGGTCTTGGATAGGCCAGACGTTAGTACGGTGGCTAAAGCCGCCGAGCTATAGCCGAGGAGTTTGTAACGCGTCGGGCTCGCGGAGCTAAGGACGGTCAAAAGGGTGAATTTGGCTCCAAGTTTGAGAGGCCGAAGTTCACACCCGTGAGAGCAAGGGGGGACACACTTAGTGCGGTTGCGAGTGAAAGCAGTCCGACTGAACGTAAGGAGACGGCGGCAGCCGAAGCCGAACGCAGAAAGCGGTTCGAGACGAGGCCAGCGCACGTGTGTTATGCGTGCCAGAAGCCGGGTCACTTTTCGGCGCAGTGTCTAGAAACAAAAGTCGTGTTTTTGTCATTATGCAGCACCGACGAGAACATAAAGCTTCTCGAGCCTTACATGCGAGACCTCCTCGTGAACGGGAAAGAGTGCCGAGTGCTTCGTGATTCCGCAGCTACAATGGGTGTAGTTCACCCCTCTTACGTAGAACCCGATATGCTCACGGGCGAGTGCGCATGGATCAAGCAAGCCGTGAAAGCTCATAGCGTGTGTCTGCCCGTAGCAAAAGTGCTTATTGAAGGACCTTTCGGAGCACTTGAGACGGAGGCGGCAGTGTCATCTATGCTACGCCCCCCCCCCCCCCCCAGGACCCGTACCTATTTTCTAACAGGTCCGATCACCTCCTGCGCGAGAAGGGGCTTTTGTTTGGTGAGGCTTGCGTTCAGGCCTTAACCAGATCGAGAGTTCGGGAGCTCGCTGCAAAGGTGGTAGTTGCGGGGCCAACGTTGTCGAACAACGAGAAAGGGTCGGAGGCGCAGCAAGCTGATATTCAGAGCACGTCCGAACTGAATAAAATTGAGCCTGTAGCGTTGAAGGCACTAGATACAGGACAGGAAATGCCCGACACGGGAAAGTTAGAAGAGCTATCTGCAGATTTGCTCATCGCGCCTACGTCAGATGGACTTAATAGGTTGCTAAAAGTCAGCCGGTCGGCTTTGATAGCCGAGCAAAAAAAGGATGGCAGCCTAGAAAACATGCGCTGCAATGTCAAGGAAGGTATCGCCAAGAAAAATGCTCGTTTTGTGGAAAGAAGTGGGGTCCTGTACCGGAAGTATCTAGACCGCAGGGGAGTGGAGTTCGATCAGCTGATCGTGCCTCAGTGCTACCGTCAGGATCTGTTGCGCTTGTCGCATGGAGGTTCGTGGTCCGGCCACCTAGGAGTTAAGAAGACTAAGGACCGTCTCTTGCAAGAGTACTATTGGCCAGGGTGTTTTCGTGACGCAGAACACTTTGTGAGGACATGTGACACCTGTCAGCGGGTGGGCAAACCAGGGGACAAATCGAGGGCGCCGTTAAAGTTGGTGCCTATCATTACGGAGCCTTTTAGACGGCTCGTTATTGATACAGTGGGACCTCTGCCGGTAACAACCACGGGGTACAGACACATTTTGACTGTGATCTGCCCAGCGACAAAGTTCCCTGAAGCAGTGCCGCTTAAAGAACTCGGCTCAGTTGAGATAGTCAGTGCACTACTGTCCATATTTGCGCGAGTTGGTTTTCCTGCGGAAATCCAGTCAGATGAGGGCACAGTGTTTACTAGCGCTTTGACGACAGCCTTCCTCAAAAGGTGCGGGGTAAAGCTGTTACACAGCTCAGTGTACCACCCCCAGTCGAATTCCGTTGAGAAGCTCCACTCCGTCATGAAGCGCGTGTTGAGAGCATTGTGCTTTGAACATCAAACTGACTGGGAGCTGTGTCTGCCTGGGGTGATGTTTGCATTACGGACCGCGCCGCATGCGGCTACGGGGTTTTCGCCAGCTGAGCTGGTGTACGGTCGCTCGCTGCGGTCTCCGCTTCGCATGCTTCGAGAATCGTGGGAAGGCAGGGGCGACGACCCAGTCGTGGTGGAGTACGTGCTTAGGCTCCTCGAACGCTTAAGAAGGGCACAGGAGTTGTCAGGTGAAGCAATGGCAAAGGCCCAGCAGAGGGCCAAGGTTTATTATGATCGGACAGCCAGGGCCCGTCGTTTTGAGGTGGGCGATGAGGTAATGATATTGCGCACATCGCTAAAAAACAAACTCGACGTGCAGTGGGAGGGCCCAGCACGGGTTGTTCAAAAACTGTCGGACGTTAACTACGTGGTGAGTCTGCCAGGAAAACGGAAAGCACAGCAAGTTTACCACTGTAATCTGCTCAAACCCTACAGACAACGGGCAGCAGTGGTGTGCATGATGGTAAACGTTCCCGAAGAGCTTCCGGTCGAGCTTCCGGGACTAGGCTTAGTGACGAACAGGGAAGACACCGATCAAGTCATTAGTGACTTAATCAGTAAAGCCCCGCTGTCGCCTGAGCAGAAAACCGAACTACACCAGCTCTTACAAGAGTTTCAAGGTCAGTTCTCTGAGAGGCCTGGTAGGACTCCTGTCCTTACTCATGAAATAGAACTTACCTCCCCAGAGCCAGTACGATCCAAGGTGTACCGGGTGTCACCCCGCCAGCGCGATATTATGGAGGCTGAGGTAAAGAAAATGCTACAGCTCGGTGTTATTGAGGCGGGTGAGAGTGATTATACCTCCCCTTTGATATTAGTTGAGGTACCGGGCAAGGAACCTCGTCCTTGCGTCGACTACCGCAGGCTTAATTCCATCACTAAGGATCAAATTTATCCGATCCCTAACATCGAGGAGCGCCTTGAGAAAGTTAGTAGGGCTCAGTTTATTTCCACCCTAGATCTTTTCAGGGCTTATTGGCAGGTTCCACTTACAGAAGAGGCTAGTAGGTACGCGGCGTTCATTTCACCAATGGGAACATTCCGTCCTAAAGTTTTGAGTTTTGGTTTGAAGAACGCGCCATACTGCTTTTCAAGCCCCATGGAAAAAGTGTTGCGGGGACAGGAAGAATTCGCTTTACCGTATTTAGAAGACGTAGCGATATTCTCCGCATCCTGGTCTAAGCATATGGCACACTTGCGGGCAGTGCTAACCCGCCTGCGTGAAGCGGGCTTGACAGTCAAGGCTCCCAAGTGCCAGTTAGCACAGGCCGAGGTTGTCTACCTCGGTCACGTGATTGGACGGGGTCGTCGCCGCCCCTCTGAAATAAAGGTGGCCGCTGTGCGAGACTTCCCGCAACCGCACACGAAGACCGATATTCGCTCGTTCTTAAGTGTCGCCGGCTACTATCAGAGGTACATCCCCGGGTACTCTGATATCGCGGCTCCCCTGACGGATGCTCTAAGAAAAACAGAGCCCCAAACAGTCGTCTGGGACGAAACAAGGGAAAGAGCTTTTAGCGTCCTAAAGAGCGCCCTAACAAGCCAGCCTGTGCTACGATCGCCAGACTACACAAAAGGGTTCGTTGTTCAGTGCGATGCTAGTGAGCGAGGCAAGGGCGTTGTACTGTGCCAACGGGAAAATGGAGAAGTGGAACACCCCGTCCTGTATGCTAGTCGTAAGCTGACCAGTCGTGAGCAGGCGTACAGCGCCACCGAGAAAGAGTGTGCGTGTCTCGTGTGGGCCGTTCAGAAATTGTCATGCTACCTCGCCGGCTCGAGGTTTATCATTGAAACGGATCACTGCCCTCTCCAATGGCTGCAGACCATCTCTTCCAAAAATGGCCGCCTCCTGCGCTGGAGCCTCGCTTTGCAACAATATTCCTTTGAGGTGCGTTACAAAAAGGGGAGTCTCAACGGTAACGCCGATGGCTTAAGTCGAGGCCCCTAACGTAGGAATCAGCCTCAAAGTTTTTTGTTACTGACGTTTTTCTTCCTGAGGCAGGATTTTTAACATATTGCTTTTGTTTAGTGTTTCAAAGTCATGACGTGCTTTCTAGTGCAATTTTCCAATTTGTGAACACGTTCTGAGTGCTGCTAGACTACTGTAAGGAACTAGGCAGTAGTATAAAAGGGGAAAGAGCCTGGCATGGCTTAGTGAGGGTTGTGTCGTGCTTGCTGACTGAGCGGTTGAGTTTCGGCGTAGTTCTAACGCTTGCTGGGAACGAGAAAAAAAAAGGCAACTCTCCCGAAGTCGCTTTGCAGTGTCCTGTGTGAACCTGAACGTGAGAACGAGGCCTTCTCGGTGCGCTGCGCTCAAGAAACGCCGAGGGACGACCGACTTCGGTTACGAGCATCATCGAGCGACATCCCTGCAGACAGCGGATGCAGTCCCCTGACCATCGGGATCTCCTTTTCCCGGCGGGGCGGTCTGTTACGTTTCGCCTCCGACGTGCGATATAGCCGGCGTGGATGCAACGGACGCCGGGGCTTTGTTTACAACGGCGGACATTTTGGCCAGTTCAGCGCTGCCTCAACGCCTCCTACCAAGCGCGTCCAGGCATGTTTCAATGCCACGTGTCTTCGTGTGTGTGCGTGTGTGTTTGTGCATGTTGGTGCCCACGCTTGTCAAAGCGCGGCAGCCGGGGAGAGGAGCGCCCCAACTGTGAAGCGAGGAGGTCTGATCGGCGCCGGCCCGGCGATACGTCACTTCTTGTCACAACGTGTCCGTGCGCCGCCGTCACGTGCGCCTCTATCGAGGCGTTCCTTCTTGCCCTCGACTCCGAGAGTATAAAAGCAACTGCCCCCGGACGCCAAGGAAGAAGCTTCGATTTATTCAGTCGAGTAACGTGGGCTCCCGTTTCTCCACTTCGGTCGACCTGACCGGCCGCTCTTTTGCGATGTTAGAATAAACAAGTTGTTCTGTTAGCAGTCGACTCATCCTTTGCCAGGACCTTCGGATGCTTCCAGCTGTGCCCCAGGCCGCCAGGCCAACGCTACCCTTGGGGCTTGTGACCCATTTGCAACAGCCTCGTAATCAAATCGTAGTTTTGGCACGTAAAACCCCAGAGTTCATTTTAACCACTAAGCGAAAGTTATTGAACTACCATAATTATTCTGATGCAGTTATCGTACTATAAAGTGTATGACGCGATAATGAGCGCTTGATAACGATTATTTCATTTTTTTACTGCTCAGTGATCACTGAGATTGTGGGGTGATCAACATCACGAGAAGTCGCTAAAGCGCGGCATTCATGTATCACTGCAACGACTTGATTTCTTTAAACTGAGGTATAATTGTTTCTGCGGTTTACTCGAAATACAAAGTGGCAATAAAAGCGGTATGGTGATGGCGAATAGAGGGTGTGACTGTCACACATTGCTTGCTCGAATATGGGCAGTCACTGATCTTACTACAACGCGAGGACAACAACGCAAGGCCTGTGCACGTCGTCAAAAAAAATGCATTTCGACTTTTGCAACCGTGCTACAACCACAGAATAAATGGTCTTTAAATATATGCACGCCGCACACATACATGTAAACTCGTCCATTTAAAAAAAAAGTTTTCAGGGACAGCTTTTTATGAAAGCTGGCGCACTGAATTTCACAGAATAAGAACTAAATGCATGCTATCTGAATGCACGTCAGCTCTAATTTATGCAAAACAAACAAGTACAGAACTGACCAACTATAGACGTAGTTCAAAACGACTAATTTGCGTTCGAAGCTTTACCCTTCTCACAGGAAGCTAGAAATTTTCACTTTTACTGTAAGAGCTACAGCTAATAAATGGATAAAATCTAAAAAAGTTTTTGTCTGGCTACATTTGTAGCTACATGAGTCACATGATTCTATACGGCATAACTTAAGGTGGGAGAGAGCATGTGGGACAATAGAAAGGAACCACAGCACTACTAACAACTGAATTGTTATTGCGCATGGTTACCATATATACCATTGTAGAACCGGAAGGGTTTTTTTAGGCAAAATCATCCACCACAGGCCGCTACCACGATATGAACAAGATTTCTTTCCTTGACAGCGAAACAGATGGGCAACTGAGTTATCGTTTCTAATCATTTCGAATGCATCAGTAATCTTCCTAGTCACCTGATCTGGGTTTTTGGATATAACTTGTGGTTTGTCAAACAAGGGTTTACAGCCACAATGCAAGCAGTGTGTGGCTAGATCACCAGTCTTTACCAGATTATTAACATTGTTAGAATGATCCCGCAAGCGATCATTGAGGCACCTTCACGTCTGACCAATATATTCCTTCCCACAGTCTAAACGAACACAGCACACCACTCATTCCATGTACGAAAGGAACTCTTTGCGCTGTTTTTTATTGCAGTCATGACGCTACTTTGTAGGATTGTTAGCTTTCGTGCACAAACTAGGCAATTTAAAAGGTGCTGAAAAGACGACGTCAACGCCAACATGATTTCCAATTTACTTCAGATTATGGCTAGCTTGGTGCAAGTGCGGCATGACAGCCACTTTACTGCCTCTGCTCTGTTGGCAGTGGAATCCGGCTAAGCGCGTTTTCTTAACATGCTGTCAGCCACTGCTCTCAGCATTTGCAAGGGGTTAGCAGCTGCGCCTAGGCGTGAAACTGGGTTTTCGAAGATTCTATGTACCAGGCGATGACAGAATTTTAGAATAGCGTTTGTAAAACAAAGACTAGTGATGCCCAGCTTAACTGCTCATTTGCGCTTTACCTCAAGTTATGCAGTACCAACTAGCCCACTAGTCTGTTCTTTGGTCTGTATGGCAGCGTAGCAACCCCTTTAGCAACATCAGCATATCTTATGTGCTGCAAATTTAGGTCAACTTGTGCAATGTGACTTCAAGCTACAATGCATAAACAGTCAACTTGAGTCAATAAGGCGGCTACCATATTGATTATTTTTTTCTTTTGACGACACAATTACAGACCAATACAAGAAAATAAAGGGTTGAGGCACGTGAACTTTCACTTAATAACAGGGATTTCTAACTCGCTCTCATTAAACGCTTCTATACTTATAGACGCAGTTCCGATGAGCAGACGCTGCTAGGCCACTATCTACATTCAGCTGCCGAAACATGGAAACTGGTGAAAGTGACCAGAGGACAGTGTTGTGCCATCCCGTGCTAGCCGCGATATGGACACGACGCCGCAGTTAGGCGACGCAGGCTCCATACTCGCTCCGGTTTCCGCCAGCTGGCAGGAGCTAGCTGCAGTTGAAAGAGAAACTCTGATTCGCGAGCAAAAGGAAGACTGTTCAATAGCCGATCTGATGAAGAGCGTCAAACTGGGAGTGGAAAAAAAGAGGGTTTCATTTTACGAGGAGTCTGGCTTATTGTACCGCCGCTACACGGATAAGCAGGGTCGCAAATATGAACAGCTTCTGATTCCTCGGAAATATCGCCGACAGTTACTGGAACTCGCGCACGAAAACGCGTGGGCAGGGCATCTAGGCTTGAAAAAGACCAAGGCTAGAATGGCTCAGGAGTTTTATTGGCCGTATTGTTGGAAGGATGTCGAACAATTCGTGCGCTCTTGCGACACCTGCCAGAGAATCGGCAAATCCACTGACAAGTGGAAGGCACCGATGAAGTTGGTGCCAGTCATATCCGAACCTTTTCGGCGACTAGTAATCGATATTGTAGGCCCTCTGCCAGAATCAACGAACGGTTGTAGGTATGTTCTGACCGCCCTGTGTGTCGCGACCAAGTTCCCCGAGGCAGTACCTCTTAAGGAGCTAAATTCCTCCCAGGTCGTGGACGCTCTGCTCTCAATATTCGCACGCGTCGGGTTCCCTTCCGAGATTCAGTGCGACAATGGCAGCGTCTTCACCAGCTGCCTAACTTCTACTTTTTTGGAAAGATGCGGCATTAAGGTAGTGCACAGTTCCATCCATCACCCGCAATCTAACCCAGTAGAGCGTATGCACTCGGTGCTGAAGCGAATATTGAGAGCCCTGTGCTTTGAGCGTCACTGTGACTGGGAGGCCTGCATTCCCGCCGCTATGTTCGCCTTGAGATCGGCTCCCCATGAGAGCACCGGCTTTAGTCCCGCGGAGCTTGTATATGGCCGGAGCCTAAGAACTCCGTTGCACATGCTGCGGGAGTCTTGGGAAGGCAGTGACGACGACCCAAATGTAGTCTCGTACGTCCTTGACCTCCTCCAGAGGCTCGGGAAAACCAAAGATATTGTAGAGAGCCACATGAAGGCGGCGAAAACCTTGTCAAAGGAATACTACGACAAGTCAGCAAAAAAACGCACCTTCGAAGAAGGTAGCCAAGTGATGTTGCTGCGACCGTCAAAAAAAAAACAAGCTCGAGGTTCATTGGGAGGGGCCCGCAAAGGTTGTAACTAAGCTTTCCGATACCAACTACGAAGTTAAATTAGGGAAACGGCACAACAAAATTTACCACAGTAACTTGATGAAACCCTACATTCAGCGTCGCGCGATTATAAGCATGACGATAAATGCTGACGATGAGGAAGGGGCCGAAATCCTGACGACGGCTGATATGAAGGTATGTGGTTTAGAGCTAATGGTGGAACAGCTGACGTTGGAAGCGCGTCTAAGTGCCGCCCAAAAGGAGGACTTAAAGGGAATCATTTCAGAGTTTAGGGAGGTTTTTTCGAACCGTCCCGGAAGAACAACGGTCCTAGAGCATGACATCGAGTTAACCTCTGATCAACCGATCCGCAGTAAACCGTACCGTTGTTCGCCCGTGCAGAAAAAAATCATGGCTGAGGAGATTCAGCGCATGCGTGACTTGGGGGTTATAGTACCAAGTGAGAGCGACTACACGTCGCCCTTGATACTAGTCCAGGCTCCAGGAAAAGATCCTAGGCCATGTGTCGATTATCGGCGTCTGAACGCGATAACCCGAGATCAGACATATCCGATACCGAACCTGGAAGAAAGGGTAGAGACAGTGTCGAAGGCAAATTATATATCTACCCTGGATCTCGTGCGAGGCTATTGGCAAGTACCCCTTACGGAACGAGCTAGCCGCTATGCCGCCTTCGTTTCCCCGCTTGGAACGTTCCGGCCACTCATGTTGAGCTTCGGCCTCAAAAACGCGCCGTATTGTTTCTCTAGCCTGATGGACAGAGTGCTTCAGGGTTTAGGCGAGTTCGCATTGCCGTACCTCGATGATGTTGCCATATTTTCGGACACTTGGGAATCGCATCTGGAGCACTTGCGAGTCGTGTTGAGCCGGTTGAAAGAGACAGGTCTTACTGTGAAACCAGCTAAATGTCACCTAGGTTGCGGTGAAGTGACTTATTTGGGCCATGTGGTGGGGCGCGGCCGGCGTAGACCGTCCGACATCAAGGTAGCGGCTATTTTGAACTATCCCCGGCCAACCACGAAGACGGATATACGGGCCTTTTTAGGTTTAGCTGGATATTACCAACACTATGTGAGAGACTACTCTGACCTTGCCAGCCCGCTAACCGACGCACTTCGGAAGTCGGAGCCCGTTAAGGTGACGTGGGACTCAAAGAAAGAAAATGCGTTCCAAATGCTGAAGCGAGCATTAAGCCATAAGCCGGTTCTGACGGCACCAGACTTTTCGAAAGATTTCATCATTCAATGCGACGCGAGTGATCGCGGCATGGGAGCGGTACTATGCCAAGAAGATGCTAGTGGTCATGAACGACCAATTTTGTATTTAAGTCGCAAACTAAGTTGTAGAGAAGAGGCATACAGTACCTCTGAGAAAGAGTGCGCCTGCGTTGTATGGGCCGTTCAGAAGCTGGCTTGTTATGTCTCCGGTTCTAAGTTTGTTGTGGAAACAGACCATTGCCCTCTAACTTGGTTAAGTAGCATGTCCTCTAAAAGCGGCCGTTTGCTGAGATGGAGCATGACCCTCCAGCAGCACAGCCTCGTTGTCCGTTATAAGAAGGGAAGGTTGATCGCGAACGCTGACGCTCTAAGTCGTGCATTCTAGGCCTCGCTTCTTTCAGTGGCCTACTCGTTCCTACTCGTTACTTACCTTCTCTTGCTTCGCGACGACCTGTCCTGTTCACAGGGAGATCGGGGGAAAAAAATGAATGACCTCATTGGCTTCCTCAGTAGTATGTTTTCGGTCCAAGTGATTTCAAGGGGACCATTCTATTTTTCATTGTTATTGCTGATTATTAATTGTTCCTGATCTTTTGGTGTGTTGTTCATTTGAAAAAGGGTTGTTTGAGCCTTGTATACTAGATCGTACACCTGCCTCTTGTTGCAGCAGGAGCAAAAAGGGGGATAGCAATTCAGTTAGGTTGATTTGGATTATAGCCTTGTCTGGTGTTTGACGGGAGACAGAGGGCACTTGTTCGTGTTGGGTGTTGCCTTTTGCCGGTCGGTTTTGCAAGCTGCAGAACGACCAACCGGGACCAGTGGCGAGAAGCAAGGGCTTAGGAACGACCCGAGCGGAGCTGGTTGAGGTGCCTTGGCGACAACGCGGTGAGCCGAGCTCCTGTCCTGGCGAGTGGGACCTGGGCACGTGAAGTGACCTGGCGTCCCGACACTGGGCGTAAACTTGGACGAGCCTGACGAACGTGCGCGCCTGGCATCCGAGCCACGTGGAGGCAGCTCGTCTTCCCGGCGCCTTATCTGAGGGCGGGGATGCTGTTGTGCCATTACCACAAGCCCGGATTCCGAATCTGCAAGATGGAGAATTTTCCTGCGAGCGCCCTTTGGACAAACCCGGGGCTGCGCCGAAAGGCACAGCGCCCCAATTCTCCCTTGACAAGTCAAGATGCTGAGCCGTCAGGCAGTGGTGTCCTCCGGAGAAGCATCGGCGGGCAACATGTTCAAACGTGTCGCCAAGTGCCAGACAGCCCGGCGCCGTACCTCCCCTTCCCTGGAGGTCACCGCGCCCGCCAGTTTTGAACGGGGTGGCCAGCGTGGTCGCTGATTCGACCCCTTCCGACGACCGTCGAGTGCTCACTTTGTATTGGGCCGTTTGAGTGACAATGGTTTCTGGGGGCTTATAAGCCGCGGCGCGCCGCCTGGAAAACCGGATCCGCCGACCCACCGGGAGCAGAGTGCCGCTCTCGACTGGAGTGAGATGTGTCACGCGTTTTCGCCGGACGTCGCCGTGCGAGAACAGTCGCGTTTGCTGTGAGCTCTCGGCCCCAGTGCCGATCCCTTCATGTCCTGTATAATGACCTGTATATAGTGTATAAAGTCCCTTTTGTTATTCTCACCGACGCCTGACTCGGAGTCTTCGCTACCAACGCTCTGTCACGAAACGGGTGACGAGCGCTACGGGACCACCTCAAAGTCGTAACAACAGCTATAAATGGGCTGCACAAGCATGCCCAGCTAAAATCAAAGTGGATGTCGAGACAATCCCAAAACACCAAAATCATAGAAACAAATGCTCTCCCTGCTAATGACCTTCCCATAAAGGACAAGCACAACTTCATTCATTAGAGGCTGAAGACCAATAGCAACTACCAGAAGTTTCAGCGAACACTTCCACATTAAAAAAATTACCTGTGAAAGATAACACAGTTCTAGTTCATGAGCTGATCTACTCGAAGAGGCGGACATTACTTAAACAAATAATTGAAATGCATAATCAAATAATGAAAAAACAACCACTAATTAGGTTTTAACTAATTACTTTATGGCACATATTGTGCAATTTATAAATTCTAGTAGGTGAGTTCACAAGGAGGATTCACATGGAACGAATTCTCAGGATGACACCAATTTCGGGGATATTAATTCTCGAACTTTGCGGAGAAATGCATTGGCGTTCCAGTTACTTTTGCGCTTCAATGCGCAAAAGTAACTGGAACGGATAGAAGAGAACTAGGAGTCGGATTCCTGATTAATAAGAATATAGCTGGTAACATACAGGAATCCTATAGCATTAACGAGAGGGTGGCAGGTCTTGTTGTGAAACTTAATAAGAGGTACAAAATGAAGATTGTACAGGTCTACGCCCCTACATCCAGTCATGATGACCAGGAAGTCGAAAGCTTCTATGAAGACGTGGAATCGGCGGTGGGGAGAGTGAAAACTAAATACACTATACTAATGGGCGACTTTAATGCCAAGGTAGGCAAGAAACAGGCTAGAGACAAGGCAGTGGGGGAATATGGCATAGGCACTAGGAATAGCAGGGGAGAGTTATTAGTAGAGTTTGCGGAACAGAATAATATGAGGATAATGAATACCTTCTTCCGCAAGCGGGATAGCCGAAAGTGGACGTGGAGGAGCCCGAACGGCGAGACTAGAAATGAAATAGACTTCATACTCTGCGCTAACCCTGGCATCATACAAGATGTGGACGTGCTCGGCAAGGTGCGCTGCAGAGACCACAGGATGGTAAGAACTCGAATTAGCCTAGACCTGAGGAGGGAAAGGAAGAAACTGGTACATAAGAAGCCGATCAATGAGTTAGCGGTAAGAGGGAAAATAGAGGAATTCCAGATCAAGCTACAGAACAGGTATTCAGCTTTAACTCAGGAAGAGGACCTTAGTGTTGAAGCAATGAACGACAATCTTGTGGGCATCATTAAGGAGTGTGCAATGGAAGTCGGTGGTAACTCCGTTAGGCAGGATACCAGCAAACTATCGCAGGAGACGAAAGATCTGATCAAGAAACGCCAATCTATGAAAGCATCTAACCCTACAGCTAGAATAGAACTGGCAGAACTTTCGAAGTTAATCAACAAGCGTAAGACAGCTGACATAAGGAAGTATAATATGGATAGAATTGAACATGCTCTCAAGAGCGGAGGAAGCCTAAAAACAGTGAAGAAGAAACTAGGAATTGGCAAGAATCAGATGTATGCGTTAAGAGACAAAGCCTGCAATATCATTACTAATATGGATGAGATAGTTCAAGTGGCTGAGGAGTTCTATAGAGATTTATACAGTACCAGTAGCACCCACGACGATAATGGAAGAGAAAATAGTCTAGAGGAATTCGAAATCCCGAAGGTAACGCCGGAAGAAGTAAAGAAAGCCTTAGGAGATATGCAAAGGGGGAAGGCAGCTGGGGAGGATCAGGTAACAGCAGATTTGTTGAAGGACGGTGGACAGATTGTTCTAGAGAAACTGGCCACCCTGTATACGCAATGCCTCATGACCTCGAGCGTACCGGAATCTTGGAAAAACACTAACATAATCCTAATCCATAAGAAAGGGGACGCCAAAGACTTGAAAAATTATAGACCGATCAGCTTACTGTCCGTTGCCTACAAAGTATTTACTAAGGTAATTGCAAATAGAATCAGGAACACCTTAGACTTCTGTCAACCAAAGGACCAGGCAGGATTCTGTAAAGGCTACTCAACAATAGACCATATTCACACTATCAATCAAGTGATAGAGAAATGTGCAGAATATAACGAACCCTTCTATATAGCTTTCATTGATTACGAGAAAGCGTTTGATTCAGTCGAAACCTCAGCAGTCATGGAGGCATTACGGAATCAGGGTGTAGATGAGCCATATGTAAAAATACTGGAAGATATCTATAGCGGCTCCACAGCCACCGTAGTCCTCCATAAAGCAAGCAACAAAATCTCAATAAAGAAAGGCGTCAGGCAGGGAGATACGATATCTCCAATGCTATTCACAGCGTGTTTACAGGAGGTATTCAGAGACCTGGATTGGGAAGAATTGGGGATAAAAGTTAATGGAGAATACCTTAGTAACTTGCGATTCGCTGATGATATTGCCTTGCTTAGTAACTCAGGGGACCAATTGCAATGCATGCTCACTGACCTGGAGAGGCAAAGCAGAAGAGTGGGTCTAAAAATTAATATGCAGAAAACTAAAGTAATGCTTAACAGTCTCGGGAGAGAACAGCAATTTACAATAGGCAGCGAGGCACTGGAAGTCGTAAGGGAATACATCTACTTAGGGCAGGTAGTGACGGCGGATCCGGATCATGAGACGGAAATAATCAGAAGAATAAGAATGGGCTGAAGTGCGTTTGGCAGGCATTCCCAAATCATGAACAGCAGGTTGCCGTTATCCCTCAAGAGAAAAGTATATAATAGCTGTGTCTTACCAGTACTCACCTACGGGGCAGAAACCTGGAGGCTTACGAAAAGGGTTCTACTCAAATTGAGGACGACACAACGAGCTATGGAAAGAAGAATGATAGGTGTAACGTTAAGGGATAAGAAAAGAGCAGATTGGGTGAGGGAACAAACGCGAGTTAATGACATCTTAGTTGAAATCAAGAAAAAGAAATGGGCATGGGCAGGACATGTAATGAGGAGGGAAGATAACCGATGGTCATTAAGGGTTACGGACTGGATCCCAAGGGAAGGGAAGCGTAGCAGGGGGCGGCAGAAAGTTAGGTGGGCGGATGAGATTACGAAGTTTGCAGGGACGGCATGGCCACAATTAGTACATGGCCGGGGTTGTTGGAGAAGTATGGGAGAGGCCTTTGCCCTGCAGTGGGCGTAACCAGGCTGATGATGATGATGATGCATAAAACAATATTTTGATAAAGTGGAATGACAGTGCATTTTTACCGCATGTTTGGCAGCGCATATCTCGTAAATGGTGTTATTCCCACAATTATTTTCAAATGGGTCCACCTTGAGAACTCCCCAGATGGAGTTTGTAAATTGTGTAGCGAAGAAGACGAACACTGTAGTGGAGGCTCTACAATCTGTCTTGATTATAGCTTACCTATTATATAATTTTGACTTATTTTACACTTTACTATAACCTACCCAATTCTTCGTCACTCCCCCAGAGTGGATCACAAAGATCAAGGATCATGGATCACAAGGCGCCAGTGGATCACAAGGATCCACATCTACACCTACAGCCATCCTCTCCTGCGCTTTCCAGGGGGTCAAGCTCTCCAGCGCTGTTCTCGAGAGACACCGCTCACCGACAATTCTTCGCTTCGGAGGAAACTACTTGTCCAAGCCGACATCGACATTTCTGCGAACGCCTCAATGGTCGTGCTCACGTTCTGCAGCGGAATCTCAGACGCCGTTGCACTACTGTCTCCATCTGACCGCTTTCTCACTCTGAAAGGTCTGCTGCTGCCTTTTGCGACAGTGGACATCACACATGGCTACAGCACCATTTTCGTTTGCAACCCGTTTCCATACCCTATGTTGCTTCTCTGAGGGGAATGTCTTGGCAACGTAGAAACAATCGAAGACGTGCAAGTTATGGATTTGCCCAATGACAAAATGACAATGTCTGCGCTAGTTCCAGTGCGCTCAGTGACGTTTCCACATGTGACCTATCACGCAGTGATGTGTTCGGTTATTGTATTGCCGATGCCCTTACACCGTTCCAGCGGTATCAGCTTCTGTGCATTCTAGAAGGATTTCGTTCTTTCGATGTAGGACAATCTTCCCTGGACCGGACGCCAACTGTTACACATCACATCGATACTGGCCCGCAACCGCCATTGTGGCAGCATCCATATCGTGTATATCCTGCAGAACGTCGTGTAATCAATGGACAAGTCCACGACATGCTTCGCCGCGATGTGATACGACCTTCCAACAGTCCATGGGCATCCCCTGTCGTCCTAGTTACGAAGAAAGATGGTTCTTTATAGTCGGGCAGACTACTGCCGCCTGAACAAGATCACCCGCAAGGACATCTACCCTCTCCCATGCATAGACGACGAGATTGACAGCTTGCAAGGCGCAGAATTACTTTCATCTCTAGATTTGCACTCAGGATATTGGCAAGTACCCGTGGCAGACGCCAATCGACCGAAGACAGCTTTTGTCACATGCAACAGCTTATACGAATTTAACGTAATGCCTTTTGGACTTTGTAATGCTCCCGCAACGTTTGAGCGCATGATGGACACAGTTCTGCGTGGATTGAAGTGGCACACGTGCTTGTGCTATCTTGACGACGTTGTTGATTCTGCTCCTGACTTCACCATGCACTATGTTGGCTGTCGTCCTTGAAAGATCCCTCAGGCCATCTTGCCCGATGGGCTTCTCACCTACAGGACTGATATCCCCGTGCTCTACCACAGCGGACGCCAGCATTCTGACGCCGACGCCCTCTCCCTTGTCTGACGACAATGCCTCCTGCTCACTATCCCACTTTACCGTTTCTTCGCTCAACCTTACCACCATCGCGTCTGAGCAGCGCAAGGACCAGTAGATTACCTCTCTTATAGACTTGCATTCTGGTTCATCAGCATCACCAGCCACTTGCACGCTGCTCGTCAGGCTCACCATTTCGCCATTTGCGACAACCTGCTCCACCGACACAATTATAACCCCGACGGGCGCCAGTGATTATTAGCAGTACCTCGTAGCCTCCGTTCTGACATACGCACAGCTTTCCTCGCCGATCCACAGTGTGTACAGTCGGGAATTTTCAAAACTTAACAGCGCCTTCGACAGCGGTACTACTGGCGAGAGATGTACAACTACGTTCAGAAGTTCATTCGCTCTTATCCCGATTGTCAGCACCGGAAATCTCCACCCCTCCTCTCGCCAGCCGGTCTGCAACCTTTACTTTGCCCTACCCGGCCGTTTGGGCGCGTTGGCATCGATTTGTACGGGCCCCTTCCTTTGATATAGGCTGGAAACCGCTGGGCCATTGTAGCGGTTGACCACCTCACGCGTTACGGCGAAACTGCCGCCCTCCCGGCAGCTACAGCGCGCGATGTTGCCTCCTTCCTGCTTCATCAATTCATCCTGCGTCATGGACCACCTGAAGACATGTCCTTCTATCTGAAGTAGTTGAAGCCATTCTTAGAGAATGTCACATTGTTTATCGCACAGGTATACGGTGTAGCATCCTCAAACCAATGGCCTTATACAGAACTCTTCAACCATACGCTTGGCAATATGGCTGCAATGTACGTCGCGTCCGACCACACAAATTGGGACGTCATTCTACCCTTCATAACTTGTGTATACAACACCGCTACTGAGGCCAACACCGGCTTTTCACCCTTTTTCTTACTGTATGGTAGGCACCCGTCGCATGACATCGTCACACCTCTACTATACCAGCCGAATGCATCTGAATGGGCGCCCATTTCGGCCACGGCAAGACATGCTGAAGAGTGCAAAGATCTCGCACGGGCCTTTACGTCTAATGACCAAGAGCGCCAGAAGAGTACTCGCGGCAACACCACCTCTGCGCCCACCTTCCTTCCTGGTGCGCTTATGTGGCTTTCCGTTAATTCCACTGCACCTGGGCTCTCTTCAAAACTACTGCCCAAGTATGAAGGGCCATACTGTATCATCGAGAGTGCATCCCCCGTTAACTATGTGGTCGAACCCATTGAACCTTGTTCGGACATGCACCATTGTGGACGAGACATTATCAACGTTGCACGTCTCAAGCTGTAATATGATTCACTCATAGTGAGGAGCTGTTATGTCGCTGTACGGCTTCCTTTTCGTTCCTGGGGGTAATTGCAGCGAAGAGGCACACTATAGTGGGCCATACTCTCCAGCGCCCCTTTCTAGTGGGTCAAGCTCTCCAGCACTGTTCTCGAAAGACGCCGCTTGTGGTGAGAGTCTGTGCCCTGCTGTAACGGTTGATCCCAAACGCCGGTGACTAATAAACGCCTTTACAATTGCAATATGTGCCATAAGGTAATTAGTTATATTTAATTAGTGCATTTTTGTTAATTTTTCCACTATGCATTTCAATTTTGTGTATGTCCGCCTATTCAAGTAGACCAGCCCATGGACTAGAATTGCGCTATCTCATAATCTGTCCTAGGCAATTCTTTAAAAAAAATTGGCTGAAACACTCTGTATATTACTCAAAAGAAACGTAGAGCCACAGTGCCACATCACTAATGAGCAGCTAGAGGTCAAGTACGAATACAATGTAACTTGGATCCTTGCTGAGCTCGTAAACAAACGAAACTTCATTTCTCAGACAGCAAGCATTGCAACACATATATCTCCTATCCAAAAGGTCAGCACAACAGCTGGCAGGACTGGAGCCAAGTTTTCCCTTCACTGGTGACCTATGCCAATGCGAAGAATTGTGGTAGCAGTTTGACGATAAGGTTGACAAGAACAGAACTCTCACGACAGTGAAATGCCATTACTGTACGTTTCGCTTAAGGAGATGCTGCATCCGCAATTGTAGGCCTTCTCAAAATAGACAGCTGCTAGCAAGACACCGTAAGCATGTCAAGACGTACGTAAGGTACTGTTGTTCGAGGCACATCTTACATTTCACGAGGGTTGCAATGCGGGCTTGCTGGTAATGCATCTTCAAGGGGAGTACGGTAGCGCGATTAAAAGAAGGGACAAAAGAAGACACATAGGGACACACACAGCGCTAACTTCCAAGTTGGAAGTTAGCGCTGTGTGTGTCCCTATGTCTCTTTTTTTTTTTGGAAGTTAGCGCTGTGTGTGTCCCCATGTGTCTTCTTTTTGTCCCGTCTTTTAATCGCGCTACCGTACTCCCCTTGAACATCTTATATGTCTCAAACAACAATGCTTTGCCATGGTTCACATGCTGACTCCAGCACAGCAATGTGGTGACAAAAAAAGCTCTTTGGGATCTGTCTGTATGAGCAAGTACTAATAGAAATTGGCGGCCTGGAGAGCTGGAATGATCAAGTCATCTTTTTCATTGCAGCTCTACAATATACTGCTTAGAACGCTACCATGGGCCATCATTTGTACGGTACTACCAACCCTCTGCCATACAAAACTGCTGGTAATGCCAGAAATGATGCTTCTGTCCCACCAGAGCGTAACTGCCTCCTGGAATCTGTTTGCATCAAACTAGTGCTTCGAGAAGAGCGAGTTTATTCATTACAGTATACAGAACATTGCAAGGTAACTTGTATCAAGACAGTGTGTATGCGAAACAATGCCTACCTTGCCCATTTCTATAGAAACTCACTAGGAATTATGAAGAGCTGCACCCTCTGGAGGTTGAGCCAGCACAAAACTGAACCGTGTTCCTCCTACTTATCCATAAGACAGAATAAATTGCAATTAAGTGATAAGTGATGCTTTTGATGCATGACAAAAGGCTGTTGTGAATGAGGTTTTCAATGGAAGAGCAGCTGCTCAACGCGCAAGAGACACTACTTACAATGTCTGACCTGGAAAAGACAGCCCAAAATTGAACCAAAGCACAACAAAAATGTAAGTACAATTCTGTGTATTTCCACAGAAAAAAGACAATGCAGTGTCTATCATGTCTACTAGCATACTTTGCAAACATTTCAGATGTGTTCAGCAGTCGAACATCGATATAACGAACACGAATGCACCAAATTATCGAATATAACAGTAAATTTAAAATGTATTAGCCAATAGCAGCATGAAACAATACATGCTTATAACGAGTATTGAATGTAATGAATATAGGATATAACGAAGGCATTTTTGTGTCAGATACAGCTTTATTAAAATAAGGTTTGACTGTAAGCGGTGGCACATGCCACCATATGCAGTCGAACCTCGTTATAGCGAAGTCGCATCGGCCACGAAAATATATCTAATATTTATATCTGATATTTGTTATAAGCTTACATGCAGATATAAGCGGAAAAAATCGCGATCACGCCTATGCAAGAGAAACGGAGGCAGTGTGCATCTGACAAGCCAGCTAAATGTCTTCTACGGATTTTGATGGCCCATTGGCGTCTTGCCTTGCCAATACAAGACACAGGAGCAAAAGTACCATATTTTTCTACGCGTAACCCACGTATTTGCATGGCCCACACGGCCAACCGCAACACTCCGGGAAAAAAAGAAAAAGAAATACATGCGCGCATAACTCCCAGAAACAACTGCGCACAACAACGCTCAAATATTAAAAAAATAGTCTCGCGGATATAAGACTCTTCCACGCCATGTCTAGCTTTGGCCAGCGGCTCTGTTCCCCACCTATTCGGCAACGCTGTTAAGCTGCTACGCTGTAAAGTACTGCCGTAGAGCACTGCTTTCGTGATAAGAATTCTGGTTCGCCGGTGCTGCGCGCACTAAACACAAATTGCTAACACAGCAAAAACGCAAAATAGCAATTCAAAAAGAGGAGAATGGGCGATAGGAGATAACCTATGATAACCAAACTTGGCGGAAAACTTGTCTAGAGGTACGGCTTCATGGTAATTTCACCACAAGGCGAAATTTGCATTATCCGCATCCCGACTTTCCTGTTAAAGGGGTCCTGAACCACCCCTCGGGCTTGGTGAAAAAAAGCAGACCGTGGATAGCATATGCTGCTGTGAACATCTCGGCCAAGTTCTGCAGTCGTGCACTGTGCGTGGAGCTTGCAAACGGAACACGAAGTCACCTTTTTCTAAAACGTTCACTTTTTAACAGAAGCCTGCTCCTCACTCCTTTCTGGACACTTTATTTCGTAATATAGCAGATCCCCATACGCGGCTGCTATTGGTCAATAGCTGACATCAATCAAGAAGGTTGTTTGGATAAGCACGCTTCTTCCAGTTGTTACTGTGCATATTTATTGATGATGTTTAATAAACAGGCTGAAGCAAGCAAAAATCTGCTTTCAAATTTCGATAGTCATTACATATTTCTGGAAGAGGCCAACTATCGTCTGCTCATGCTCTGTCGCAGCCGTCAGAGTAGGAAATAAAATTTGGCCACCCTGCTTATCGGTGTGCATCTATAGCTGCCGTTGTTGCTAATTTCGACTAGTTTTGAACACTCAACTAGAGTCGAACCACGCGAAACTTGAGGTCAGACCACACGCACGCTTGACAGCGCGCCCTCACTCCTGGCCGCTCCTGGTTAGACTCCTTGGAAGACTTCAGTCGCTTCGTATTGAGCTATTGATAGCACTTCAAAATGCACAAGCTGGATGTGCCTACTGTCCGTCGGTCAAGCTGGTGCAGGACAATATCGGTCCGCACCGCGTAGCACGGCCAGGCTGTAGCATATGAGCGCGAGCACGCACTGAAATCCTGTCGTGCACATAGTAAACGCAGTGCATACGCACTACACTTAGCATAGACAACGCAGCCGCCGCAGAGTGTCGCGACGAGTCTGCTGGCTGAGCATACTGCAGCTCGCTGAGGACAACGCATTTGGCATACGTTTGGATAAAGCCCAGTTATTCTAGAATAGAGGGGCTTTACGTTTGGCGTGTCGTAGACTTCAATATCGGAAGTAGTGGAGTCTACGTGAACATCCAAAATCAAATTTGAACTGCGCGCCACGGTGACGCTCAGTAGGCGGAGCGTTGTGCACGCCCCACTCCGCCATAGCCTTCGCAGTGCAAGGCATTGAAGAAAGACCGGATGCCCCGCAAAAGGGGTGTTCGATTACCAGTAACTCCACTTCTGCTGAACGTATTGAAGTATTTTTGCAGCAAAGTATTTCTAAAATAGCCTATTTCAACTTCAAATGCATTTGCCCACTTCCATAAAATGTGGTTACGGGCACCTTCAAATGTGTCATATTTTTTGCTGCATGTTATACACGCAAAAATATGGCACATGCGCGCGCTCTTCATCGTCGCGATACACAACTGTGCGATCGGTGTTCTCTTGCAGTATCTGCACGCTATAGCTTGCCGTCTGCAGTCTAACCAGCCAAGCTGCTCGCCAAAGATATGCATATGTGTAATTTCAAGCAACTATTGCCGAGTTCCGCCGCCGGGAGATATTTCGGACAAGGAGTGGACCACATGTATATCCGAACTCCACTACTACGTCCATCAGTTTAGCCTGTGCGTCGGATATACTCGATCGCCGAAAAAGTCTGCAAGTATGAACATATTGACGCCGAGCATCCCGCGACGACTTGTCACCAACCACCTTTCCTACCACACTGCTTAAGCCACTAAGCCTAACCAGCGCCATTTAGGCGGCAACCAATGTTGCGGATTCGTGCCAGTCGACATGACGGCAACTTTGTTCATGGACGTCAGACTCTGGAGTTTTGCAAGACACGTAGCGCCACCTGCCGTTGCGAAGAGGCAGTAAATGGGTAGTGCGAAGCCCGACTCCCTTGCTAAGGTGCCTATGCAGCTAGCGACTGCGAAACAACGATTTAAGTCGATTTTGGTCCATATTGCGAGTGTTCTGCATATATAACACCCAGACAGAGAGCTATGAATTTCTACGCTAGTCGGGCGCGCCGCCGAATTGCCATAAAACGGTTGCTGGCTCACTCTTCAGTCTGATGGCGGAAACGACGGCAACCGCGATAGCTCCGCGCGCTACGAATAAACGCCGCAATCGACGCTACTGTTGTGTTGTAAATTGCCATGAACGTGAAGGACGGAATAACAACGTTCAGTTTTACCGATTTCCATCGCGATCGTATGAAGGGGAAAGGCGAGAGCGCTGGATACGCGCCGTTCAACCTGTTGTGTAATCGGATTACTTGCATTCCTCGCAACACAGCGGCTTGCACGAGAAAGTGCGACAATTTTGTTCTGTAATTGTGTTGCGTAGCCCTGACGGAGGACCGTGGTAAACAAAACTCAAGAATCTGCAGCCGCCACTTTGTTCGTAACAGAAAAAGCAACGTTGCGAACCATCCTGCTTATGTGCCATCGATATCTCCACCTTTTAACCACAGAACAGTTTTAACAGATGTCCGCCTCCGCTTGACTCAACAAGTGGAACGGAGAGATTTGGCAGGTCAGCTTAACCAAACATTTTGGTTCGTTTATGAATTCGAGATCCTGCTCTAGAGCATCGTTGTAATCGCGAGCTCATTTCTACTTTCGGTATTTTGTATGTTCTGCGCCGATACAACAAGCACGCTTCGCCACGTGCTGAGCCTGCTCGACTGCGTTTTTCAAATGTGAGCAATAAAGTTGCTGTAGGAGCACTGGATGAGTAATTGCGAATTAACGCACGTGTGCAAAGAAAAAATAATGTCGCGTTTATTTACATTTATTTGTACGCGCTTGTTGCTCGAAGCGTCTGTGAAAAGTTCAAATTAAGGTATTGAGCGATGCTGTAGCTCCTGCGAGAAAGAAAGATGCAGCGCGTAGGCACCATAGGAAGCTTACTTTCGTTATGTTCGCACGCTGCTTGCTGCCTTGGAAAACATTTTCTGTTTGCTGCCCTGAAAAGGCTATGGAAGCATTTGCTCTCTGTAAATAATTGCGAGAAAAAACATTACGATAAGATGCATAAAAATATAAGAGATACTTAAGTGTTGTGTTCAAGACATATTCAATATAAACCAATTTGAAATGCTTAGATTTTTATGCTGATATGCCTATAAACAAACCTGATGCTCTATGTACTTGCGATTTGCAGCACGCCGAAATAACACTTGAGACTTTATTTTATATTGTACACGTACTTCGCCTTGCTGAGCTTCCTTTCCGAAGCGTGGATGGCGGAAGAAGCTTTCCAGGTCCTTGATTTTTAGGAAACCGTGCCTCAACACAAATGAAAGTCCACTGTGGCCTTTGCACCTTCGCTTGCGGACAGCTCTCCTTGCACTACTCAGTTAGCGCCAAGGCTGCGATGGGGGCGCTGGTGACGGGTTTTTCCGCAGCGCCGCCTGGGCAGAGTCTGAGGTCTATAGCCCCACTGTTTATGGTATCGCGAGCACGGTTCATGCTTGCGATAACGTTGTGCAACATCCTAAATTACTCTAGTGGGTGCCGAAAGGAAGTCAGAGTAATCAGGAATCTAAAATTTTCACCGACGATTACGATACTCCCTAAGGCGAATTTTGAATGCAGCTGTTTAGATGTTTTGACTCCACTATATAGTGTGGCAAAGAATTTGATTCCGAATGACAGGGTGCTCTCGGCGGCGGTGCTGAGCCTCTGCTCGGGCAGCTCGTTTAGCAGCAGCGGTAGACCAAGCATTTCACCCGGTTGCGTCGCTCACTATTCAGAAAGAAAGCATAAACACGGGAACGCATGGCTCGCGCGGAGCGCATTCTCCAGCGAAGGTGGTGTCGCAGGCGAAGTAGCGCATGCGCACTGGGTCCGAAGCCCACGCCAGCGCTGTTTACGCGCTCTCACCGCTTTCCTCCTCACCCTTTCGCCATATTCTCCTTCGCTTTCCGCCTCATGGTCACGATGCACCCTCCTCTCCGCTTTCCTCCTCACGCCTCTTCGCTCTCGCTGTTTTCACCCCCCTCCCCCGGTGTGGGCCGCGTTCGCTCTCATCCTTAGCTGTGCTCGTTCGCTCGGTTACAAGCGAATCCGACGTTCACTGCAGTAACGGGCGCCCAAAAGCTGCGCTATAAAGATTGGTCAGCAACTGTGACATTTCGCGGCGGCCGCATCCTGATGGGGGTGGAATGCGAAAACACCGGTGTACTTTGATTTAGGTGCACGTTAAAGAACCCCAGGTGGTTGAAATTTCCGCAGCCCTCCACTACGGCATGCCTCAATCAGAAAGTGGTTTCGGCATGTAAAACCCCATAATTTTTTAAAAACTGTGACATTTCATTGCGATAGCAATTATATGGACACTCCAGGCGCATTTCTGCCGTTGGCGTCGCCATGAGGTTCCGTATAAAGTCCAACGGCAATAAAATCGTCATCGCGCATATGCTATATGTGCGAGGGTGAGCCGGCAACCGCGGCTGAATTTCGCACACGCAAAAGAGGAAAGCGGGGAAGCGTGCCATCTTCTGTCGCGCGCAAGGCTCCGGAGGGAGGGAGGCGCATTCTACTCTGGGCCCAGGCCACTGTATCTTGAAAGTCATCTGCGACAGGGGCAGAATCCGCCGCGCGCTGTGTTTTTGCGGCTTAGTTAGCGTTGATGCAAGAGACAGCACGAAGGTCAATTCACTCACTGCTGCTGCTGCGCTTCCTCACTCCAGCGTTTTGACAACAATTTTCCACGGTCATAGAGAGATGTGTTAATGTTTGCTTGTGCGTGACACCATGCTTGTTAGGTTAGTCAAAATGCCTATGTTTACAAGTTTATACAGCCGATAAAACTACTATCCTTACTTCATATAGCTGTCCATTAATTTGCTATGGGAATTGATGCTTCGCCTTTCGGGCGAAACTGCGACTTTTTTGTTACCAGAAGATATACTATTTTGAGGCACCTGCTAACAGATATGCTTCGCTATAACCGATACAGAGTTTGATACGGCATTTTCCATTTCAATATAGCAGCAGAAAATTGAAATAAAATATGGCCAACCAAATTTGATATTTACTTCAGTATATCGGTGTTTATTCTATTGAGGTTCAATTGTATGGTCTTTGACAGTGGCAGTGAGCGTACGTTGAATGATGACTACCTCTTCACCCACAATCATCTACAATTCTACGTGCACAGAGGGTCTAGAAATGTAGCCCATGATGAACATGTGCCAGCACCTGTAAATTGGCATCCAAGAAGCTTCACATCACTAAACTCAATCTAAAGAGTCCATTGACAAATATGGAGATTGTCTCGAATGCTATGAAGACCCCAAACATATGTCAGTACATACTGATTTGTCGTTAGTTGCTTCATACAAGGATCATGGAACTTCACTGCCTCCACAGTAAATGACATAAGCACGCTCATTGGTTCTAGCCAAATAGTGTAATGACTGGGAAAATTTCTAGGTGCAAAGATGACACCCTCATCATCATAACTTCTAAATTTGGTTGGACCATGTCAAAACAACCACTCTGACAGTGAATTGAGAAATGTCACAAATGATTGCGAGCAGACTCAGAATGCAGGTAAATGAAAGTGATGAAAGTACATGTTTATGTAAAGACCTTATGAGCACGCAAGTATGAGATCAAGACTACAGAAAGTGCACAAATTGCAGTATTATGGAAAATATTAAGGACACCATGATTCCTTATGGTGGAAGGTGTGAAGAGATGCTGCCACATAAGAACACCATTAAACTTCATGAAAAGGAAGTTGCCGTCACACACCTTTGGGACTTTTTAGCCCCTTTTCATATAAACAGAAAATACTGGTATTCAATATTGTGCACTACAACACTGCACAAGGGAGCTTACAGGCAAGACACACATTAACAGTCAGCGAAGCAACCCTAGTCATTCCAGTTTTCCGCCATGCTGCAGAATAAGAAGCAATGTCGAAGAAACGTTGGCTACGAGAGTTCAGATTGTGTCTGACATATCATAAAGTGCAAGTGCTTGTGCAACTGCTTAGAGAGTTGTAAGGAAGAAGTGCGCCGTGCCGAGCTCCGCAGCCGGATCGCCAGCGCTATTGAAGTGGGGCTCAGGCTAGACGCTGTTCCTGGTGTGACTGGCTAAGTCTACACTGTTGCGTCTTCTTGTCCGCGTCCTTCGTGTCGTCCACAGCCATGTCGGACTTCTTTCCCATATCGTGGGAACAGTGGGGGAGAACGATGAACTCGACTGCGTAGAGCACCCCTTGAATTTCAAGTCTGGCGGTGCACGCAGCCACCGGCTGGACGTACTGTGGCCGTGCGGAGTAAAGGACCGAACAAAGGTGTCATGACTTTTCGTATTGAGCGGCAAAGTTTCTCGGCAATTACAGATATGGCGGCACCTGTGTCAATGCAATGAGGGCAAGCACAGAGACACCTTCAACAGCGACATCTATAACGTTAGGCGGCGAAAGAAGAGGGCTTAAGCGTTGCGGCGATGACGCAGTTCTTGCCTCAGGAACTGCACCACTTAGTTTTCCGTGTCAGCAGGAGAGGGACGTCGACGCATCGGGGAGGGCGAGCGATGACGAGGAGAAGGAGAACGGCGGTCAGAAACTTGACGAAGGCTTGGGCGGGGAAGGGGTAAGTCGCAGTCAGGAGCGTAAGGCAACGGATGGTCGTACGCGGCTGTGCATGGGTCGTCACGTGGATGAAGTGGACGGCGGCGGCACAGGCGCACAACGTGACCGGGAATACCGCACGAATAGCAGATCGGCCGATTGTCTGCTGTACGCCAGGGATTAATTACTCGATGGACTGGAGGTCGTGGCGGCGTGGGGGTAAAATCAGGGCTAGGCATCGGAGGCGGAGCCTGGAAGGTCGGTGGTCATGGTCGTGCGACGGCGTCGGCATAAGTCAATGGGGTGGTGAGTTGAGGCGCTCGTTCCAGAGGAAGGACCTCAGACACTTGTTCTTCTATAACGTGTCGTAGGGTCGGACTAAGGGACGAACTTGACTCCGGTGGGTTGGAGATGAGGGAGAGCTGGCGAGAAACTTCTTCCCGGACGAAAACCTTGATTTGCGAGAGGAGGGTGGCATCTGGAAAAGGAGAGGTCAAGCCGGACGATTCCTGATGGGGAACAGGACGGCGGGTGAGGAGGCGTCGACGGCGGAGCTCGTCATAGCTTTGGCACAGTTCAATAACTTGGGCAACAGTAGAGGGGCTCTTTGAAATGAGCATCTGAAATGCGTCCTCGTCGATACCCTTCATGATATGCTTGATTTTATTGCCATCAGTCATGGATGTATCGACACGTTTACAGAGATCAATGACATCTTCGATGTAGCTGGTAAAGTTCTCACCAGGCTGCTGAGAGCATGACTGCAGACGCTGTTCGGCACGAAGCTTTTGAACAGCAGGGCGGCCGAAGACCTCGCTGGACTTTGTCTTGAACACCGTCCAGCTGGGGACTTCGCTTTCGTGGTTCCGAAACCACAAGTAGGCAATTCCGGTGAGGTAGAAAGGGACGGTGGTCAATTTCGTGATGTCATCCCATTTGTTGTTCCGACTGAGGCGTTCGTATGATGAGAGCCAGTCATCAACGTCGTGGTCGTCAGTGCCACTGAAGATAGGAGGGTCCCGCTGGCGGAATGTGCCGGGGCATACGGTAGACTGGGTAGCAGGTGGTGGTAAGCTCATGGCGCTTTCAGTGGTCATGATGGCAGGGAGAGTCCGGCTGCGTATTCCAGGGTTGCAGGAGACCCAGCAAACCTCCACCAATTAGGGCAAAGAAGTCCGACACGGCTGTGGACGACACGAAGGACGCGGACAAGAAGACGCAACAGCGTAGGCTTAGCCAGTCACACCAGGAACAGCGTCTAGCCTGAGCCCCACTTCAGTAGCGCTGGCGATCCGGCTGTGGAGCTCGGCATGGCGCACTTCTTCTTCCTTACAAAAGGAATGATGCTGCCAAATGTAAATTACATCTTGCATAGACAAGTTCTAACAGTTATTAGATTTCAACAATGTCAGTCCAAATGGACACCTTTACTGACATGTGCTGCCTAAGGTCCCTAGGGACCTCAGTGTTGCCCATAGGCAACGTAGTGGAGAAAAATATTTTCTTGCAGAGTTGTGGCATTGGGTATGAAGTCTCTGGCTAAGTGTCTTCGGCCAACAATGAATGACAGGCAGCAAGATCAGTTGTTGGTTTAGAGCAGGAATGCAGGATAAGAAAAACTAAGTTTGGCAAGCTACTTCATTTCTTTTGAAAGCACAATTAAAAGAGACAGACTGATGCAAGACCTCCAGCTGCAGTGGAGTCTTACAAGTTATGTAAACCAAACGAAATGTACACACATGGTTCACATATGAGGAGAGCTGCCTGTACTAATTCCATGCAAAGCCATCGGTGGCTTGGGGTGAAACCAACTTCCAGTTTTCTGCCTGATGTCTCCCCACTATCGCTAAAAACGTTTCTACAAAATATTTTCTTTTTGTTGATTATGCTCATTTTCGATGTGTTTTGCAGATTTCGATGGAAAATATAAAAAATTATCTTATTTATGTGTGCTATGATTAAAGGTTTAAGTACACTGAAGTCAAGACAATTTACAATGAGACGAACGCCCCAGGGTTGCATGCAGACTTGTTGAAATGGTTGTTCAGAAACACTCGAAGAACCTGAAAGTTAAAGAATGCAATAGTGTGGGTCAATGATGCAACAGTGGGCTCAAGGCCTTGAATGAGACCAACTTTTCATTGAAGCCAGCCATTCTGCTTCTAAGACACAAGCTGAAAGTTGTGCAACAAGACACATGCTGGACATCTCATGACTCCAAACAAACAGCTGCAGATCGGAGTCATGGGCACTCAAGGCACCTTACAAGCAAGTTCTGCAAACAGTATATAAAAAGTCATACGATTACGATACTCTCTAATGCAAAATTTATGTGCAGCTTGATACGTGTTTTCATAATGCGATATATTCAGGCAAAGAATTTGAGACTGAAATCAGCGCACCAACTGGCAGTGAGCCAGTACCGTCAGCGCCTTTGCAGAGGGAGGGGCAAAATGGGGACGCTGGCATGAAGAGCGGCATCGGAGCCAGCTGTGGAAGACGACGATGAACATGCAAGCAGTGGCACAAGCACGAGGGGCAGTATGGGAATGCTGGCATGATCAGGGGCATCAGAGCCAGCTGTGGAAGATGACAAATCATGCGAGAGAAGTGGCACGAGCACGTTCGCGCAGTTACACCGAGGGACACCGACGAGCCAGGTGTGGTAGAAGACGATGATGAATGCGCAAGCAGTGGCACAAGTTCGTTTGTGCGGTGACACACAGGGGTGCCGACACTCAACTCAGGAACGGCCACCTAAAAGCAGCACTCTAAAAAATTACACCTGCGATCTATGCCAATTAAATCATGGTAAAATTTGTCCACACCACTCATTTGGCACAGCATGAGCAGAAGGTCCACATCCAGCACGAGTGACCTTGTAACAAAGAATAAAAATTTTTCCTGTGAATAGATCACCTAGCTTTATCACTCAGCAAGGCATACGCAGATTCTTTATTTTCACTCCACTGTTCTGGGCAAAACAGAGGAAAATACTGTTGCACAAAAATGTATATCTATAAATATTTATAAGATAAGGCATGTTACGCAGGCGTAAGAGCAGCCAAGACGGCGAACAGCAACCTCTACCTGGTCTTCGTCGAGGTTAGCCTAGTCCTGCTGTCTTCTGTCTCACAGCAACAATTGCGGATATGGGGCACGGGGACTCTCACATAGCACAGTTGAATCTCGTTAATTTGAACATGCTTAATTCGAACGTTCGATTTATTCGAACTGACGCTGTAGTCCCGTCAAAGTTGTGTATTCCAATGGGTGAAAACACTTGGTCATTCGAACGCGCAAGCATTTGCGACGGTTAATTAGAACATACTGCACTCCGACAACGCCCTCAGCAGCACGCCAAATCACGCAGCGGCACCTCCAGCCAGCCTTCCTCTGACCCCGCCATAGAGGAAGAACATAGGAGTGACTCCACAACGTCGCGCGCGAGAAAAAAAAAAATACGTGGCGGAAATTTGTATGCAGGCCTGTGCAGGCATGCATCACCGATTACTTCTTAGTGTTGCGGCACCGCCCTATTTTATTGTAGCACTTGAAAAACCTTTGCTTTGTGTCAGATGGCACAAGTGGACTTTTCAAGCAGTGCTTTGTACACCCAGAGTATCACAAATTTGGGTCAACACACTGTGTCCCCCTGATTTGCATGTGTTAGTTTTTTTCCACACTACCTTAAGGTGACAATCCACCAACTGGCGAAAACTTGCATCCGGCTCAGCAGCGTATGCCAAACTGTCCACTGGACTGTGTTCAGAGCCCATGGCACAATCTAAAGCACAACTTTCGTACAATGGTAAAAGTTCTTAGAAAAGGTTTTATTTCTTCCGCTTTTTCAGCCGCTTCATGTGCATCAAGGCCTTCTTCGAAACTGCTCGCTGCTGCCGGGCCATAGCCTCACTGTATTTCTTCTTGTTGAATCTGTACAGGTGAAGAAAAAATTGATTGTAGTTCAAATGATCCATGTCCCATGTTTTGAGGTACATGATGTTTTTGGTACAGCATCTATGCTTATTAGACTAAAAAACTTCTGCACACTGAAGACTAGCACTGATCCAACCATTGTTAACACTCTTTTTCAGTTTATTCAATAGAGTTCCAGAATCCTGGCAGGTGCCTGCGCACTTCTGTAAAGCCTAGAAAGAATCTACAGCAATTGAAGTGAATGTAGAAGTAGCCACAAAGAAATACCCAAATTCAACTTTCTGTAAACCAATCCTATCAGAGGATGACAACTCATTTTCAAATGTGTAGCTTTTACATGAATGTAAGTTAAAAGGAGACCCTGCTTTTCGAAGACGAAAACTGGCCCAAATATCTTTATGCGTCCCACTGCTCCAGATTGGTGCAGATTGATTGATTTAGCCTGTGCTATTATCATCATAAACAGGTTGAGGAATGTTTTTCCTTGTTTTTTCATAACAGAATTCCTGGTGGTGTCACCGCTTTGGAGTGATGATATCTCTGGTTCTAGATATCCTATAACAATAATGATTTATTTATCAGAAATGTAGACAAATCGAGATTGCAGTGGTCATATGGTATCAACAAATATTATGACAGAAATCTTTTAAAAGTAATAATCTGTCCTGGGTGTTACTATGGGTCCATACTTTAAAAAGTTTGACATGCTGTAACTTTGGTTCAAATCAGCCTACAGCAATCATTCTTGTAACACTGCATGTTTGATTACTCGAGATCATTCTTATATGACAATAGATATCACGCCATATATAGTTTAGGACATAACCCACCTCCAAGCAAGTTATAAATTTTTTTTAGTAGTAGAAATATATTTAGTATACAAGAAAATGGAATTATGTCTTAACTTTGCCTATGGAAATACATAACTTCTGCACGTTTAACTAAAATCTACTCAAATATAAAAAAAAAGTTCTTAGATGCAGGGTCTCCCCTGTTGAACGTAAGTGGTTGGTGCCACTTTTGGCCAACCTGAAAAAGAAGTTGTGAATGTTGGACCAGCTTGGACATTGACTGTAAATTGATGAGGTTGCTCATGGATGAAGATATCCGTATATAATCAAATAAACCAAGCCATGCCATAGATCATGCCTAAAAATTACAGCAATAATGATGGGACCAAATTAATGCAAACAACACAGCTGAAGCAGATGTAGGACTTTGTCTTGTATAGCAGCTCCTGCCCAACAAAGAAAATGCTGAATACACTCCAAAATGCACCTCTTATTTTCGAAAATCGTTTGGACGATGCTCAGTTTACAGGAAAACCAATAAGCAGCATCACAACATGCTTAGTGATAAAAGGAAGGAGTCCACAAAAATGTAACAGAAGTTTCGTCAACCTTTGTACAGTCAGAACTGATCTTAACACCCTATGAAATTCGCTATGAGGAAAAGAAGGAATACCAGAAATGATGACATGATAGCTTTTCTCCTGTTCCCCTTGAACTGTACTCTCTGTGCACACGCTTTTAGTCATCCCATGCTCTGTTGTTTTTCCCTTTGATGCAACATGAACCTGGCATAGCTATTAGGTGCATGTTAACCCTTTGAAGGTTTTTGCCGTAAGTGTACGGCGGCGGTTTTCTGTCCCGCAAGGTCTTTGCCATACGGGTACGGTTTCGACCCACCGTTTGAAATTTCGCGCCATAATGATGATGCGTGCTCACTGGGAGGTGCTGCCAACTCTTAGGGCTTATAAGAAGCGTTTGAAATTTGCGCCACCTTCTTGGGGAGGTAAACAGATTTCTAGCTTCAGCGCGTCGCGCAGATTACGGCAACACCCCTTTTGCGGTTTCAGTTTCGCTGCGTGATCGCTACGGAGGCGCGCGAAACGTCATTTTTCTCTTTGTCTGCATTCTCTTGCAGGGGTGGCAGAAGTTCATTTCTATCTTGACTGGCGCTGCTCTTAGCTTGTTTATCACCACCGCTCACGAGGTATTCTCGCTCTCTGCGGCAACGCGCTTACACGAGAGGGTGCCTCAGACCTCTGCCCAAGGCAGCCTCACGCAGAGAAGATGTCATGTGTGTGCCAACACAACTCGTCACTCCAAGAGGAGAACAGACACGCATTTTAGGTGTGCAGACTGCGATAAGGCACTGTGCGCAGAACCGTGTTTCAAGGAGAACCACACTCTGAAATAATATTGAACATTTTGCAGTTCTGAGTGATGCCGACACCAAAATACTGTTCCTAATTTCTTTTTACTGTTTATTCCCAACTTTATAGATATTGTACATTCAAGATCCGCAATAAAGTAATTTGACCACCTGGGAAAGTTTTTTTCAAAATAATTCAACCCTCATAGGGTTAAAGAAGTCCTGGTGGTCGAAATCACCTTGAAGCTCCCTACTACAGTGTCCTTCAGACCCAGTGTTGCTTTGAGATGTTAAAGGGACACTACAGACAAATATTAAGTCAACATGAACTGGTTAAAGTACCATCCCAGAAACCTCGCAGCGCTTATTTCGTAACAAGAAATGACTCAGTTTAAGAGAAAATTGCATCTGAATAATCTGCACACCTAGCACAATTTCAATCGCCTGGTCCCGAGCGGGGACGTGTGAAGTTGCATATTCCATCACTGCCCTTTACTACCGTCGACAATTAAAACGGCGCCCGACAGCTGACACTATGGTTATTTGCAGAAAATGTGAAAGTCTGGCAAGAAACCGAGCTTGTGTGAGTTTCGCAAGCCAGCAAAACCAGCGCAGTACTACTAATGAAACTACTAAAATGCAAATGCAAAGGCAATGCAGATTCATGGTAAAAAATTTACAATGCAGAGATATGGTAAAAGCATTATCACATAGTACTATCCTGACCATAAAGTACTATTTTCTTGTTTCACAGTTCATTATCCTTTCCTTGACACTAATGCAAACACTGCCTTAAAATTAGTGCAGCACATCAACCGCCAATGGAAACTGACCCTGTCAACCTTTAACAGCCGAACTCTGTCGAGTGAGGCTAACTTAGCAGGACTCTTTGAGGAACTATCAGACATTGTTTGGGATATCATTGGCCTCAGTGAGGTTGGATGGACTGGTGAGGCTTATACAGTGCTGACTAATTGCCATATCCTCTGCTATAGAGGACCACAAGATATAAAATTATGCGGGTTACGATTCCTAATACATAAGGACATAGCGGGCAACATTGATGAATTCTACAGCATTAATGAGAGGGTAGCAGTAGTCATAATAAAACTTAACAAGAGGTATATATTAAAGGCAGTACAAGCCTATGCTCCTACATCCAGTCACGGTGATGAGGAAGTAGATCAGTTTCATGAAGATGTTGAATTATTAATGAGAAAAGTGCATTACTCAGCATACAGTAGTAATAGGTGACTTCAATGCAAAAGTGGGGGAAAAAGCAGGCGGGTGAACACGCAATTGGCAACTACGCAGTCGATTCTAGAAACGCCAGAGGAGGTAGAATTCGCAGAAAGGAATAAGCTGAGAATAATGAACACCTTTTTCAGGAAACGTAGCAACAGAAAGTGGACCAGGAAAAGCCCTAATGGTGAAACAAGAATTGAAATAGATTTCATACTTTCTGCCAATTCCAGCATAGTGCAGGATGTAGAAGTGTTAGGTAGGGTAAAGTGCAATGATCACAGGTTAGTGAGGGCCAGGATTCATCTCAATTTGAACGGAGAAAGAGAAAAATTGGTCAAGAAGAAACAGGTCAACTTAGAGGCAGTAAGGGTAAAAGCAGACAAATTTAGGCTGGTACTTGCAAACAAATATGCAGCCTTAGAACAGAGGGATGATGATGATGACATATAGGTAATGAATAAAACCACAATGAGGCTGGCTTATGAGGCTGCAATAATTGATGTGGGAGGCAAGGCACCAAGGCAACCAGTAGGCATGCTCTCCCAAATAACAAAGGACCCAATAAAGAAACAACAAAGAATGAAAGTGTCCAACTCAAGAGATAAGACAGAATTCGTGGAACTATCAAAACTGATCAACAAGGCGAAAATAAGTGTTATTCGAAATTATAACGTGAGAAAGACTGAAGAAGCCATAAAAAATGGATGCAGTCTGAAATCAGTGAGAAGGAAACTTGGCATAGGACAAAACATGATGTATGCACTGAAAGATAAGCAGGGTAATATCATCAGCAATCTCGAAGGTATAATAAAAGCAGCAGAAGAACTTTATACTGACCTGTACAGTACCCGAGGACTCAGGAGAACTCTCCATTAGAAACAATAATGAACAGGATAGAGAAAGTCCTTCTATAACTAGAGATGAGGTCAGAAGGGCCTTGCAAGACATGAAATGGGAAAAAGCGGCAGGGGAAGATAGAACAACAGTCGATTTAATCAAAGATGGAGGAGACATAATGCTTCGAAAACTGGTGGCTCTCTATACGAAGTGTCTATCGACTGCAAGGGTCCGAGAAATTGGAAGAATGCAAACATTATACTAATCCACAAAAAAGGACACGTTAAAGAACTGAAAAATTATATGCCCATTAGCTTACTCCCAGTCTATATAAAATATTTACCAAAATAATCTCCAATAGAATAAGGGGAACACTGGACTTTAGTCAACCAAGGGAACAGGCTGGCTTCAGGAAGCGATACTCTACAATGGATCACATCCATGTCATTAATCAGGTTATCGAGAAATCCGCAGAGTACAATAAGCCTCTCTATATGGCTTTCATAGATTATGAAAAAGCATATGATTCAGTAGAGATACCAGCAGTAATAGAGGCATTGCGTAATCAAGGAGTACAGACTGCTTCCATAAATATCTTGGAAAATATCTACAGAGATTGCACAGCCACCTTAGTTCTACACAAGTAGGAATATACCTATAAAGAAAGGGGTCAGACAAGGAGACACAACCTCTCCAATGCTATTCACTGCGTGCTTGGAAGAAATATTCAAGCTATTAAACTGAGAAGGTTTAGGAGTAAAGATTGACGGCGAATATCTCAGCAACCTTTCGGTTCGCTGATGACATTGTTCTATTCAGCGACACTGTGGATGAGTTACAACAAATAATTGAGGACCTTAACAGGGAGAGTGTAAGAGTGGGGTTGAAGATTAATATGCAAAAGACAAAGATAATGATGAATAACTGGGCAATGGAACAAGAGTTCAGGATCGCCAGTCAGCCTCTAGGGTCTGTGAAGGAGTATGTTTACCTAGGTCAACTAATCACAGGGAACCCTGACCATGAGAAAGAAATTCACGGAATTAAAATGGGTTGGATCACATATGGCAGACATTGTGAGCTCCTGACTGGAAGCTTACCATTATAATTGAAAAGGAAGGTATACAATCAGTCCATTTTACCAGTGCTGACATATGGGGCAGAGACTTGGAGACTGACAAAGAACCTTGAGAACAAGTTAAGGACCGTGGAAAGAGCGATGGAACGAAGAATGCTAAGCATAACTTCAAGAGATAGAAAGAAAGCAGTTTGGAGCAGAGAGTTAACGGGTATAGACGACATTCTAATTGACATTAGGAAAAAAAAATGGTGCTGGGCAGATCATGTAATGCGCAGATTAGATAACCGTTGGACCATTAGGTTGACAGAATGGGTACCAAGAGAAGGGAAGCACAGTAGAGGATGGCAGACAACAAGATGATCCAACGAAATTAGGAAATTTGCGGGTGCTAGTTGGAATCGGTTGGCGCAGGGCAGGGGTAATTGGAGATCGCGGGGAGAGGCCTTCGTCCAGCAGTGGAAATAATATAGGCTGATGATGATGATGATGACATCAACCAGACAAAAGCAACTTTTCCTATAGAACAATAACCCCCTACTCAAGGCAGAGAAGAGGCTTGAAGCTATAGTCTTTTCCGGGTTGACGGTGTCCTACCTTATGAAAAACACAACTTCAGTCAACGACCGATTTTCTGCACGCCTAATTTTTCGGACATGCCCGATAACTGCGATGCCTGTGCAGAAACGCCAGGGTACCCATAGAGTCAATGTATAAGAACATCTGAAATTTCGGACGCAAAAACCCTTTGCCGTCCGATTTTCCTGACTTTTTGCCATGATTGCAGGTACGAAATGGCATTGATCGAAGCCACCACAGCTGCCATTTTGATTAGGTATCTTGCCACCTCTAATAGGCTGAAAACCTTGACGAGCAGCACAATAACACGGACAAAGAAAACACAAGTACACAGGACGAACGCAGACTTCCAAGTGTATTCCAAAAGCCGTTACAGATGCTTATACATGCTCAACGTCAACACGTGCCACACAAGTTCCCACAGAGTATCGTTTTTGCCGTTAATAAGAAAAGCTTGATAACCTTTGAACTATCAGTTGTCAAAGCACTAAGACCAGTCAAATCGCACTTGTTGATTTAAAATTTGCATGTGCGCTATCTCAAAAAATAACCTAAGCACTTCACTGTCACTGTCACCTTCACTGTCAGAACAATGTGACACTATTTCTTTTAAATAACATTGAATTAAATGAAAATGTATTAAGAGCTTTTTTTTTTTACTCCTATTTTAAATTAACTAAATGCCTGGTATTTTCTAGCAGCAAGCAAGTTTGGGCATTGCTGCCAGAGAAATCGCACAGTTGCCAAAGCACATGAAGCATTCGAACGAAACTTGCACTGCTACACATGCGATTGCGACCAGTTTTTTTTCTTCATTTTCCTGCCCTAGTCACAGCATAAGCTTTACGGCAACACGATGCCAATGCACTGTTTTTAACAAAGCCCCCTTCACTGTTTCTTCTGACAAATGTAAAAATAAATGCCTTCGTGGGCTGACGAATTACAAATGACAATGCAGACCCAAGTGGTACCCTCTGATCGCTTACCGTCTGAACTCTGCATCAGCCAGCAATTCTTCAACCATAGTTTGCTTGCGGTCCTTCTTGGGCACTCTTGCATGGTAGAAATCGGCTGGTGAGTCCATCACCGTCCCCACCTAAGTGCACACGAAGGACAAGAACTTGCATGAAGGCTAGGTGATGACACCTTGAGACTTGGCACAACGAGTTGAGCCTACATACATATAAAGAACATATGTCCTGCACTACTAGTGCTCCTGCTCACGCAGGAAGAAGCTATTACCACAGGGCCACTTTTACTGGCCTTTCTCCTGTTTTCCAGAATATTAATTCTGAGCAACTGCGCACTTCACACCTTCATGTTGCAGGCTCTTTAAAACAGCAGAGCTGCAAGACTCACTACGGTGGCCAAGTGGTTATGATGTTCTGTTGCCGAGTGTGAGGTCATGGGTTCAATTTATGGCCACCGAGACTGCATTCTGACAGTGGCAGAATGCAAAAGCTCTAGTGTATCATGTTTTGGGTGCATCTTAAAAGAACCCCAGGTGGCTGAAATTAACCTGGAGCCCTCCTCTACAGTGTCTCTCCCTGCACTCATGTTGCTTCAAGACATTAAAGACACTCATTCCCTCTGATCTATGATGAAAACAGAGCTACAAGGATGAGGAACAGAATGCCCATTTACTCCCCCTTGACCACATACCTTTAAGCAGAGTGGATTGCAGGGAAACCTACTATAAATTACTTGTACCTTCTTTACAGCATGTAGTATGAGCAATATCACAGCATATGGGTATCTACCCATTCAGTCAGTAAAAAAGCAAGTACGGTATATAAGTACCATGCAACCACAGTGCAACACAAGACAAACAACATGAAAGGACTTTTTAAGTCACTTTGTGGTCACAAGACAAGCCTACCAACTTGCCCAACTTTCCTATTTACAAAAATTGGTAAAAATGTTTAACAATTTCCACCGCCGCACACGCACACACACACAAACACACACAGTGAACCCCGTTAACTTAGGCTCTAAGGGGACTGGAAAATTATTCGAATAAAACTGGGAACAAATGAGAGCCTCTCAGAAAATTTCGCTCGATAATTTGCATGGTACAGTGCGCAATACAATAACCAATTGGTAATTCAAAATTGGAGGGAACCACCTAAAAGTCCCAATAAACAAAGTATGAAATATCAAAATTTTCAGAAAATAAGTCTTTATTCCACAAACGGCCTGAAAGCTGCTCAACGTGTTGCTGCATGCATACCCATATGCTTGCATGCGACCTGGTCAATCTGTATTTTGACCATTGTCATGGCGGTTGCTGCCGACTGAAAAAAGTATGGTCTTTAATGCAACAAATCTCCATCAACTGCAACTTAAATAGAGGCCGACTATGCTCCAATAGCCGTATAATTCTGGGTTTCTTCCCAAGAGTCATTGTCCGGCAGTTCCCTCAACCGCTGCCCTCTTCAATGGAAACACTGAGGCTACAGTTGGTGCAGTTAGAAGCTGCTTGATGATTGCGACCAATAAAAATACGTAATAGCCATCAAAGAAATCACCCAAGAGCAAGTCGCAATTTAACATGTAAAGGAACAAACCTGGATGCATCGAACAAATTGCAAATGCACTCCTTCACAACTTAGTGGCTAGGATTGACTTGTGCTGTGGCTCAGGCAAAGTCAGCTAGAAGTGGATCGACTAGGCAACTAGGCAGACAGTTACTTTTACTTTTGAGGAGGCGCCAGCAACATATCAATGTATCGCTTTTCTTCTGGACTTGGTCCCCTCAATGGCCAAACTGGCACTTTGCCGTGTAGGCGGAGCGGAATGGAGTCTGAATTCTTGAGAGGCACGTTGAAAGGTATCCAAACTTTCCTCAAAGCTAAATGATAAATCGGTGACCGAACCGTAGCACCGAGGCCTAGTGCCTTACCATGCATTTTTGGAAGCTTTGTTTTCGAACTTATGAATCAGTGAGCGAGTAGTTAATTTGAGCTGGGAATGCACACAGAAGGGAATCGTACTAGTGTGCTCTGTGGACTATGTGCCTATCAGATAATGCCACAGCATTTAACACTGGTCATTCGCTGATGATGCAGAACTTCATACTGTATCATTATTTGCTTATCCGCTGAAGTGGGGCACACAGTGACAGTATTCTAAGATGTTGCTCGCACAGCACTTTACCTTCAGTTGCATGGAGAGGTGGTACATGCACTGTGGGCCTAATGCATCATGTAAAGCTAAAAGGTTCAATTTTCATGGTATGCATCATTGCGATGACTAGCAAAGCATAGAACTTTGGTTCCTGGCTCAGGTTTGTCTGGAAGTCGGTGTCTGAGAGTGAAAAATTTAGTTAAAAATAACCATTGCACAGTTTTAAGAGTTCAGATTTAGAGGAGTTTTTTTTCCTATTCAAATGGATGTGATCCTGTCGGGATGAACCGACAAATTCAAGTTATCCATCAATTTGAATTACTGTATTTACTCAAATCTAACACGCACTTCTTTTCCGATAAAATGGATCCAAAATTTGCATGCACGTTAGAATCGAATGCAGCCCTAAATCTGCGTTACCATATCACCATCGGCATTTCAATATGGCCGCCTCCTACATACTCTGAGCCATAGAGTTTCATACAATAATTACTTGAGGGAACTCTGGCACTAGGGTCTACAGGAGCTGCAATGGGAACGGTTGTACCCGCATGAGAATTATGGGAAATAGATGAATTTGAATAAACTTCGTCACTCTGGCTTCAAATGGCTTTGTGTGCTAGTCATATACAACCAATGTACTGCGTAATAAATAAATAAATAAATAAATAAATAAATAAGTAAATAAATAAACATTATTAAAGTTGTCCAATGGCTGGATTCCAACACAGGACCTCTAGCACAGAAGCCTGATACTGAAACCATTAAGCCATGGATGCATGCATCGATAGGCGATGTGAGGCGCCCTTATGAACTTATCGTGGGAATGCCAGTGCCAAGAAATGCTTGGCGTGTTTCGATTTGGCCACCTCGACAAGCTCAATCATTGCAATTAGTAGCAAGAGTGCGTGTTCACAGCATCTTCTGCACTTCGAAAGGTATAGATAGCGCTGACATTTATGACAATGAAGGCATATGAAGTGTTATATACAAAGTCACAAGAACATCTGAATCTACAAGCACGAAGATCAGACAAATCCATGTATTTTCCATCATTCACATCGTGCATCAACGACTGCAGCACTAGAGTTCCCTCTAGTATATTGTAGGAAACTCTATACTTTGAGCCTAGCTGCCGTAGCTTCCTCTACGTGCTCTTGTAGTACACCGTCCGTCTTCCCGTTCTCCGCATTTGCTCTATTATAGTGAACTAGAATATATTCTAGTTTACTGTACCTCTATCAGCATGGAAGTGCCAACTGCAATAAGATGCCGAGTTCATCCCAATGCCACAATTAAAAGGAAAGAGATAACATGTGTGGAGGTGGACGGAAATCGGGCTGCACCACGGCCGTTCGGAGTTCCCGAAACTTGCGTGCAGGACTGGCACAAACAGGAGAAGCTTTCTGCTCCAGTGGCTGCTACGTACGGCTTGGCCACGCGGTCCCTATTTTGAAATCTATCTGCGATGGAGACAGAGTCTACACATCTAGGCACAGCGCGCTGTGTTCTCGCCACTTAGTGCGCGTTGAAGTGAAAGGCTGCACAAAGGTCAATTCGCTCGCTCCTGCTACCGCACTTCCCCACTCCAGCGTTTTGATAAAGTTTCCGTGGTCATTGCGTGAAACGTGTTCATGTTTGCTTGTGCGTGCGTGACACCATGCTTGTTAAAGGGAAACTGAAAGCTTTTCCAGAAAAAATGAGTGAAGAGCAGTACGTCGTGGTTTTCAACTCTCTGAATTCGAATATCGCATCGAAATTGAGCGAAAGAAAGCACAAACATACTTTATTTCGACGAAAAGTGCAGCAGCAGACACGCCCAGCTCGCGCGCCTCGTTTTCGCCTGTGATTGGTTGGGCGCCTCGTGACGTCAACAATGGTGTTCATCCGGACCGACTGCTGCCGCTACACACGAAGCACGGTTCAAGGTAGTTTGGGGGTGTTTTGCTGGGACGGTCATGGAAAATTTTGAGAGCTTGCGTTTCTCTGAGGAGTTCGGCGTTAAGTCCAAACTCCACGAGAGCGATTTTGCGCGCGACGGTGATGGGCGACGGCGACGGGCGACGGCTTTAAGCGACAAAACGGGCCGTCGCTTGAACAGATCGTTCGGTGTTGTCGCTCGATCGCTCATTTCTAGAAATCTAGAACTCGTCGCTCGTCGCCCGGAAATGCTATGAGCGACTAGCCAATAGTGCAAAGCCGAAACTGGATGTACATAACTCAAATACTACTGTTTGTCGCACGGAACGAGCAAACTATTGAATTTTACATGTGCAAACATAAGAACCTAGTGCAAGACCTTCAGAAATATTTTATGCTCCTTCTTCAGTGAAATACATCAACTTAAATTGATAAAGCATGCGTCACGCTAGTTTCGGCGCGTATATTGCTGCCCTCATACTCGGAAGTCGTCGCTCAAAGCCGTCGTTCGCGTGGAGTTCGGCTTGCCGGCGACGAGTGAACGCGACAGACATCGCCTCGCATGTCGCGCTGTCGCTGTCGCATGCAAGATCACTTGTAAGGGGTTTATACTTTACTCCCTACATGTACGAGCCGAGTGCGAAGAGCCGGCCTCTCCAAGAAGCAAAAAATGCTGGTGCAAGCACTGTTTTCCACGCGAACGAAGGCGAAGTGTTAGCATCTCCTTGTGTTGGAAATGTTCTTTGGCGAGTATGTTTTTTGCTAGGTTGCATTCAGCGTTCCAGTGAGTACGTTTCCGGGCAAACAACTGTAGTGTTATGTTCCTGCATGCCTCCTCGTAGAACGTAAGCGGTGATGCGATCTTCGGCATTTGTGCGCTGCCCCAAAGCTGTCGGCAATCTACACAGACGGTTTAAACGCGGGAAAAGTTTACCGGCTGTTGTAACACCTTGTAACACCTCTAACACGATGTAACAAACGTCACCCAGTCAGACGTTGGCACGAAACCAAGGGTACGAAAAACCAACAGAGAGAAGGAGAGACACTTGAACACTGAGAGAAGAGAACACTCAGATGCAGGGCTTGACAATCGCTGGTGTCGAGGTCGGTATCACTGGGGTTCAAACCCAAACCCAAGAGCCTCGATAGAACCAGAACGACCCCGGCTGCCCCTAGAGATATCCGCGAAGCGTAGGGATCTGCTATTACTGGAGCACCTGCTGCTGGCATTCCTGCACCTAGTACTGAGCCTTAGCCGCAGTGCAGAGAGCAGAGGCTGCCTGTGGGCAACACTGGTGAGAGGCGCCAGGGTGGAACCGCGAGCCAAGAGACCAGTACAGACGCCACTCAGCTGTAGCGGTTGCAATCGGACGGCACTGGACTCTGACAGCCTTGGACTTTGATGATTTACGGGGTTGGCTTTACCAGAGTCTTTCCATTTTTTTTTCTGGTCACGAAACTGCCGCCTCAGTTTCATATAGAGCCAGCGCCCGCCGCTAGAGGCGCAACCGTCTATGAGAGGGCATGCGAACGCCGCTACCGCTGTGGTTGTGTGTGGGGCAGCCTCGGTATTCTAGCTTTCTCAACTTCCTCAACCGTCGCTTTAGTTTCACGTAACTATTTTTAACACTAATTATGCTTAAATTACTACCTGAGCGCATCTTCTGCCATGATATGAGCGCCCGGGACGAAAAAAAGCCGCTCATAACATGGAGCTTGCGGCGGTCTCAGACCAAAAAAAGAAAAATCTGGGATTTTAAGAGCCAGAACCGCGATACGATTATGAAGCACGCCGTCGTGGGGGACTCAGGATTAATTTTCAGCACCTGGGATCCTTTAAAATGCACCTAAATTTGAATAAACGAGTGTTTTGCATTTCGCCCCCGTCGAAATGCGTCCGCTGTACACTGTCGGGCGGTCTCGGTGCAGATTTCTTCATCATCGCTGTTCGCCTCAACGCTTCAGTGGGCTCCGTTTCTTAATATTTGCCTAAAATTAAACACCGCGCATTCGCAACAAAGCGCCAGTGGTCCCACTTATCACCAGATACAAACATATGGGCTGCTGCACCCCCGCTTACCCGTAAGTAAGCGCCAACTCTCCGTTGCGCATAGCGCCAGATTGTTCGCCGAGCACAGCTGTTCACTTTCTGTTAAACTGTGGCAGAGAAGGATTCTGACTGTGGGCAGTAGCTTATAACGAGATCAAAAGAATGAAATTTTATTGCAAAGGGCTGCTACCATAGAATACTTAATGACAAAGAAAAGGAAATTGAGCTGCCCCCATGCGCTTAAGATTTCTCTGCAAAGCGATGCCATTTCTGAATGAGATTTAAATAGGATTAATGCAAGGCAAACTTCGCTACTAAATGTCTTCGGTGCGGCTTTTAGCAACGGATAAAGGCGAACATGAAGTGTTAGGACCTTGAAACTAGCTGTGTTAGGACCTTGCACAGTTGAAACTAGCTGGATTGTAATTAGGCAATTGCCTTAGCAAGCAGTCGTTTAGAAGAGTCAGTAAGTCCAGCACTTATTCATGCTGCTCGTGGTTCCGACGCAGAAACTATGAGACTAGGTATTTTGGTTCTTAATGCGCAACCATTTACAATATGTTAAAATGCTGCAATCACCGGTCCTGATATTCTTATCATGGTCGAAAAATGAAAAAAAACTTTATAATTCGATTAAGAAGAGAAATAAAACGTGTTGGTGCAAAAACAACATGCAAACACGATCATTTATTTATCATGTAAAATAAGTGGAGCGAAATACAGACATCACAGAGGCGTCCGGTCACGAATGGTCCACCATTCACAATGCAAATTTGTTAAAAGCATGACACTGATAAATAAGCATAAAGAAATCACATCAAACGTGAGAGATATGCATTGGGGGGCAGGAAACAAGCGCCACCAAACGAATGGCATTAAATACAGAATGCATAATCGATTGTTTCTCTAAACAAGAAAGTGTAAAGCATAAGCATTTCATAACACATGGCAAAACAACTCTCAAATGAACACAAGTAGCCACATCACAAATACAGCAATTTTTTTTAATGGTTTGTTAGAGATACCACCATTCTACTTCTTCAGCTGTTACTTGCAACACGTGTTCGGCATGTTGTCCCACCCCGCCACATCAACTAAACAGCCCAGCACTCCAAAAATAGCGCAGCACATGCACAAAACGCACCCGATCACTCGGCTCGCCTCGCACTGCGCACGCGTTTCGGTACGCGAACGATGCCCTCTGTGGCACAGTGGCGCCGCGTCGCGGCACTTTTGGGCAGCATATGAACCTCTCCCATAGCGTGACGGCGGAGTTTCGTGACCATAAAACATGGAAGGACTCTGGCTTTACCGTGCATCCCTTGTCTGCTACTGCCCGCCACACCGCTACTGCCATCAACGCAAATCCATTGCATGCTGTCAATACACTGCCACATGAGTAACTAAGACTTTGGATGACTGAGTTTTTTTTTTTCCTTGTTCCAGAACGAAAGTGATTTGAACCTTTTGCATGCATTAATGTGGCTAGCTGTATTTTTATTTTTCTGTGCTTCCTGTGCGCTCTTTCATATTCTCATCTTTTTTTTTTCTGGCAACAAATATTAAGTTTGTTTTGGGGAAAACAAAATGGCTTCATCTTTCCTGGGCTGAGGCTCTGCCTCAGTTTAACCACTCGCACTCGAAGAACCTGTCATCACAAAGACGCAATCCCTAGTGAGCACTGTACACACTACAGTTGTCAGCTCTAAATAGCCAGACCTAGTGAGAGGCCCTTTAAAGGGACAGACAACCGCTGAGAGCATGAATCAAGATAACCCCAGTGATGGAATGATTCCCTACCGTAGTGGCTTCTCATTAAACATACATGGATTTATATTTTTAATTCATCACTAAAAGTAGCAACAAATTACCTTTGGCGCCCGACACGGCAAAAACATGAAGCTGCATAAAAGGTCCACCACGTGACCTTCGACTAGTGTATGCAGTTCCTGGTCTTTTTATTAGTGTTGAAATGCAGTGTCATTTTTATTATTATAACTTTTTCCTGCCTTACAATGTGCAGATAAGCCTTCATTTGCAGTGAGCAGAAAAATGGCGCTGCCTTCGCCTTCATTTTCTACGAGTGGGCTTAGGTAGTTCGTTTATCGACAAAACAATGACGACACGGGCCAGCCAGCCATGATGTAGGCATGTACTTGGGGAAAAATGCGGTAAAAATATGAGAAATGTCTGTACATCAACACGAATTTATTGCACCAGCTTTTTGTTTTCAAAAGTGGCTCAAAAGGTCAAGATGTATGTGGTTAACCAAAGTCGCACTCACTCCTGTGGAAGCAGAACGACGGGCGGCTTTCACAATTTGCGAGGCGGGCTACTGACATCTCTCTCACTTCTCAGAATCGCTGGAGGACGGACTCTTACTTCTTTAGAACCAGCTTAGATAAACAAATTCTGCTTACTAAATATCCATGCGCTTTTGAAAGTAACCGCTTCAGATGTAAGCACTACCGAGGATGAGCTTCATGTTGCACCATAAAAAAACTAGGTCTGTAAAAATCAATTGTCAGGAGGGTTAAGGATTGGGCAAGTTGGTATCGCATTCTAAAGCTGGTACAGCACAACATAGAAAAGAAGAAACATGCTCTGTTCCTTTATCTGGCCGGCTTGGCTTGATTCTTTCTTTCTATGTTGCGCTACACCAGTTTTAGAACGGTTGTCGGTCCCTTTAAGGGAAGCAAAAAGAAAATCTGACCTTTAAGGGTCCTGAACCACTTTTTAAAGAAGTGGAGAAAGGCATTTGAAGTGAAAATAGGCTATTCCAGAAATGCTTTGCTGCAAAAAGAACTTCAATACGTTCAGCAGGAGATGAGTTATCGGCAATCAAAGACAGCCTCCGCTGTGCTCCCGTTCCTTCAATGCCTTGCACTGCGAAGGCTACGCCACAGGAAGGCATGCCCACAACACTCTGCCTTCTAAATGTCACCGTGGCCCGCAGCTCAAATTTCCTTTTGGATGTTAACGCAAACGCCACAACTTCCGCCTTTGGTGCCGATGACGCACTAAACATAAGCCAAACGTCGTTGTACTCAGCGAGCCACAGTGCGCTTAGCCAGTGGAGTCGTGGCGGCACCCCACAGCTGCCGCGGTATCTACGCCATGTAGCCGACTGCAGCTTGATGTCAGCTATTGGCCAATAGCAGCCGTCTAAGAAAATGACGAAATAGTGAGTCTAGAAAAAGTGAGGACAGGGCCTTCAGTTGAAAAGAGAGCGTTTGAGAGAAAGGCAACTTCGCAATCCGCTTGCGAGCTCCATGCACCGCGTACGACATCAAAACTTGACTGAGATGTTTACAGCAGCGTATGCTACCCGTGGACTATGTTATTTCACCGAGCCAGAGGGGTGGTTCAGGGCCCCTTTAATAGGAGACGAGGCACTTCAAGAAACTTTTTTATTTTTTAAACAGTTTGCATAAAATTTGCACAGTGAATGTGCTTTCACCAGCTGATCTCAAAAATTAAATAATTTTTTCTATTATAAATATTTTTATAATATTCAATACAGAATTTTCATTGTTTAGGGCCTAATTAGCTCATTAACAGCAACTTGCACACCAATGTACAGCACACGGAATTGATTCCGAATGTTCATAATGTGTCATAAGCTATAAATTGCTGTTTTAGGCCATTTTGTAGCAAAGTTGTACGTTGTCAAACTTAGTCATAACAAATGCCCAATTTGATATTTTTCTATTATCAAGGTGGACATATTTTCTGAATAAGTTTGCAACATATAACTCCGCTTCAAAATCGCTTAAAATGACAATTTATAGCTTATGACACGCTATGAACATTCAGAATAGATTCAATGCATTTTATGATACTGCGGAAGTCGCTGTTAATTACCTTATTAGGCCCTAACCAAAGAACATCCTGTTTGGGATATAATAAAATATAATTATCATAGGGAAAAAGAATTACATGTATGAAATCAGCTAGTAAAAATAGATTAACTGTGCAAATTTCATTAAAATTGTTGCATAAAATAAATAAGTAATTTAACGTGCCTTGTCTCCCCTTAAGCGTCTGAAAGGCTAAATAAAACTAAGAGACGATTTGTTCACTGAATTAGGAGCACACTTCCTCAGCTAGCTGTAATGGTGTAACCCAGAATGTTACACAGCCATAAGCAAGATAAAGCGCCAAAGTCTTTGCATACCTGGAAATACTTGGGCAAGTCCTTCAGGTCATTTTTCTTGTAGAAGCGCTTGGGGTCAAGCACATGTCTCATGCGAAGAACCTCCAAGTCATGCTTCAGTTCATCAGTCATTTCAGGAGCAGGCAAGCCAAACCAACCAGGGCCTTTTGTTTTGCTGCGTTCCTCCTGCAAAAACAGCAACAAAGAACCTGTGGTTGAAAAAAAAAACGGAGGAAAAGATGGCATTCCAATTTTCCCTCCCACAAATTTCTGAGCTTCAGGAAAGGTGAATGAAGTGCAGTGGCCACAGAAACCTATAAAAGGCAGCAACAAAGCCTCAGCTGAATGGAGTATGGAGAGACGTTTTTTATTATGCATAATTCTACCACATGCTTCTTCTATGTGAAATGATGACTTCAGCATCTGCAGTCGACTCCCATCATTTCAACCTCGGTTAGTTAGACTTTTCGCGGCAGGAAACCATGCATTGTCATGGGAAGAAAACTCGTTTAGTTTGAATGCAAAAACATGTCACTTCAACTAATTCGACAAGCACAGACACCCACTGGTGCACCCTATGCATGAAGTGATTGCTAAAACCTTGAAAAAAAAAATTATGCAGATCCCAAGCACTGTGGGAATCGATGTAAGTGAAGCTTTCTGTGCTGTTTGCTTTGATTGATGATAATTAGCAGTGATGCTGACAGCTAATGTGTAATTTCTTCAACGTTGTCCAACACAAGAGTGGCAAGTTGATATTAAACGTTACTTTGCGTGCAACACTGCTGTTTGTCTGCATAGTACTGTTGCGTTTCGCCTGCGACACGTGGTTTTGCCGGCGCGACTGCGGCGGGGCGGCAGACATTTTGGCCCGATCGTCGTCGCCGCAACAGTACATAAAACACAAAGGGAGAGGTGTTTGCTTGAGGCGTTCTTGTGCGGCATATTTCATAACCTCTGGGACGTTGAGCATTGTCATTGCCTCACATGGCACATCGCATCACGGCAGAAGCATTAAATGTGAATTGGATTATGGGGCTGTACGTGCAAAACCAGAATCGGATTATGAGGCAGACCATAGTGGTGCACTCCGGATTAATTTTGGCACCGTGGTGTTCTTTAATGGGTTCCTAAATCAAAGTGCGCGAGCATTTTTTATTTCGCCCCGGTCGAAATGCGGCTCTCTCGGTCAAATCCGCGACCTCGAGCAATGCCATAGCCACAAAACTATCGCGGCGGGCACAGAAGTGTTGATTTGACATGCGACCGCTTTCGTTGTGTCGCCTAGTCCCTGCGGTGTGCTTTAATTAATGCGGCTCTGCTTCTGCACACTCAGCGTAAGTTGTCTGCTGGACATATTTGCATGGTTTTATTTTTCACAAATAGCAGAAACGCATCGTACCATACCATGAACTTGAGGTACGCGTTTGCGGGGGTCATGGATAATTACAGTTGTCAAGAGGCTAATGTGGCGACGACCCAGGAGCTCCAGAAGGCATTGTGCCCATTCGATGCGGTGCGGTTCGAGTGAGTTCCTCGTATCTCTTTTCTTCTCTGCCATGCTCCTTCCATGTATATACACGCTCTGAACCACCCCCCGATGTGGTGTGCCCGAGAGCAGCAGCCAAAGCGGCAGTAGCAGTAGCAGCAGCAGCAGCAGCAGCAGTGAGAAAGTCGAAGGAAAAGGCAAAGAAAGCTTGGCTTGAGAAATACAAAATTCAGCAGTAGGTGCTACTTTTTCTGAGAATTTTCTCAGCGGCAACAACAGTGTTGAGGTTTGTGGGCCACTCACCGATGACAACACAGTCAGCAATGATTCAGTCCAACGCTGAGACAGCGTTTAAACCTGTCAGCACTCTTTGCCACATGCTAGTTGATTTTCACTTAAAGAGGAAGAAGCAAAAAGACAATACAAACTACTTTGAGCAATAAAAAAGGATTGAATTCGTTCATTTTGCCACCGTATCTTATTCTGACCAATCAGATAATTTCAGCAAATTTTGTGGTTCCACAAGGGTAGAATTAACGGAAGTTGACTGCACTATGTAGCTTGCGAAGCACAGATATCTTAATTCAATTAATGTTGGTCTTGAAATGCCGGAACTGGCATCTTGGACGTGATCGTGACATCATGACACTGAGCAGGTTGCTGACACTGTGTAACAATAGGGCTGGGTACGATGACATTGCTTATAAAAAATAAACATGACCACCGTGTGCACTACTTCTGGCTGTACTCACGCATGGCAGAAGCAACAATCGGCGATCACAAAAATATAGCGAGCCACTGTGTCGAGACGTCATGAGGCATCATGACACAGTGACTTCTGGGTACTGAAACTCTTGAAAGAGTTGAATGTTGGGCTAGTTGGTATTTTGACAGGGGAACCATCTTGCAATACAGTGCAATGGGACAGCAGAACAGAAAGGAAGACGAACAGAGATGCAAACTAACAACTGATTTTACTGAAGCCAGACCCACAGGTATATATATCCACAAGCTGCGCAGATGCACCTTTACAAGGAAAAATGCAATTCGTCGAAAAAAAAAAAGTTATTAAACCAGGCGCGAAAAGAATTTAATTTCTGCATTGTACAGTACTATGAATGTTTCGCTTACACAATCTTGACTGGCCTTTCTGATAAAGAAGGCCTCGAATGTTTCCTGAGCGTTTTTTTTTGCTTGCTCTTGCCTAGGATTTTCACGCTACGGAAACATGGTTTGCAAGTGGGAGAGTTACTGCAATGGCCAGCAAGATGTGTATTTTTATTAGCTAAATTTCTTGCGTGCTCCCTGAGTCAGTCATTGATGCATCGCCCTATTTGGGCCGATGTAGATTTAAAAAAAAAAAAAACACGCTTGTGAAACGTTGGAGGCATTTTTTATCAGAAACGCCGGTCAGGATTGTGCAAGTGAAACAGTGATTGCACTGTACAATGCAGAAATGAAATTCCTTTCATGCCTGGTTTAATTACTTCCTGTCCGACGAATTCCATTTTTCTTTGTAACGGTGCATCAGCGCAGCTTGTGGATATATATACCTGTGGGCCTGGCTTCAACAAAATCAGTTGTTAGTTTGTGCCTGTGTTCATCTTCCTTTCTGTTGTGCCGTCCCGCTGCACTGTATTTCAAGATGGTTCTCATACTGAAACTCGTTTGCAGAAACAAGTATATTACATTAAATTATTTGAGATGTTCTGATGGTTACCATTATGTATATATTTAGGGGGCTTGGACCTTCATTTATCACACACACACACACACACACACAAAAAAAGACAAGTTTAAAATGTCATGTCACCACTTCATTCCGGCATTCAGCAAAAACATGTCTTCCAACAAGAATTATTAAATTCTTTTTCATAAAAATGTGCACTTACTATATTGGAAAAATAAAAAACTCTTCACAGATGTGCGTCTACAAAAATTTTTAAAGAGGGGAGAGGGTAGGTGTTGCTGTATCAATGAAAGGCTTACACATAGGGCCTTTGTTCACAGCAGTGATGGGATGAAAACCAATGACTAGGCACTGCATTTGCCTATTGCAAATAGCCTAACTCATCACCAACACCCCAAGTGGACACAATTGGAAACACAGAAAAATGGGGGCTTGGGCATGTCTTGGTGTATGAGCAGTGTACAAGTTCATACCCTAAGTGTGAAGGATGACCAACAGTGATCAACAGCTGACATGCTTTGTAACCGCTTGCCAACAATGCTGCACATTCAAATATTTTCAGGGAATTACACTCACATATAAAGGTACATAGATGGTCCTTTACACATGCCCTATACTGTGCAGGAAGCTGAAGATAAAATATCTGTTGCACTCGAGATACAATTCCCATTCTAAAATATTCAGTAAACAACTTATAAGCTCCAAACTCAGAAATAACAGAATCATACATAGAAATTCTGATTATTGATGTGGGATAGTTCGGTGCAAATTAGTGGATCATCTGCTGCACTGCTGTGTGTGACGAATATGCATGTTGCATTCTTATGTTGTTCTCCAGTGTATCCATCTACATTTCTTCTTGTTTACATCAACCTTTTTTCTTTCTCCTCTCTGTGATCATTTTATGTATTAGATCCAACATTAATAGTATTAAGTTGAGCTGTACTATTAAAGCACACTTATACAATAGTAAAATCACCACTCTTACCCACCACGGCAGTTTGCAGTTTGCAAACGGCAGTTTGCAGAACTGCCTGCTATGTAAGCGCAGGTGAGGATGCACCTTTTTGCATGTCTTTCTTGGCATCTGCCTCTCGCAGTTATATTATTATATGTTGAGGATGGAAAGTTGTATCACCACTGCACCTGCTACTTTCAAGCAGAAGGAAGACGATGGTCATGTTTACTTACGCCTAATCTTGCTAGCATGCTATTATCGCTTTGAAAGGTCTGTCTGTGCTGGTTATTCTATAGCCGGTGTCTGTAGTGATTTGACGCAAGAACTACTTTGTCTACTTCACTGTGAAAAGGAACACTGAGAGTAAAGCGAGTCAGAAATGGGCACAGTCAGAGGGGAAAGGGGGGTGCACTATTCAGTGGACCCATGCAGGCTACACCTGAGAGTTCTGTGGGTCGTGTGTTTGAGACCCCTGCTCTAGATGGTGGCAACAAGCACAACATTCACAGGGATGAGGGCGGACACAGGACAGGTGTGCCATACAATTGCTGTTTATTGAAACCAGCACGTCAAAAAGAAATATTAACTTAGTGTCACACACCCTGTGAACAAGGCGCCAACGCCGGGCCAAATTCCAAAGCCTACTTATCAGCTTCCGACAATAACCCCAAGGAAGCCCGGACAATTAATAAGAGGCCTTCTGGTGCGCCAGCGAACACCGGTTTGGTCCAAAGACCGACTTAGAGCCCAGAGTTACCAAAATTCAACACAATATATTCTTCGAATAAGGTGGTTACATACATACATGCACAATTCGGCTAGGCCCATCACAATGCAATTCAGATGGGTGTTAACAAACTCTGGAAAATAATTAACGACAAGCACTAAAAGTCCAACACATACAGTACAGAATGAATAGGACTATGAAGTGTCCACTCGTATTCACCCATGCTGGTCATGAGTGAGACATCCTTGACGTAACTTAAGGAAAATCGTGAAGAAGGGGCTTCTTCCTGAGATGAAAATGCCCAAGGAACGTGTCGGCTAGCTTGTCGGGGAATCTCCATTTTCTGCAGATGGTCAGTCTACATGTTACATCTCTTCACCGGCACAGTCCGATTCGCCGATTCCAACAAGGCGCTTTTATCGCCTCTGCTAGCATTTCTCAGACTTTCTGATAGAGTCATGCTCCTATAGCATGAACAAAGCCTGGGAATCTCGTAGACTTTTCTCGCGTTTTCGGCCGTAGCCACTGAAACGTCTTCGAGGAGGATGGTGACTCATTCGTTGGTGCACGCTCGGGCCATCGCTTTCCTCCTCTCGCTCTGCTCGCCGTGTGTCGAGGTCCGAGAAAATGCTTTGGTGTGCGTCCCCTCTCTCCTCTCTCTCGAGACCGTAAACTTTGCCAATCTTGTTGAAGCCTCTAGTCTCCGTTGATCGCGTCAGTTGTCTGTGGCGTATGCGCTCTCTCCCTCTGTCGAAGTTGTCACGGGGCCAATGTACTCTTTTCCTGGCTTGGGTGATATGCGGCATGCGCTTTGATTATGCGCACTTTTGTGACACCCAGGTTGTCAGAAATACACATAGTGAAAACAAGTGCCGCATTGGTTTCACATGCTGGTTTCAATAAACATTCGTTGTAAATGAGCATCTGTCCTCTGTCCTACCTTGTCCTTATCAATTTTGTGTTTGTTGCCATTCTGTCAACATGTACCAACAACGCACATTGCCAAGAAAGGCAATTTTCTCCAGTAATATTCAATTTCCCTCTACCTCTCTTTTTCTTTTTTTTTTGCCAAATGAATAATACAGTTCTCAAGCATACTTTAACAGTCTAAACTGACTCCTCTTTTGTGTCTCTCTTAAGGAATATGCTGCTTCTAGTTACACCTACACAAATCTTATTGGTCAATATTCGCCACAATTTCCACATCCTACCAGCTTGGAGCATTTTTGCACGAGCTTGCTGGAAAAGATAGAGGGGGTGGTTGAACAGCACTTCAGCAGAGTTTTACAATGCAGAGAACAAGAGAAAAAGAAAACGACAGAGGGAAGTGCTTGCTATTAGGCTAGATGGTACATGACATTTAGAATGGAGACAGCACAAGAAAAAAAGTGTGTTTTTTACATTCTAAAGGAAAGACTACAGCCATTAGTAAGAAAGAAGTTAAAAATAAGAAGAAATACAAGCACACACCACAGTAGGTTGTCACAAATGAGCAAGAAATGATCTCGGATTAATAGATGACTAATAGTGATCAGCAAACACCATTCGGAATGCATCACCAAAGGTGGGACTGCCCAAAGTCATTTTGGAACAATTTTTGGAGCAAGTAAAATTGCATTTTGCAGTAGTTTGGAGCAGACAAAATTGCATTTTGGAGCATTTTGGAGCAGTTTGAAGCAGGCCAATCTGAATTTTTTTGGAATAATGGAATATGAAATATGACAGTACACTTTGAAGCCACTAGTAAACACAGAATAAATCAACACAAAGTGCACAGTAAAGCGCACTTTGTAGCTATAGCGTACTAATATGTAGAAGAGCGGGTCGAGCAGCGGCACGGCGAATGCTTTCCTGTAAAGCTGAAAACATTGGTGGCACTACGATCGAACTATATATTCTCGCAAAGACTCTCAAGATGATAACAGAAAATATTCTCAAATTATGCGGTCTAATTGAAGCGGTAACGTAATTTCTGGGTCACATGTCACCACAGACCCAGAGAGCCACAATAAACCCTGGGCTGGTATAACATAAGACTACTGTAACATTTTTTTATTCTGACAGCGATTACATGGACACTACAGGTGCATTTCTGCCGTGGTCATCGCTGTGATGTTCCATATAAAGTCCAGGGGCGATAACATTGTTGCTGTGTGCATAATGCTGTATGTGTGAGTGAAAGTGTGCGAGGGTGAGCCGACGGTGGTGGCTCAATCTCGCACGTGCAAGGGAGGAGAGCGGGGAAGAAGTGCGCAAGGCACCGGGGAAGGGGAAGTAGGGTGGTAGGGGCTCTACTCCGGCAGCTGCTGCATATGGCCCAGCCTATCTTGAAAGCAATCCGCAATGAGGACAGACTGTGAGTGCTGATATCTTTGTGCGCACTGTGTTTTTGCTGCTTAGTTCGCATCGAAGCCAGGCAGCACGAAGGACAATTCACTCGCTGCTGCTGTTGCACTTAATCACTACAGCGTTTTAACAGCGAGCTTCTGTGGCCACCGAGTGAGATGTGTTCATGTTTGCTTGTACGCATGTCACACCATGCTTGTTAATTTCGTCAGTAAGTGAATGTTTAAAAGTTTATACGGCCCATAAAACTACTATCCTTACTTCATATAGCTGTCTACTAATTTGCACCGCAATCAATGCTTCATCTTTCAAGGAAAACTGTGACCTTTTATTCCAAATCCACCGTTAACCCTTTATGATAGGCCAAAATGGCTAGGGCCTCACCCATATGGACATAAAAACAGATTGGAATAGTTTTATGTTATACAAGCCCTGGAGCCATAGCTGCCCATATGGTGAACCCGCTGCAGCACGCACCTCCCTAATATCTAGTTCGCACACAGCGCCCGCAGACTACTTTTTGTTGTTTTGCACCACCGCTAGGGATTGGAGTGCTGCTCGGCCCACTCAACTGTATTCTAGTACACTCTAAATGCAGCGTTCCTGGTCATTCCGACAGCAGCAACAAGAGCCGAGAGTGGCTGCATGCGCGCTGGCCACCTGCCGGAAGTGCGAAAAAGTCCAGTGTTATAGGCGTGAAAATTACGAGAAACTGTGTGGGAGGTGCTGTCGCGTAGTGTGCGGAATTAGAACAGCTGCACTCTTTTTCAGAGAAGGAATCTGCTTGCCGTTCGCAGCAACTGCCACAGCCCACATGCTGAAGCTGTTCTGGTGCAGTTTGGCGCAATTTCAGTCAATTTTCTGTGTTTGACGCAGTTTGGTGCAGGAATATGCATTGTATAAAAATGGCGCAATTGGTGCAGGAATCCCACCCCTGCATGACCTTCAATATGAGGAGGTACAATCAAGAAAGTTGAAAAAAATTGAATATATGTCTGTATCTATGATCCGACTAAAGTGTGGCTCCTGTAAGGTGCAAATTATACATATAAAACAGCATTATAGAGTTTGTATATGTTCACAAGTATATGCTTAAAATATTGAAGCTGCAAAGATATCCTTGACTGCATTGTGATAGTAAACATTTATCAGTTTACACAGGTTTGTGGCCCACTGCAAGCAATTCATCAAACCAAAAAGCAACTAATGAAGGTGTCTAAAATGCTGGAGAAACAAATTATTGCAAATAAGTACAGCATTTATCAGGAAAAACATATGACAAAATGAGTTTGCTGAACCGTTATGAAATGAAAAGAGAGAAATTTTATCCCTAGGTACACATACAAACTCGTGCAATAACTATTCCCTCCTATGTGTTCTGTGAATCTGTGTTCAAAAAGCTTCTTTTGGCAAATGCTCATAAATGGGAAGGTGATTCCGGCTCACCTTTTTATGAGCCCTCAAGAGTCTCTACAGAACTGTTTTCTGTTTTATTCAGACATGTATAGAACATACCCACCAGATTGCGACAGGAGGAGGTAAGCACGGCATGCATACTGATAGAAGCCAACAATGGGAGTAGATCTCCAAATGGTCACCTACCTTGCGGCGTAGTTTGATACGCCTCATGGACTCGGAGTACGGAGGCACGCAATCCTTCTTTTCAAAGCCAGGAGTGAGTACGCTTCCCTTTAGCAGCTGTAAATGCAAGAACTTTAACTTGCAACAAACACAATCTTCTGTTGTTTGTTCTTAGCCTCTTCAACGCACAAGTGCCAGCATACTCACACACAGTTGGCTACAGAAGCTTACGGCACACCGTAGCTTCAAAGAAGCTGAATTCCGGTTAAGTCTGGGCACACAACTTCGAATTCAGTTTCAATGTGTAGCAGTTTTTGTGACCTACAGACTGATCCATGAAATCATAAGCATGATGACTTCACAGAGCAGAATTTCACCTTTGTAGTGGGTGTGTTCTACAGGCTTTTGTGGCCAACAGTAAATTTAGGTACATTTAAAAGACTGAGGTGAAGAAAATGAATCTGGAGCACTTTGCTATGAAGTCTCTCATACTCCAGGTGTTGTTTTGGGTCATTAACCCCTATCAATAAATCAGGCAATCAAGCAGTCAGTTGATTGATCAATAAAATAAATTTCAATTCTTTCTTTAAAAAGCAACCACAAATTTATGCCACTGCACACCTGAGCCTTGGAAAAAATTTAGGCAAACACGAATAAATATGAGGTACAATGCCGGGTCAATGTGAGAATGTAAAGTGAGTGAATAAAAGTAATTAGTATACATAAGCAAGGCCACAAAGTGGCTAGAGTCATGTGACATGACTAATAAAGCCTTGTGTTTTATGCATGGTGATTAGGAATTTTATTCATTTAAACTGGAAACAACATTAAAATGTTGCTTTTGCCAATCACCATCAATAAAATCAGACATTCTATATAGTTGGCACATTGCTTATGAACCAGGAATTTTCAGGTAACAATGTGTGACATATTGTTTCACATTTTATAACATCTTTGACTGTTTTCTTTTAAAGGTGTGCAGATGGCAAAACTCTGGCATGAACTGCACCGCAGCATTAAAAAGAAGGAACAAATTAAAACCCTCACTTCCAGTTCTATCCAGTTCCAACAAGCACAGCAAGTTCACACATACAAAGAAAAAAGAAGCTGCTGGTTTCTTTTCAATCAGAAACATATTTGATTGTGATATTTATGTCATATAGTGACAAAATCCTACTACATCATTGCAAGATCAAGTAGCACAAGCACGCAATTATGCAGTACAGTGTACAGAGCCGGTAGTGCCTCTCATCAGTGCTGGGCAGTATCAAAGATACATGTATCTTGGACACTATATTAGATACTCTTTGGGTACCTTGTATCTGTATCATGATACATCTGCCAAGACGTGTATCAGTATCTGTTTTTACGATACATGAAAGAATGTATCATGTATCTTAAGGTACAAGATACTGCTATCGCAACATCACCGTGCGAAACTATAAACGTTGGCTCAACTCTGCTTCTCAAGCTGATACTGCTGCCATCACTAAGCCACCTGAATTTCCACAGGCACTGAATTTTCTGTTGTGTAACCTTAACAGGTAAGTTGACATTACTTCATGATTAAATATAATAGCTATTAGTGGTGCCGTCTGTATTGTGTTCCTACGTATTCACTGTGATTGTGTAATACGGAACCAGCTTTTTATTTTACTTAAACATATTTATCTTTTTTTTAGCTCACCCTTAAATTTCTTGCTGTTACAAATTATCAGGTTCTCGGAGCTATAAGTGGCAGTAGTGTGAATAGCAGCGATACCCTGTCAGGCTCTGTGCCCCTTCGACACCTATGAAACGTTTTTGGGCTGCGCAAGTTCTCTCGTTGAAGAAAAACCGTAAAAGGATTGCACATTAATGAATATGTTGCTAACGAATGCTTTACACCAGCAGACAAGTAGAGTATGAAAGGTCATTGCAGCTTTATGTGGTCTGCATACATGATGCGTCACAAAAAATGTGCTACCAGCACTGTTGCTGCTGTACACCTGTCTGGTGATCCAGTATTGCACAAACAGTAATACGTTTACAGACAAGGTCAAACTCTACAGCGGCATTTGCACCATCATGCAGAGGCCTTTTATTGACGATCTTATAATTAGATGGTGACCTGCTAGCTGGTCGGCAAGCAGAGCAGCGACTCCTATCAACGACAAAAGCGACAAGCAAAAACTGCTGACAGTGCAGCATATAAAGAGTGTTCATGCTAAGCAGCTAAAGCAACCCCAATAAAACGTTTTGGAATGAAAATATCATACTTCGAGCAAGAAAGACAAATAATTTGAGATACTAACAGACATGTCATTTAAGGGGGGATGCGGGGCTAAAATACCGATTTCGGTGAAAAAAATGTGTTTTTTGTTCGGAGTTGTTCTGAATTGCTTGTTTAATAAAGAATCTTCTCACCAAGTTTGGTAGTTATCTGAGCAGTAGAAAGGAAGAAAATGTATTTTTTTCACAAGTTGGTGGCGCGCATTTCCCGTCGAACGCGACTCTGAATGCTGTTTTTCCAGACGCGGCCGCATAGTGGGCAAGAAACGAAACGCAAAGTGAATGCCCACGTTAGGACGTTTGTTTTTCGCGCTTGTAAGAGAAATTGAGAAACTAGAGAAAACGACGAAAGGTCTAGGAGGCAAGGGGAAGCTGACACAAAGTGTTGTAAAAAAACTCACTGCTTACTATACATCTGCCCTGAAAGACAATGCTCCAGATGTAAAAAAAAAATGCAACGAGAAGTATTTGTGACGCCTTTTCACTCCAACTCAACAGATGAAGTCCCACGACATGACGCTCGCCCAGTTGGTGAGGACTCTTGGTGTCACTACAATCGGCACAGAGCCCTAGTTGCAGCGGAGAAGCCATCAGTGCCAAGATACCATCGTCCAGCTTTCAGCAGAGATGTTGCCAAAGAGCTGGTGCCTCTCTACAACAGGCTTAGGAAGCCAGAGCTTCTTGCGCGATGTTCAAGGATGCAGACACAGAATGCAAACGAGTCCTTGAATGCTCTTCTATGGAAAAGGTGCCCAAAGACAGAATTTGCATCACTGAGAACAGTGGAGACTGCAGCAGCCCTGGCTGTGCTAGAATTCAATGAAGGAGCACGAGTCATCAAGAGAGTTCTCGACAAGCTCGAACTTGAACATGGAGTCCAGACGAATAAGCACGTTCAGGAAGCAACGAAGCAACGAAGCAAGCCATTTCACGTGCTCAGGCAAGATCCATGGATAGCTCTAAAGTTGAAAAAAAAATTGCCGATGCCTTGAAACGATTGCCGCAGAGCAGCGTTGTGTTGAAGAGGAGGGCTCGACATATGCAGCAGGGCACTTTGATTAATTTTTTTCTGATCATAAGAATAAATGCCATGGTCTGAAATCTTTGAATTGATTTTTCTCAGTTTGCACTTTTTGCAAAAGAAAGAGCTTTAGGAAAAGTATCACTTCCAAACTGCTTTTCCAAATGCTTCCTCCAACGTGTTTTCTAGACGGAAATTTTGTGAGGAACAAGATAAAGTACTTTTCAGATGCCTAAGTGTTTTTCAACATATAATATTTAGCACACCTTTGACATGTAATGACAGCGAAAATAATAAACTTCATTTTCAGAGTGATGGCACTTTTACAGAAATGACATAAAAAATGTGCAACTGACCTTATCCTGCACTACAAACCATCTAGAACGGATCTAATGACAAATAATTTGAATATTTTAATTATTTTGTAAACGATAGTTTTCCTAAGTTGACACACAAGATTGCTCAATTTCCCAGTTATAACTTCCTTTCTCCTTGCGTTAGGGTGCTGATATTTGGAACATATTTTAATGACAACAAGATCAACTACCCCTGAAAATTTGATAAAAATTGGTTGAGCGCTTCAAAAGTTGACCCTTCACCCTAGCATCCCCCCTTAAGTGAAACAAGGTTGGCCAGAATTTAAAAATTTCCAAGCAAGCACTTTTATGCATATGCATTTATTGCTACATTATATAGACCTGTAATACAGTCTACACTCGTTACAAGGGACCCGCATGCAACAGACTTTCGGATATAACGGACCATATTTCAACCTTAGTTTGGCCTGCCTATTTTGTTAATGTAATGAAGTTCACTTTTAATGGACCACGCTGCAACGAACTATCGGCTACAACGGACGAAATTAGCGGGAATTTTCGGCAAAATCGAGCATATAAAACGGACTTTTGCCATGTCGATACGGGTTGGCAACTGACTTGCGAGGGTCAGCCAACGATCGCGGCTCAACATCTTAGCGCGAGGTAGGGAGGAAAGCGGGGCAGAAGCGTGCCGTCTTTCGCGGGCGAGGCACGGGGAGGAAGCGAGGGAAAGAGGGGGGTTCTACTCCAGTGGCTGCTGTTAACGGCGCAGCTGTGCAGTCACCTTATCTTGAAAGCGATCTGAGATCTGGTCAAAGTGCTCGCCCGCATGGGCACTGTATCTTGAAAGCGACCTGCAATGTGAACCAAGTGCGCGCCCGCGCGGACCTCATCTTCAAGGTGATCTGCGATATGAACAAGGTGCACCCAGTGCTGATAGCTTCGTATGTGCTGTGCTTTCAAAGTTTAATTTGTGTTGAAGCGAGAGACAGCACAAAGGCCAATTTGCTCGCTGCTCGTGCCTATCTTACTTCATTTGCTATCGCAATTGATGCTTCGCCTTTCAGGCGAAACTGCAACTTTTTTGTTTGTTTTTTACTTTGGACGTTCATCACTCACACTTTGCAATAAAGTTGTTAGTCTCTATCGCAGAGAAAGTTTTGGAAGCGAGGCGTCTCGGATATTACAGACTTTGTATAAAACTAACGTTTTCTGTCGGATTATCTGGGTCCGTTGTAACGAGTTGACTGTATAAGAATTTCCAAGCAAGCATATTTAGGCACATGCGTTTACTGCTACATTATATAGATATATAATATAAAAAATTTGCTAATGTATTGAACTATCTTAAGATACAAATGGAAAGTATCGTATCAGATACAGTAATTGCGGTAGTATCCTGTATTTGCATTTCAAATACTTGTTGCCCGAGTATCTTGTATCATGATACAATTGCAAAATACAATGGAATCTCGATAAATGGAAATTGCTTAAACAGAACTGCCTCTTAAACTGATCACCATACTCATGGTTGGTTGGTTTTGCATTAACGCAATTGTATTCAGCTTTGTCTCTCAATAAATGGAAGTCCTGATAAATGGAACCAATTTCCCTGGTCCCTTGAGGTTCCATTTAAAGAGAATCCAATGTGTCTTACCCCAGCCCTGCCTCTCATTACACCAGCATTAACGCGCCAGCGGTTTTTTGCCAGGCTACATGAGACAGCTTACACACAAAAAAAAAAGGCTCCAAGAGAGTTATGGGATTACGTGCTATGTAAGAGAGATCTTTTTTTACTGGTTGGGGGAATTTCATATGGTGAAGAAATTAACTCCTTATTATGTGGATCATCATATATGATACACATAGTATAACTTCTTCAAACATAATACAATCAAGAATAAAGAAAATAATAGATATTTGCCAGGAATTTGCGGTATGTCTAGAAATGAAATGCATAGCTACCTTAACTCTGCAAATAATTTTTGTGTTATTTTCTTCTTGAAGAATGCATGGCAGCTGCTCGTTACATATCATGCAAGAAGTTCGTAAACAAACAGGCTATTTTGACAATTTTTACACACGAAATAGCACCGAGTGAAATCAGTACCCCAAAAATACCCAGGTATTTTCTTGCTATTTATCAGCCCACTGCAACGTTTTGAACAAGAAAGACATTTGGATTCTTCTGTGAGGCAAGCATTAATTGCTGTGTCATATATAGCGCAGCATGCAGATATCGGTTGTCTTGTGGAAGAGAGCAGAGATTGGTTCCCCCCGAGAAAAGAAATTTGGTTGCAAGAACATATAGCCATATTACAGCTTATACCGTTTCTTAGCCCCATTACTGTAATGAATATTTAAAGGGCCCCTGAAACGGTTCGGACTAATTTTGTAGACGCGTAATGTACAGCTAAAGTTAATCATTCGCACCCCAATTTGTGTGAAACATCTCATATTAAGAGACCTACAGATGATTACAAGTTACCCTCCTCCATAGCCATGCACTTTCTCCTCAACTCGTTTGCGAGATTGATCGGGGCTAAGCTCCACCTTCACTGGCTCTGCGTCATGATGGCACGTCCTGTCATTGACTTCTGGTTCTATAGGAGCGAGCGCGCTAAGCCTCTCCAATCTCTCTGCCAGTTGCTTGGCAGTCGACCCCAAGCGAGAGTTATCGAAGCAGCGTGCGTTGCGAGCACTCTGTCGCAGCGCCGAATGTGTCTGGTATACCAGTAACCACAGGCGAGCTGGGCATTTCGGCAGAATGGTGGAGGCATAAACTCAAGCTGATGAAGGAACTTTAGCGTAGACGTACGTGAGCTGCCTGATCGGTCTCCACGGTCCAGTCACCCATTGGAGCAGAGCTTAACCAGCCAAACAAAGATCTAATATTGCTCTAGCCAAGTGTAAAACATTTTAAACATGTACAAAAACAATGTGTTAACGATTACATTCCTGCAAAAAATTTACACCAGCAGCAAAGAAGAATACATTTCGTTACTGCTACTGTGTGTGATTGAGCTCTGTGCCACCAGGTGGCTGCACCGTGCAGACCATTCACATTTGAGCTTCTGCTCAACCCATGAAATGATACGGTCAAACAGCCAGGCCCTGTCCCCTTGCGCTTGCGTCTACCCTAATACCGGACTCGCGAAACGCTGTTGTGTTAGTCATCTTCCGGTGTAAAGTGATGGCCGCAAGCGCGCAAATCCTGGTGCCGATCGGATAGCGGCAGTCCAATGCGCTGCAGCCAGTCCGCTCGTCTGCTGCCTTGCAGAGGCAGCAGACGAGCGGAGTGCTGTCGCAGCTTGACATGTTGCCAGTCGCTACATTTGCAATCCACAACGCAACAGAGTCGAATCACAGTGCTTGCGAAAAGACTGAGACCGACTCTGACTGCGGAGCACTCATCAAGATGGAGCACGTTGTAACACCAGTAGACGAAGCTTGCTGTGCTACGGAAATGCTGAAGTGTAGTGAGAAATTGTTCTTGTGCATTCTCTTTCTGTTACTTTTTTTTATAGAAACAAATTAACTAACATTCCAACTATTACGAACATCATTTGTTCACCATAAAGGTGGAAAAATTATCTATGATGCGCCCTGGGCAGCCAATCGGATAGCTCGCCCTACTGACATCAATTGGGTGATTTACGTCATATGGGTAAGGGCGGCTGAAAATTCCACCGACCTGTGTGCTGTGATTGGCAGCAATATACATTTTGAAAGCCTTACAATAAATTACACGGTTTAAGTGGAGCACTTAGATGCCTCAATTAATGATCAGAAAGACCTACTCTAACGACTCAGCATGTTTGTACAAAATCGTCAACATCGTTTCAGGGTCCCTTTAAGAAAACTGAAATGCTAGTGGTGTTACCATAAATATAACATGGGCCATGTTCTAAGAGATGAGAACAGTAGAGAGCAAGTTGCTGAGGAAGAAGGCATTTCTTTCGGCTTGCAGTATCTTAACGACTCCCCAATTCACAAAGGAAGCACTCTAAAGGTTCTCACCTAGATAATGGGGCTGCGAATTGTCAATCAAGGATGTCATAATCAAATTTTAAGGAAACTCATACTATATTGACATATGAGAACTATGTTCCATTGCTTACGGAAAAGTTGTAAACTTTTAAGGGAATAACATATAGGGACACCATAGGACAATTTCCGCTATTGTCTTCGTGATTTTCAGTATAAAGTCCAAGTGCAATAAGATAAGAGAGGCAAGCAGGCATGTAGCCCAGCTGTTTCTGCACATGGCATGGTTAAGCGGGGCCACCTAAGCACACTATGTTGGAGGTAATCCACGGCAGGTACAAACCCTACACAAGCCAAGATGGCTGGTGGCTTTGTGTGCTCCGTGTTTTCACATGCATAGTGTTGAAGGTCACGTAATCTCATGTTTCGGAGATATGTTGACGCTAAAGGCAGGAAGAAGCATTCACTTGCCGCTGCTGCAACTTTTCATCATGCCAGCATTGTGACAGCGAGTGTCTGTGGTCATTGAATAAGATGTGTTCATGTTTGCCTGTACATGTGACACCATGCTGATGAATTTGATTAGTAAGTTAATGATTATAGCAATATATGCGGACAGTAAATCTAAAACCCTTATTTGGTGTAGTTGTCTAATAATTTGCAACTGCAATCAATGCTTTGCCTTTTGGCCGGAACTGCAACATTTTTTTTAATGCTAGTTCAGATATTTTTGCATGCTTTATGCAATTCCAATAACTTTCCATATAGTGAGCAAATATGCCCGTAATTGCATGGCATATCACATAAGATATGCGTCAGCTTATGATTGGAAAATTGCAATTACCACAATTATTTGAATATAACGAGTTTTTTTTTTTTCACAGAATTCTTAGCGTTGAAAAGTCACCCTCCATCTTATATGTGATGCTGATAGACTGCCATTTCAATATGGTGGCTGCAGTGCCAGATTTCTGCCAATCCAGATGTTAGAGAGCAGTGCAAAATGTAGCAACTAATAAGCCTTGGTAGGTGGGGCAGCAGTACCATATTTTTGTGCCTATAACCAACATCAATTATTCGAAAAGTTCAACAGTAAAAGCAGTGAGTAACTTACTTGCAAATTTCGTCTTATAGTGTGGCCTCATGGCGGCGAGAATTTGCTGCCGTGAGGCTACACTATAAGGCGAAATTTGCCCTGCGTGAAGTTACACGTCAAGGCGACATTCGCATATTACGACACACACACATTATACAGGGGGCTTCGATTATTACGGATTCTGGGCAATCCCTGCTGAGTCTGAATAATCTGTCGGCTACTCTATATCACATTATAGTGTGCACACTTAAGGTCCCCCAACTGCAACTTCGGCTTATAATCGTGACTGCCTTATTATCGAATAAATACGGTAAGCTTTTCTTTAGAAAATTGAGGTTTGTTTGGGCATCTCTGGCCTAAACAAAGGCCTGTATAATTTTTTTCCCAAGAAAAAAGAAATTATGCATTATGGGGTTAAGAGGCAGTGTGGCACACAAGTGAGCATTAAAAAAGTAGTAATTAAGATAACATTCATCATCATGCATGTTTGTGTCATGCCCACTGTGAACTGCTAGATACAGCATATTAATGATACACTGCGAGAATGAAAAGCGTCACAATTGTCGTTGCTAAAGTGGAGTGCCAAGTGCACTAACAATGCTTCTAATTCCAACAATAGCTGCAATCCACGTCGCAGAAATGGCAATTAATACTGCTCTGAAACACAATTGTTTTAAGATCATTCCAAATGAACTTTCTAAGGAGCATGTGTACGATGCCATTGCAAAACAAGGTTTAATAATCGCAGTGTCCCTTACATTTGGCCATAATTAAATATTCTGAGAAACTAAATATTACATTCACAAATACTTCAATTTGAGTAGTTGCATTCCAATCCATATTCAGGATTCAAAGAATGCTTAAAAAACGTCCGTTTTCTTGTCGGTTCCACATTTCAAGAATTTCTGTGTACAGAGCTCACAAATGGTAACTGCAATAAGCCTACTGTACAGCACTCAAAGCGGTTAGCAGCAGCATGCTCATGCAGTGTTAACAATATTTAGCTCCATATGCCACATTTAGCAGGGGCAGCACTAGGATTTTTCTTTTGGGAGGGGGTAGGAGAAAATATAAGAAAGTCTCCCCCCCCCCCTCTTTTTATATTTAGAACCGTTATGCTTCTTATGGCTACTGATCAAAGTACGAGGCACATCAGAGGGCGGAGGCACAGTTTAAAGTCTTTGGATCAGCATACATAGATCTAAACTCTTAAGAACAATCTGCTTGTGCCTTATTGTTTGCTGTCCACAGTTCTGGTGTCAACAAATGATGCAATTAGCCAAGTAATATGGAGCACAAAGTACACCGTGTCACCTTAGTATGCATTTAACTGCAACTAGGAAGATAATGAACTAATACCAGCGTCACATGACCACTTTCGATCGCGATCATGCCCGATCCGGATCGAAATTCTAGACCGCGATCGATTCCATCACGCAGTTTGCGCAAAGGAGGAACCAATCGCAACCGAGAAATTCTATCCCGATCAGGCTTGATCGCTATCAAAAGTGCGCCACGTGACACCCGTATAAGGGCACAATACTCACACAGTCAGCAGATGACTCAAGCACGAGTTCCCTGATTTTCTGAGCCGACTTAGATGCAGCATCACGAGCTGCCACATAAGTGTCACCAAGGTTGATGCCTGGGTTGAGCTCTGACGCCAGCTTGACCCTGCGGTATTCCAGTAAAGAATAAAAGCGAGCGGCGAATATATGCAACCTGGTAGGAAACTAGTTCTAAGTTGAACATGAAGGACATCTAGCACACACTCAACTGAATTTACATGACTGACAACTGCGTGGTATTTTCCAACTCCAAATTAAATGGGGTAAAATTTTGAGCTACTAGCTTTCCCACCCACAAAAAGAAAAACACAGAAAATATTACCAGTTACTATCATTTTTCACATACAATACTCGGTCACTGTACTGAGGTTTAACAAGATCAACACATTAAAGCAACCGCGCACCTAATAAGCTAAACGATCTTTTCCCCTTCAATGCACGTTATCGGCATGCAGGAACAAGTTACGCAGAACACATCAAGAGCACAGAGCCTAGAAAAGGAGTATATATAGAAACTGTGCACGAACGGGCCGGTTGGATTAAATACGGCATGCACGTGCTACTGTTTTAAAGAATTCAGACCGCGACTTGACTGTTATCCTCCCAAAGAAACAATCGAGATGTGCTATTTCGTCATCCATATTATGTCTAAGGCAGTGAGTGGCTGCTGACTCATATGAGATACTTTGATAGATGCAACAGCCTAGATCGAAGAAATGCACACTTCTCTGTTGTCTTGCACGGTGCTTCTTCCGTCTCCGGCTCGACCCGTGGTTTGCTGTCAATGAAAAACGTGATCCCACGAGGCTCGCCATCATCTTCGTCGGAGTCGTCTGCCAAAATATCAAACCACACGTTCTTTTTATACCGGCGCTAACGCACACCCAGAGTAAAGTGCACATGAAGCGCTTGCAAAACAGCACAAACCTGACAACTGCTTACCTGATTCGGATTTGGACAGCGTCAGGCCGTCAAACTTCTGAAGATATTTTGACTGCAGGGACGAGGGTACACGGCTTTCGGTTTTTGACATTTCGGAAACACGGTGCACTGGTGCAAGAGACGAAAAAAGTCACACTAGCGGCACCCGAAAAGTTTCGTGGAGGCTGCCATACTGATTGGTCTTAATCAGTCTTGACCTTGTCTTGACTACTGCGGAAGCTCCACAACAATAAAAATAATATCTCATGCCTTCACTTCACTTTAAAAAAGTGTACATTTACTTTATTAACAAGATGCTTATATGGATGCGCATGTTTTCACTTTTCTTGAAATACTCTTTAGATGAATTTTTGTTCGAGAGGTATAATCCAAAGTATCATCATCAGGCATATAAGGCGGCGTGCTTTTGTTTACGTTTGTAATCGTATTATTTTGTCGCTGTTTATGGTTGTTGCACAGCTGTGTAAAACGTGTATATTCTGTACTGGACCATTTATGACACCATAGCGCATTTTCTAGTTGACGTTTTCAGTACATGCCATTTCCTCTGCCAAAGTTCGCAGCGCTGAGACGATCTCCGTTTACTTGGACGTCGGTCAGCGTTGTCACGGTGGGTATCCGTTTTCAAGCCGTGCATGAGAGTGTGTGGAGGCGGTGATTTCTAGCTTATCAGGGTATAGCGAGAACGAGTTTCTGTGGCGTTGTAAATAACCGAAAGCGCTGCTTGGCTGGAACGTGTTAGAGAAGAAAACGTTTTAATACAGCTGTTCGGCATATTCTCTGCAGTCCACGCCTATTATGATTATGTCCATCTCGCAGGTATGTGCGCTTCATTGGTGTAGCTTTCTGGTAGAATCTTATCTTTCATCTTTGGTTAAAATTTGCCGTCCAGGCATCGCGCAATATTTAGCTTCTTGTTTTCACTGTCATTTATGTAAATTCGCAAATATCAAAAACCCTTATATTTCTGATTTATTGAAAGCCTTTGGTTGATTGCTAAAACTAAAAGCGCGAGTAATACAGACAAAGCCGAGCAGGAGAATGCAAAGAGCAAAATAAAATAGGACACAGGAAAACCTAGAGGAAGGCAAAGGCTGTCGAAGGTAGGGCGCTCGACTTGCTTTTGTAACTCCAACACCGTACCTAAACAAAAAAACTGTGTGGAAGGCAAATACTAACTTGAAGGTAGGATGCTGGACTTAGAAGTTTGCAAGTTCAGCACCCTACCTTCAACAGTCTTTGCCTTCCTCTCGGTTTTCCCGTGCCCTATTCTGTTCGCTAGCATTCCCCTGCTTAGAACCACATATCATCTCGCCCCAAAAAGCTACCCTCATGAACCCAGATAGAGAGACCGAGTTCAACATTACAGCACTCTTAGTTTGATTTTTCGCTCTTATTTTTCTTTTGTTTTACATTTGCAACAAGAGGCTTCTTGAAGATGTTCGCCTCCTCTTTAATGGCTTCGAGCAGAAACTCAGCAAAAGAGTGTGAAAAAAATATAGAGTGTTGTAGTGTTCCCTCTGTCCGAGTTTTTCGCGCTCTTAGCATTGCAGTACCAACACGATCAAACATCCATCCAATTGATTCAGCTTATCACTTGAAGCTATGGATATAACTAAGGCTTTATTCTTTTATTAAAAGCACCTCCACACAAAGTCGACGATGGTACTCTGTACATGAACCCCTTGAGGTGGACATAGGTAGTGTGCTCGCCTCACTTGTGCACATTCGTACACCCCGATAATGCTTCCTGCATGTTAATTTTTATGTCAACTGAACTCTGTATGTTCTCTTGCATCACTAATTGTATCTTGGACGACCATGACTTTTTTGTGATATTAGTGCAAACTGGCAGAAAAAGTACAATTTGGGCTTGAAAATAAAAAGAAATTTAGGGCTTTTAAGGGCTTGCTGTTCACTCTATAAAGTTTGTTTTGCTTATTTGCAATAAAAATCAGTAAAGCTGAAGTTGAACTGTAGCTAAATATTTGCTTTCAAAAAACTTAAAATAGCTTCTCTATCTGCATAGGTACTATAGATAGTTTGCATTGACGTCATCATGGCCACCATCATGGAGTACTAGAACGTTGAGAAGCTGCATAAGCAAGAAACGTGACAGCATGATAGGCACGTCTTGCGCCTAGCGACAAATTCGTGAGAGTGATAACTTGGTGAAAAACTGGCACCATCAAAGAGCAAAGCAATGTAGTGTGCATGACAATATGGTGCAATGATGTCATCGTGACTGCCATGTTTGGATACTAGCGCAGTGATAAGTATGCATCTGTGGCATCATGTGAAAACTATCTGTAATATCATACAACTGTGTTTGGTCCAGGTCATCTTTGTTGCACTGTTAATGCACCAAGGCCTACTGTCCCTGCTTGCTCGTCGAGCCCTTGCATCCATGGCAGGAGCCAGTGCCACCGGAAACTTCTCCTCTGGTACCTTTTCCGTTTCCTATGTTACGGCACCCAACCAGGATGTTGCTAAGAAGCTTGCCACGTGAGGATCTCATCCTTGTTAACTTCCTTTTCTATGTACTAGAACCATTCAAGGTTCCACAGTTTCTCCCAAGAAAATGTAAAGCGTTAAAAGGGCACTAAAGAACAATGTTAGGTTAACTGTGAATAAAACAATCTGAGGACATCTAAGTATTTCTTAGGAGTTGGAAATGTAAAAGCGCTAGTGTCCAATCGAGTGCCGCTGAGCAGTCATTCGAGTTTTGAACTCCTCGTGGGAAAGCAAGCGCATTGAGACACTTGTCGTGTTTTCATTTGGTTTTACCGAGGCGCAGTTAGAACACAGGCAAGAGCTTGCACAGACAAGGAATGTGCGCACAACACAAGCAATCAGAAAACATTATGTGCACGCGACATTTTATCTGCTCCGTCAAGGCACGCTGGTGACGTGGCGTCATGGCAATGCCCTCTCCCCTCACGCAACACCTGGCACACTATCGGAGCAGCAGGTGTTCTGATTCGCCCTCTCTGCTCCATCGAGGCACGCTCGTGATGTGGCGTTGCAGCCAGTGGGAATTCAGGTGCCGTTTCGCTGCTGCAGACACCACCGGGTTTTTCGCTCAATGAACAGTTTGATGCTTTTGCATAAAGAAAAAGTGAATCCTCTTGAAATGTCAGTAGAAGAAGGGCAGACAACAGAGAACGTCTCCGTGTGCGCATCTTATTTGTCCCTGTCCTCCTTGCACTGAAATTTCAAGGTGAATAAAAATCAGTTGCCCCGGATTTAAGTTCTTTTATTAGCGTGAGCAGATGTTTAGTGAGACAGAAAGGACACAAGAATTATATTTGTGATCTTGTGCCTGCAAAATTCTGCATAGACTATAGATTCAGGTAAATAGACACTAATTACATTTATACCACAGCTCTTCTGTGGCAGTTCAAACTGAAGCCACCAATGATAGTTTCTGATTGCTTGACCTTTGTGAGTGGCTTGTTGATATCATAAATTCAACGTTCATGATAACGACCTGGGCATCCTACTGTACACAGCTAGAGATGAATATGACAGCTGCCAACAGAATCGACAATCTGCTGCTTTAACTGGCCTGATTTGTTTACAGCACATCCTAAAGTCGGGTTGTTGGGGCAAAGAAGCCATCCTTCATTTACACAGTATTTAGGTTTTGCAAGCTCTTTATATTTTTTTTTTTTTTTTCAATCTTGGAAAAAATTGCTACCTGATTTGTACAGCGTAATCTGGAGTGAACAATAACATTTTATGTTGTTGTGAGCATATTATATAATGTTTCTGAAGCTGGGGTATGTGGGGACCACTCTAGAAACAAGCCATTGACTAGCATCAGGTTTTGCAAACATGGAAACAGTGGGAAATATTTTCATACCTCACGAGACTTCTTGCTCACGGTTTTTATTATGTATAGTTGCATTCTGCACATTGTCTCAGATAAATGTGAGAAAAAAAAGTTGGATAGAATCAAACTTGCAGCCACTATGTGAGGTCATCAGCCTAATTGCTTGCATGCAACTCTGCTTTTTCCACTGATCACATGTTGCAAGTGAATTGAAAGGTACCTAGACTGTAGTCCTGACAGCTGAAAATATAATGCATTATTATAGCTATACCTTAATACAAGAGAACATTATTATAGTAATAACTCTGGGTACACTACTTGTAGACAGTGCCAGTCCTGGTTAAGTTCTTGACTCCTATGGTATAGAAAAGGATATTGAACTCAAATACTAAAGGCACTTAATGTACCAAATGACAGGGAACTGAGCAACCCTCTCAAAGTGATCATCACATTAAATTTTCACCTCTAAATTTAAGCTACCAATGTGCCACGAAGTTTGCGGTGGAATTCCAGTGAATCTTTGCATCATTTACTGTTGCAACCTATTGTTTCAGATTCAAACTTCTGTGGTTTCCGTTTGCAGCAGTAATTGATGTTTCTTTTTTGATTATGTATTCAGTTGGGCTGGTTGGTACATATGGGTCTGGTTGGTACATCTGGGTTGGTGGATCTACAATAGTGCAACACCGGACTGATAAAAAAACCAGAAGGGCATAGACTGAAGCTCCTCAATTTAGCACTAATAGCACTAAAGCTCCTCAAGCGCCATTCTTAGATCTTTCTGCCACCCCGCTCTCCCAGACATTTCCTCCTCCACGCCTTCTGTCGCCCCAGTTTCCTCCACTCCCCCATTGGTCAACCTGTGTCACGTGGAAGCAGGTGCCGCGTTTTTGTATATCTTTTTCTTTCCAGCGCGCTCCGACCGTCATTGTTGGCCCTGCGTGACGAAAGTGCACGCAAACGGACTGATAGAGTGTGTTAGGGACGAGAACTTAATTGTGATGCCGTGCTGCTGCGCCTTTGGTTGCCGCAACCGACACAGCGATGGCAAAAGGCTTCTTTCTTTACCATCCGGCGAGCGCAACGCACAAAGAAAAATGTGGATACATAGGATCGGGCGGGCAGACTTCGAGGAAGTGGCACAAAACACACGGCTTTGTGAAGTGCCACGGTTCCTCACAACCTCTTTTTTTGAGCCTAGTTCTGCCTGCTGCTTCGAAAAAGTGTATGTGTTCATGCTGTGCATGCTTTTAGCTCATTTAAGTTGACTTTTTTTCTCATGTGCTCTCTTTGTTTCATGTAGTTTCATCTTGCGGCGAAAGTGTATGCATCTGCAGCTGGTCTGTGGCGTAGAAGCGACTTTATTCATGCTATGTTTTGAGCTTCACCAGAAGCTAGCACATTCTTGGAAGCTTTTGCAAGGCTCACTATGACTTAAGGATGCAGTCTTTAAGCTTCGAATGTATGCCTGCATGTATTGATTTGGTTTGTAGTGATTAACGTTTTTAACGTCCTGAAGCGACTAAAGCTGTGAGGGAAGTCGTAGTGGATGGCTCCGGATAACTTTATTTAGGTTGCCTGGGGATGTTTAACGTGCACTTTGATCGTAGTTGTACGTGGGCCGGTAAATTGCTCGTTGGTGTTTCGTAATTCTCGTGGTAACTTCGTGCCTCTGCGTGATTGTATTTCTTTATTAGATTTTATTCACTAGTTGTAACAGCGTGTCATTATGTATTTCGTATTATAGACGACGCCTCCAGGGCACCAAAGTGGCAACGGGAACATTTGTGGTGTCACGTACTCTCCAGAGGCCTCTGTTAGCCGTTACATGTGCCCTCCTGGAGCAATACTTGTAAATAAAAAACCAATCTATCGTTGCAATTACCAAAGCACCCCGCAATGAGAAAAGTGCCCTGTGACTGCTGCAACATACCACGTTCATGCGAGAAGAATTATGGAACACCAACGAGGAATCTCTCCACGGGCCTCTTGCATTTCGCCTTCATCCCGGCTGCTGCCGGACGCGTCCTCAATATTGGAGGCATGAGCAGCGGCTACTCGCACGTTTTGTGTGCCGGCTTATAATGGCCGAGAAAGGCCACATAGGACCGCAGGCTTGCTGATAAGGATTAGCATTTTTACTGCTTAACGTTAACATTTTTATGTGTCCGATTAAGTAAATGGGTATCGCATACGTCATATGCACCGTATCGGAACCTACGAAACCTCGTACACACTTTCATGCTGTCAAAACCTGAAACTCTGGTAATATGCACGTGTTTGAGCACACCGTGTCAGCAACACAAACTGTCAACGTGCGCGTGCTTTACGCCTTAAATAACGGTCATTTTCTCTATTTTTTCCACAATTCCAACACGACATTCTTAAGGCCAATTACCGACTGACGAAGCAAGATCTCGATTGAAAAAACTGCTCCGCGGGGCTCGAACAAACTTTTCTGTGAATTTCCTCCGATAGCGTGTTAGCCGTTGTCTGCTATGGCAGGGCCAGCATGGGTGGCGCCACCGTCAAGGCCGCGCCGAGCGGAGGAGGAAGGAAGTGGTTGGCGCTACTTTAGGAGATTGAGGGGCTTTACATAGCACTGGCTAACAACCAAAGGTTTTATTTCCAGAAGAGGTAAGTGCTAACACTTGCCTTAACGAGGCTAAAAAATAGAAGGATCAGTGCTATCTCCTTTGACAATAGCGACAAAGATTGGGTGTTCAAACACGCATCTCCACGTATTGTGATGCTCAGACTCCAAATGTATTTTATTCGCGCTGTTTGCAAATCTACTTTATTGTCTTACATTCATCAAAAATAGAAGTGCAGCCACTTCTCTGACATTAGGTGGCAAAATGACTGTAGGGAGACTCCTTAGTAAAGCAGCTTCCTGTTTGTCTAATATAGTACCAATAGCACATGAGTCACAATTTTCTAATTGTGATGTTTGTGAATCGAATCAATTACAAATATTCAAGAAAAACTACCTCCAAATATTGAATCAAACACTGCAGAATATTTTGTCATTTCTAAACATAAATAAAATATAAAGTATACATGAATTTTTTTTTTCCAGAAAATGGGGCTATTTCACATTATTTTATAAATTCATGTAATGGGCCATTTGCAACTTGATGTCTGGTCAATTGAGGAGCTTGTAAAGGAGGAACAACTACTATCGGTTATGTGGCTGCACCATGGAAATGGCACTAGTGAAACGAGGGAACAACATGTCAGGAGATGCATGTAGAGTGTTGTGTTTGTTGTAGGATAAAAGTGTGACTGTACAGCACTGCAGTTGTTTTAAAGGGTTGAAAGTATGGTGAGACTAGCCAAATAGTTGTTCGCCTAAATCGAGTCAACAAATCCGTGTAAGGTGGCTGCCTAAAAGCCAGGGATTCTTATTTGATGGCAGGGAATTGTCTAGCAGTAGTTACCTGCCCCACGCATTCACTTGGGAGCTGGTGCCACTTCAGCTTTCCTGCCACAGAATCAACGGGAAGGGACCTCACCTGCATCAGTCTCTATCTCTCAAGACTCCTACAAGTATTGTTATCATTTATATTTGAACAGATACAAATAGTATTTGATAATTTACAATTCCTAATTCTTGAATCAAATATCAAAGGCTATAGCGCTCGTGTTGTGTAATCCTTCTTTGTTTTTGTCTTTTTAAGTGCATTATTGTTACTATGTTATACCAACAAAGCCAAGCGTCAACCCTAGTCAAAAACTATCCTAATTCCTATTAGAAATTTTGAATATTTGCACCGCCTACACATAATATAATCTCATACACAATGTGTGTGCTGCATTCAACACTATGATCAACAGTCGATGCCTCAAGATCCCTGAACTATATTAAAAGATCCCTATCCTTGGTCTTCTTCGTCGATTCGTAAACTAGCACATGAAATTTTCATCCGTACCAAATTAGAATATGCGTCTACAATTTGAAATCCGCATCAAAAGTACTTGATTGACACTTTAAAAACTACTCAAAATGATGCCTCCCGTTTTATCTTATCGAATTATGACAACACTATCAGTGTTCCATTTCCACTATCCATTGGTCTGCCCCTTTTAGCATCAAGACGTAAAATTTCATAACTCTGCCTATCCCATAAATTGTGCTATAACTTTCCTGACCTTCGTTCCTCGCTCTTATTTCCAGCCGTGCGCTCATCACATAGTCTATTCAATTCTTTAAGTATCCAAGGCCTTCATGGTTCTACTAACACTTTCAACAAATCTTTCCTTCCCGTTGCAATAGAACAATGGAACTCGCTTCCGGAATCCATTGTTGTAGAGCGAAACTCTTCGAAATTTCTTGAGTTACTAACCTCCCATATTTTCAACTAATCATGCAAAAACGTGTGTGTGTGTGTGTGTGTGCATGTGTTTTACGAGTATTTTTAGTGTCTTTTCAGTTGTTGCTTTTTGTTGCTTTGTACATGACCATTCCTTCGATGTTTGTATTATTATTTTGCCCCCCCCCCACCTTATGTAATACCCCACATGGGGCCCTTAAGGGAATAATAAATGATGATGATGATGATGATGAGCGCATTTCTTGGAACAAGGCGTTTTGTTACTTTCTTGTTGATACATATACGTGCCTGCATAATTCACTAAGCCTGTTATATTGTCTGGATTTGGATGTTAATTTATAGATGCTCAAGTATGCTAGAGCCATGCATTTTGCTCAAGGAAAGACTTGCTACCCTTTTCATCAGCATAATCCTAACAAGTAATTTCACTGCAGAGCAGGGAAAGCTGAGAGAGATGGTGCAGATTCTTGCATTGAGCTTAGCTTGCAGCAAATGATCACTGCACATAGAGAGAGGCAGGACGGTGCACTATCCTTTGTATGCGGTGAATATTGTATATCTGCACTAAATGCCAGAATATGCACCAACTAGCCAGGCTACAAGTTCTAGTCGGGTATACGTTCATTGTGAATTAACAGTGCAACCAAGACAAAGCACACAGCAAATGACACATGTAAGCACTGCGCCCAACATGAGGCCGTCCTCACCTGATGGGTGCTTTGGTATGGCACATGGGAAATTGCTACCATGGGAGAAGTCCAGAATCCCCTTATTCAAGGTTTTGTTGTGCCCATGGGGTTCAACAGGATTTGCATGGTGTGAGCTCGTTCCCCAGGACAACTCACCCCTGAAGAAAGCCAAGTGTCAGGCTGGGTGAGTAACCGGTGGCAGCATGGTTTTGAACTGAGGTCCCCTGGCAGCCGAGGCGGACACTTAACCACAAGGCAATGGCTGTGGCCGTTACAATTGTGCTGCTAGTCAATGAAAGCTGCCCTCGTGTATTTCTGCAAGTACTCGAGTGGAAGGCGTCAAGCACCAATTGACATGCGAATCCATCCAACCAATGTCAGCATTGCATGTTGGCGTTGAAATAGCTTTGGTTTATTAAAGATGGCAAAAAGCAACAGCACCAGTCTTCAAAATGAAGACTTGCTGTTATAACTCTAGTGCACCATGGGCCCCGTAACATTAGTGTGAAAGGGTAAAGCAAGGGTAATCTTACAGAACACTTAATGAGCTCAGTGGATTATCCAGGTGAGTAAATCAAGGAAGAAAAATTTAAGGAACTACGTCATTTGAAGAGACATGCTTTTCATTTTTGTGAATAATGCTTCACAAAGGTTTGCGCATGAGATTGCACTCACGTGTTATCACTGTTACATCAGACAAACAGGAAGGTGTATAAACAACCACCTATGGGGAGCGCAACTGCACTCCTATCTTTGAAGATGGTAAAGTATAGTAGTATTAAGAAAGTACCTCGGGCAACATGCACAGTAGATATTTGGGACTTAATAGCATCTCAACATCTGAAAGCATGTGCCTCAACTGCCAGCACTTGTCACTATTTCCGAAGGAAACAGATTATCCATGATGCTGTTTTTCTATGTTGACTCATGCTTTATTTTTCACTTTTGAAAATCAAGCATTTGTGTGTTGGCCAGTGTTGTGTCCTTTGCACTGCAGGGTTTCTACACTCCAATGAATTTTTGCTGTCAGCATCACCATGAGGTTCCGTATATGTTTAGGTATATGTAGGCTATATGACATTTGGTATGTGCAAGCTATATTGCCACACCATTCTATCACTAAAGTTGCTCATGTCGGGTCTTAAATTCTTGACAAAATTATTCTTCAGAATTTTGAGAATGGCAGCCCACAAACAGATGTCATAAAACAAAACACTGACAGCACGTGCCCTTTAACTTAAATCGTCTCAGACTTAAATATTAAAAGTGCGAAACATTAACAGAGCTCGAACCTGAAAATTATGTAATTTTATTGGCACGCAGCTGTGCAGTACCTCCAGGATCAGCCCAGGAAAGAGCTTTGCATACACTACATGTATAGAGAAAAGTGGGGGTGAGGTTGCTAAGAAAGACATTGGCTTTAATTAATAAACATAAATGAAATTGTCCAATGGCAGGAATCAAACAGAGGACACCTAGCACAACAGCTCGTTTTTTACTTAGTCTGCTTATGTTTACTTCAATTCATACTGCCACTACAGGTATGAGTGGCAGTACTACAGGTACACTTCATTTAATATTCTAGCTAGTGCTGTGTGGATAGTAAAATTTTGGATGCAAAGCGAATTTGAATATTAAAGTTGGAGTGCATATCGAATCGAATATTTTTCGAATACTTCCAAGTCAGATTAGCGAAAAAATGTGCTGCAAAACATGGCCAAGAAAAGCATTCTATGTGGGTGAATTGTGCTTGTCTTTCCTTTTTCTTTTTTTCTGGTCATCAGCACAGGAACGTGCCATAGTTTTAAAAATTTTAGTAACATTACATTCAGGTGCATTTTTATTTTGAACTCTCGAAAATTGGGTAACCATTAGATTCGATTACCATATTTTCGCGCATATAACCAGCACCAAAATTTCAAAAAACAATTTAATAGTAAAGTGGGGGTGCGGATTATGTGCAAATTTCACCACGAAGTGTGGCTTCACGACAGTGCGTGCCGCGCTGCCATGAGGCCTCACCTCAAAGTAAGGTTCTCTGTCATTCAAAGTTTCGTTATCTCCTAGAGAGAGAAGCGGTTCATTGTGAGAGAAAGGAAAGGTTGCCACTATCATCTGCAGTCCTTGCGGGAGGAGCACGACTGAGCACCAACCTAGGGAACCCCACTTCTCCCCACCCGTGCGAGCTGAAGCTCCTTTCTTCCCTCTTTCACAGTCACCCATTCTCCTCCGCTTTACGTGTAGCCATTTTGCATTGAGTAGTTAGTGAATAGCGCACGTGGTGCCGGCCAACTCGTATGTAAGCCATTCCCACAGCGCTCCCTCAGTCTGTGCGAAGTGCTTCACAATACAGCGGTGAGCCAAATCACCATAGGGATTTTCTGCTCGGTCACATTTGCTCCGTTGCCAATGTGAAGGCTCCTCCATCTGTGCTGTCGTACGAGTGTTAGCTGCAAAGTGATCCAATTCACGTCATATATCGTGTGACTTTTTCGTCTGCGATAACGTCCTGCGTGTGAATCCAGCTTTGTCAGCATCGCCGAAGAATGGGGGAACAGAGCCACTGGCCGAAGATACGACCTAGACGAGTCGTGTATCTGCAAATGGAGACGCTTTTTGCAGATGTGAGCAGGGTTGTTTGCAGTTGCTTCCGCGGATTATACGCTGGGATATTTTTTTCTCTTTTCGGGCTGTTGTAATTGGGGGTGCAGATTATACGTGGTGGCGGGTTATACACACAAAAATATGGTAAATACAGTATAAGCCGATGCTCCGCTTCGCACTTTTACGCTGCACTCTTTCTAATCTGTGGGTGCTGATCAAGCTACCTTGTGCTAAATAGCATCAGGGTGCGCTGGTGGCCGTTCACCTTTCTGATAGGTCGAAGTTTGCCAGGAGAACTGTGTTTACGTGTGTCATTTAGAAGTGCTACAATTTGATTTTCAGCGAATGAAACCTTTATATTTATTTTCCAGAATTTACAATACTTTGAATAGTAAACGTCCAGTGTGAATCGAATCAAATAGCAAACACTATTAGAAAAATATTCCAAAGTTCGAATATTCACACCTCCCTAATTCTAACATGTTGCTATCGCATTCATTGCTTCGTCCTTATTGCAAAACTGATCTTTTTTTTTTTTTTTTTGCTGCCAGTTGATCGGCAAATGAGAATTCATGTGTTTAATGCAAATTAAAAACAAGATTGGATGTACCAAATTTTTGGGATGACTCGCCTTAGTATAACTCCTGCTAAAGTAAACACTTTGTCCTGTCTCAGCCATTTTACTATAATGTAATTCTGCCATAATAATTTTTGCTCTATATTCCTTGGTGTTAAATACTAAATGCCTGCAAGTTACACAGAAATGTGTCGGAGTGTCAGTTGCTCCAGGATGGCTGCAAGTTTGTAAACGACTTGCTTAGAAAAAACACACACTACCAAAAAATATTGCTTTGTATGTTAGTTAAATTACCTAAGCAACTATATTTAATTAGAACGGTAGAAATAACCTGCTTTGTGAAATGTCACTTCATAAAGCACTGCATAGTTTTTCATCCACAGAATAATAAAGTTTTTGAAGCTCTGTGTGGGACACCGTGTGCATTTACATAAAAAGGTAGGCATAACATCATAGAGAATGTGAAACTCAAACATTCAGCATTACGACAAACGTTGGTTTTTCTGTGCAGCAAAAGAAACAAGCATGATATTTTTTTTTACATAACCTTCTGCAAACTTTTGTAATAGTCAAACCTCACTTTAACGAATGATCAAATATAATTAAGTAAATTACAAAAATTTCTCACTGATATTAGTTTGTAACAGATATATCTTTACAGCAAATATCAGATATGCATAATCAAGGTATTTTCTTGTCAGGTGTGTCTTCATCATAAAGTTTTTGACTGTAAAATATGCAGGAAAGAAACAATATTTTGTCAGTGCACACCGCTTAAAAGCAACATGTAGATGCCAGCATATGAATGTGTGTGATAATTAGATACAGCCAGTGGAACTAGTCTAAGCACTCGTTAATGTTTCATATTCTTAGATTCTGTAATGAGAAAGATGTTGTTTTTGATAAGTGCCATATCTTAAATAGGTAGGCTTAAAAATACCTTCTTGACTTGCCAGCAGGCTTATGCACATAATCTTATAGAAAAATTATATTTTGTAGTTTTGTTTAGCCTTATAGCACATTACTATCACACTTATCTTTTGTTTAACTTGAAGCTGCTTTGGTTGAATAAAGCACTTAGGATTAGGTGCTTTGATACTCATGGTGTATCCAAAAAGAGAGCAAGGCAGCTGTCACAATGAATGAAAAGGGCACAATTGTACTCGTCTGGTGAGACATAGCACAGAAAATTATTTCGTTCAGGAAGATAAATCCTTAACTTCTCAACTCCTTCCAATTGGAACTTTGGTACTGAGCTCAGTTACTAATTTATATTTTGTGCATTCAAATGAAACAAGAAAAGGAAGAAAAAATAAAAATAAATCTAAGTATGTTTTCGTGCTAACAACAGTTTTCTGTCATGAATTACGTAGATTGTAGGAAGCTTATGGCACTTCAAATGACTAAACTCTCAATCATAAGCGTGGGTGCAAACTACTTGAATATTATTTATGTGCCACCTAATGCACATAATAGGCCTTAATGAGTGGCAAGCTCTAATGATGTACCACAGAAGCCTAACCACAATATGCTGCAATGTGTGGACATAAGCAAAATTTCAGAACAAACCAATGATCTGTAGAACCAAGTGTGCAAAAATGATGTAATTAAAGCTGCAGGAGCTGTGATTTCTTGTGTTAGTTTTTGCTTTTCTCTTTGTTAGATATTCCTTCTAAGGAAAGCATTGCAATAGACTGTTTTGATAATTGCAGAGCTAGCTTTCCTTCGAAGTACTTTGCTCAACTAATGGCGGCGTAGTCATTGTTGCAAACAGTCTGTACAAGCACACCTTGCTTCTATTATGGCATGGAAAATGTAGACATGTCTTTCGTGACGAAACCGCGTGCAACAGGCAAACCCCAGCATGTGCAACTAGCACTCTGTCTTCATTTGAACGATGACTGGTGTCGGCATTAGTTGGGCAAATGTGCAGTGCGGAGAAGCATACTTGCAAATTACGAAAACGGTCTACTCTGCAGGAGTCATTGGACTGGCAACATTCTTTAATAAAGGAGAAACTGTACTGATCTTGTGGCCAAGTGCAGTTCCGCTTCTATGGGAGTCAATAATTTTGAAACTTTCTTGCTTGTTCCAGTGGCCTAGTCGAAAAGAAGCTGGCAGCATGTGTCAACATAGTTCCTGGCATTGTCTCTGTGTAAGTGGCTGAATTCTCTTTTTCTTTTTTACTCTGGTAACTGTAGGTAGAAGGAAGAGCCTCTTTTGTATGTAAAGTAAGCTGTGTAGGAGGCCTTGAGCAGCCTATAAAAGAGTGCAGGTAATGGGTCTGCACAGCTGTTGCCCTGCTAATAACTCTTTGAATTTCACGTTGCACTTTAGGTAAGATGCCAAGTTCGTGCTAGTATGCACCCCTTCGCTGCGTTTTCAGGCATGTACCCAGGGGAGAAGCTCAGCCCCCCCCCGTTCCCCACACTCATGACACAATCCTAAAGCGCCGCCAAATCAATGTTGAAACTTGATAGCTATTCGGCAGTCAACATTTTGCAGCCTTTTTCACTCCTTTTGGATGGCGGTAATTATCAGCATCTTCTGGGGTGTGAAGGCCAGTTTTCTCATCAATTCGGTGCCCGCGCGATGAACTCCAGATGCATTCAGTTGTCACCATCTATTTAATGGTCACACGCATTGATGTTGCTTCGTTAGGCCAACCTTCTTTCTTTAGACTGATCCATAAACCAGGAAAGGGATTCAGTTTGTAGTCAGCTGATCTGTATGCTCGTGGAACGAGTTGCGGCTGGAGAAAATGGCAGTTGTGTTTTTTTTTTTTTTTTGCTTCATGATTTCCTCGAGTTGTGGCTCGCCACCACGCTGTCAGATCCTCGAAACCGTATACCCCCGATATGGGTTATATGGTTACACTATTATAGTCCGATACAACTTAAGTGTGCAGTGAAGCCCCATCCATGCCCTCATAACTGTACCTCTGCGAGGCTGCAAGTAATTCGTACTTTAAACTTTTTGTGTTACCCAAATAATACAATAACCACAAAAATAAAATTATTAGCACATAATTTTATACGTTTTTCGTCGCCTGTTATAGTGGAATGGCAAAAGCCTAATTGTTTATTGAACTGAAATAAAATGCTTGCTTTGCTGCAATTACTGTATTTACTCAATTCTAACGCGCCCTCGATTGTAACGCGCACCCGTTTTCCAAGACAAAAGAAAAAAAAGAAGAGTACAATACCGCGCACCTGATGCTTTCATATAGAAATACTATTTTTTCTCGTTCGGAAAAAAACAGATTTATTCCCAATACACTAAAGTTGCGATGAATAAAAACATAAATGGAAGCGGCGTACTTTGCCGCCAAGATTTTCACTGCACCGGTACGAGTCTCATGGGGCAATAGATATCACTCATTATGCAAAAAAAGGTAAGGCGTGCAGACAGGACACAAGAGAAGAGAAGTGGACAACGCGAATGCGGACTATCAACTGAAGGGAGCACTGAGGCGAAAAGAAGAAAGAAGTCGCAAGTCTGTGTCGCTAGTTACCTACAGAACTGCTTAGTTTGACTAGTTTGTTCAGACCCCTTTTGTTTGCGTAATTCTCAGGCACTAGTTCAGTATTTGAGAGAGGAAAATCCTGGTGATTGTACAGCTTTTAGTATGGATATCGAAGACATATATTACTCCTTGCCGCATGACGAATTGCTAAATTCCCTGAATGAGTGCATTAAAGCACAAGTGCAACAGTCGGCTTTTGTTGACAGATGCGGTGTTTCCACGTGAGCTTTTCTAGAAATCCTTTCAATGTACTTGAAGTCAACGCTGATTGGGTGGAGAGATGGCGTGTTTCTGCAGAAATCAGGCATTTCTATTGGCTCAAAAGTTGCCCCTATCCTTAGCAATATTTACCTGAGTAAGGTTGACAACTGCTTAGAGAAAGCCTTAGGTGATTGCGTTATCAAGATACTTCGTTACGTTGATGATTATCTGATTTTCTGCAATAGGGAAGAATTAGATTCCACTGCTACTTCAGTAAGTGAGCAATTTAAACTTTATGGAGGAGGATTAAAGTTTGCCAAGGAATTTCCTCAGCGATGCATAATTCAGTTCCTAGACATTTCCTTGGTCTTCGAACAAAATCACGTTTGTTGGCAGTACTCCTCAAGATCTTCGAAGCCGTTGTTAAATTTTCAATCCAAGCATTCCAAAGTAGTAAAAAACGGAATTTCCATGTCGTGCCTTAAGTCTTCTCTCACCAGATCCTGCATGCATAAAATGAGCGCCAGTTTTAATGCACAGGTCCAGCGCCTATTAGAAGCAGGTTATCCTAGCGTAGCAGTGGCCACTGTGGCTGAACGCCTAAAGAAGTTGGTTTCGAGAGAGACGGACATGATTACAGAAAGCAGTAATAGTGAAAAAAGAGTAGTGGCCATTCCATACATTCATTCAGTATCGCACAGGCTTAAAGGGACACTAAATGTTACCAGAAAGTCAAGTTAAAGTGATAAAGCAATGCTCTAGAACGTCTAAGGCGTCTCTATAATCGCAAACAGAGCTTTAGTTACCGAGAAATTGAGGCAAAGGCATGACACAATTTGAGACCCCCCAGTGACATTCCAGTACTAGACCGATGACGAAAGCACTCCTCATCATAATTTATGCCACTATTACTCAACTACTCGTATTAAAAAGATCATTTCATTATATTATAAGACGGAAGAAAATGCTACTTGTCTACTTCTATTCGATTCTAAGAAAAAATAACATTTTGACGTTACCCTTGAGTAGTATGAGTGATCGAAAGGTTTCGTTTTCGCTCGACTCTGCGCGCTCGACATTGCACCACGCGCGCTTTGGAGTTTCAGTTGTTTCTTTATCGCGTCGTGCTGCGGTTGTCCTGCTGGCTCGCGAAACTTGCATTTGGAACAAGCAGCAAGAATGCCACGTCCATGTGATGTCGTGGGATGCGCGAACGGTTCGCGGAACTTGGCCAAGGGCAGTTGCAGCGGCGAATCAAACGTTACTTATCACTGTGTGCCAACGAGTGAACCTCTCCGTTCGAAGGGGTTAAGTGCCGTACCTCTGCCACAGCGCGCTGGCAAAGAGCCAAAAAATCACGTAGTGTGCTCGCTGCACTTTCGTCCAGAGGATTACGAGTTTAACGCCGACTTACTGAAGTCGCGTGAAGTGCCTTTCAAAGCAGGCCGTCGTCGTAGTAGTACGCAACAACACCGGCAGCACGAGCCCTCGACAGCAGGTCACGTTCATCAGTGCTTAAATCACTGAACTCGAGCCCAGCATAGCGAGCTAATGTGTCGTCAGGGTCATCCATTGCAACGAGCGTCGAAGTTGGCGTCATAAAATAAAGAACCAGCTTATCATCGTGCACTTTCCCTTCCGCTAGCCACCATAGTTCCACTTTCGCGCTGCTGTCGGCTCCGTCTTGGCTCTTTCTGGCCGCGCGTTTGCATTTTGTGCAGAAAAGCCATAGCGCCGTCTGCGGGAGCCGTTTTACTCACCGACGGCGCAACGTCACTATGGACCATGACGTCAATACTCCTCGATCGGAGGGCGGGTGATTTGAACTGCGCTAGAGGTACGCGGACGCTTCAGAACGCATTTTCTCTTAAAATAAGTATCTTCTTCGCACGAAACAAGCGTTTCAAGGTTTCTGGGATGGTATTTCAACAGTCCACGTTGACTTAATATTAACCTTTAGTGTCCCTTTAAAAAAGTTGCAAGTAGATATGATGTTAATGGTGCTTTCACTGCTCCCAATAAGCTAGGTAAGATATGTGCTGCCGTGCAGAGAAAAAAGGAGCAGGTAAAAGGCAAAAAAAGAACAGATATTTGTCCTGTGAAGCAGAATAACAACAACAGCTTTACTGACTGTCGTATGGGTGTGGTTTATAAAGTTCCCTTTAGCTGTGGCCATTTCTACGTAGGGCAAATGGGGCGGTGTATCAATCAGAGGCTAAGGGAACATAAAAGGTCATTAACCGGTGGATCACCTTCTAATCTTTCCCTACATTGCCAAGCTTGTAACTGCATGCCAGAGTTAGATGAATGGGCGATATTGTACAGGCACAAGAATGAAGATACGCGTCTTATGGTAGAGGCATGGCATATCTATAAAGGTGTAAGTGCATGCGTGAGTCAGCCTTTGGTTACTTTACATAAAGAAGAGATTAAGTGCCTTAACAGCTATCTCTCACATAGACTGGCGCATGTACCCTACTGACATGTGGTGATACCATTCCAGAGCTTGTGCAGATGAGTTTTGTGTGTTCTTTCTTCTTTTCGCCTCAGTGCTCCCGTCAGTTGATAGTCGGCATTCGTGTTGTCCACTTCTCTTGTCTCCTGACTGCACACCTCAGCTTTCTGTTGTTCTAAGATATCACTCATTGTCGCTATCAGACCACTCCTTATTGCTATCAACAGACCAAAGCATTTCATCCTCGGTGCCGTCCATGGCATTCGAAATCCTACACTTTTTGAAGGCCTTGTTGACCATGGCAGACAGGATCATGCACCATGCATCTTTCAGCCATCCAGCAAAATCCTGCAGCGAGGCACGCTTCATTTTATTGGCGGGCGTGAATTCGTGGCAGCCACTTAAATGCCATTCGGTGTAGAGCACCCGAATTCTATCTTTCACTGGCTTGTTCAAACAAACATCGAGCAGCTGGAGCTGCAATGTCATGGCGCCAGGTATCACGACAAGGTCGGTGTTGCATGCACCCAGCTTGTCCTTGATGCGCTGGTGAAGGTGGCAACCGAACGTGCCGAGCACAAGCGTCCCACGCAGACCCAAACTGCCGCCGGATCTCTTCCTCCAAACGTTATTAATCCAGTCAGCGACCAAGTCCATGGTCATCCAACCTTTTTCATTTGCGCGCACAATCACGCCACTCAGAAACGCAATTCCTTTTGGGAGCGTCTTTCATCTGAAGATAAGATAAAGGGGCAGCTTTTGCTCATCCGCAGTGCAACAAAGCATTGCGGTGACTCTAGTTTTTTCGTGGCCAGAAGACAAAACGTGTACTTGCTTCGCCCCCTTATTTTCAACGGTTGTGTTGGCAGGCATGTCAAAGTAGAGCGGTGTCTGATCGGCATTTCCAATCTGTGAAATTTCTCTTCGTATTCTTCGGGCAATTTTTGGAATATTCCTGTCCACCTTCAAGGAGAAAAGCCTTTTCTTTTCGTAAAATTTGATAGCCAGCACCTGCTCACTTTGCAGTCACTCCGCATTAGCCCTTTCTGTAGGGCTAACTGCATCGCTCGCGCTTTGAGCAGGTCGGTCGTCACAGGCTGCTGTGCCACTCGCTGCTCTTGCACGTATTCTGCGAGCAGCTCTTCTATTTTGGCGAAGTGGCCCTGCTTCATTCCACTGAAACCATTCCTTGTTGCTTTGCTGGTGAAAATATTCTCCTTCTGCTTGCGCCAGTCCCGCACGCAAGTTTTGGGAAATCCAAATGCCTGTGATGCGGCCCGATTTCTGTCCGTCTCCGTGCACATGATAACGTCCCTTTAAATGCGGCATCATGGTGGACTCGGTATGTCTTCGCAATCACCGCTTCCATGCTGATTGAATAAATGCAGAAAACGGGAAGACAGGCGGTAGACTAGGTTACACCAGCGCCTGGTTACGCGTACAACATGGAGGTATGCACTTGAAGGAAGCTACGGCAACTAGGCTAGAAGCGCGTACGAGGCCAAACGTCGATGGTGATATGGTAACACGGATTTAGGGTCGTACTCGATTCTAACGCACATGCGATTTTTGGACCTGTTTTATCGGAAAAAAGGTGTGCGTTAGATTCGAGTAAATACGGTATGCCTCATTGGCTCCTCAGCAAAGTTCAGCTATGATAATTTCTTTTCAAAACCCATTTTATCACATAAAAAAAAAAGAAGCATGTGCAAATGACTCATTATGTTGCCTGTATTAACAAGCGAAAGGGAATGGCATTGGCATCATTGTTAACCGTTTCCACTGAAACACATTCAGGCTTTTGTTACAAACAATATATATCACGAAGAGCTTCAGTTCATGACTGAGTTGCTGCTCTCTCTTTTGCAGATATGAGTGGAAGAATGAAATTCAGACTGACTCTGAAGTTCTCATGGTAAAATGCTGTTTTCTTTATACCTTTATAACAATAGATTACAACCACTGATAATGTGGCTTTAAGGTGCAACATTAGTCTCTTAGTTTTGGTCCATTAGCTTAACTCAAAATTTTCTGATTGTGGGTTATGACCATTGCTGCCATTTTAGCAATTTCGTCGCTCGATTTAGCAACCTTTTAGTCTGTTTAGTGGCATTGTTTTCATTTTAGCGACATGACAAAACAATTGGCCACATTTTAGCGACTTCAGTGTTGGGAAAGTTGCTTAGGAAGAAGCCTTCTGGAACTCACTTTATTATTCAAAGCCACCTGCGAGCAGGCAAAATTGACTGTATGATGCATAGGCTCCATGAATATGATGAAACAATGGTTGCCTTCACATGACTAACATTGTGCTCACAAAAATGCATGTACGTATTTATTTTATTTCAATTTGTTTTATTGTTTACCAAACCAATTTAAATGGGTCTTAAGACTCCGAGTTCTGCAGCTTTCACTAGGTGCATTCAATTGGTGGAAATTTACAAATTTTATTGTGAGATTCAGCTGTGGAGCAGACGAATTATAAAATAGATAGACTTTAGAAAAGGCATGCATATAGGAGTGGCTGGGCTCGTTCACACGAGCATGAGCACACTGTTTTCTTATTGCATGACTTTTGGACAAATTGCTACTGCAAAGGACCAAAGGGCAGAAGCGTTGCATTTTACCTGCACAAATGCCATGTAATTGTTATCATTATGTTAACATGTGACCTTGTGCATTTTGCATAATTTTGCTATCCTTTGCAGGAGGACTGAGAACGAGAACATTTTGAGGGATAATGTGGACCAAGTGCCTTTCTATGCTAGGAAAATCAGATTACTTGTGCTTTTTGAAATTGTGCTCCATTTACAACTTCACAACCTGAGTGTAAACGCCAAGTTCCAGCTGTCATCATCCATTGTTATGTATAATTGTAAACTAAAAGCCCACTAAACACTGCTGGTAAATTCACTGTATATTCCTTTCTCACACGGACCCTAGACAAATGTGAGACTTTTTGGTAAATGATGTACGCCAGTGTATATTATAATATTCCAAAATACCTACATTACCTAACATTTATTCAGAAATTCTAGCAATGTTGCAGAAAAATTTATCAAAAATTTAGCTACCTCCTTGTCTTACTTTAGCGATACATTTTAAAAAATTATTGTAGCACTGGCTGCAATATTAAGAATGATCACATCATTTTCAGCTGAGAATTCTGAAGTAGTGTTTTAGGGCCTGACCAAAGGAAGCACAGATAAGCATGCTGTTGAGTAATGCAAGATACAACAGCAGCTTGACCTAGCCGGGAATCAGTTTTTTTCTAGATTAAAAAAAAAGTTTATACAATAAAGTGTGATAATGTAAGCTTGTGTGATACAACAGTTTCCCTTCTTGCGAGAAATCGTTTTGCCATAAAAGGTCATATCTGCCGTTAAGTAGAGCCATTGCTTCTGGCATGAATTTTTTTCCCTCTCTCGTTTTCTAGATTTCATATTTAGCCGACTGACAATGATGGTTATTTTTTTTTCTTTTATTGATGCTTATGCAATGAAATCATGAAATACCAGGAGCTATTGTGGGGAGGGCTTTGTGATACAGTGTATTATTTTTTCATGCATATAACCTGCCTGCTGCATTGTTGCCCGCACTCCTGCTTAAAGCCTGCAATGCATGGAGCAAACTGATAGCGTCCAAGCAATTAACTTTGTCCGGTGGTGAATGCCTGTCATTAAATAAATAAGCGCCAGGTGCCAATGTGGCCTGGTGCGATATATTTGCTAGGCAAACACCGCTGCCACCGGAAGTGCCCATCACACGGTGGCGAACAGCCAATCCACATGTTGAATTACTCGTACTGTCATACCGTGGCTTCCTGTTTCTTTTCTAGCAGTGGTAAACAGATTGCAAGTTGACAGGAACATAAATTTATTAGCCATTGTAAACTTATTTGGGTATTATGAAACAAAAAAAATGCGATAAACCACTACTTTGCTCGTTGCATAGATACTAAAATGTTTTCACTCTGTCTAGTCACATTCATAGCAACGTGGCAAATGCACTGCGGCACTCGCCTCTTTTCGCTCCGTGTAACACAGCGAATATTCTGAGACGCTCCTCCACTTCTTTTTCTGATACACAGTGCTCGTTGTCAAAGTTCCTTGCATATACTCTAGGGCCTTTACAGAAGGAAGAGAAAACCTGCAAATATAACGGGCATAAATAGCTGCATACAATGCTCAGACAACAGGCTCAGTTGCTGGCACAAAGCAAGGCTTCAGAAACAATGTTGTTCTGTATATTCGTATCCACCGTGATGTCTCAGTGGTCACGGACTCAATTCCGGACTACGAATTCCTGATTACCGAGGGGGCAGAATGCAAAAGTGCTTATGTATGTTGCTTTGGGCGCACATTAAAGAATCTCAGGTTGTCAAAATTAATCCAGAGCATTCCACTACAGCGTGTCTCGTATCTTACGGTGCTGTTTCAGGACATTAAACCCCGCATTTTAATTTTAGATATTCAGTCCTTACAGTTTTCATTGCTGCTCTGTTGAAGCATGGCAATGTGGAGTGTATTTGCATGCGAGTGGAGTGCGTTGCTCAAAAGCTGCACTCGAAAGAAAAATTTGCGACTAACCAGCACCCTAACTTTGCACATTTAAAAATATTTGTTGCAGGTTATGTTTCTGTAAACACAGCAGTTTGTGTGGCTATCTCAGGTATCAGAGTTTGGCTAGGCTACACACAATGCCATATGACCAGTGGTTATACTGTGATTTGCAGTTGACATTTATGGTGACATACTTTCTCCAATTTTCACCATGGTGATCATTTTGTTTGGGTGTGCCATTTCAGTCTTCTTTATATTCTTTATCATTTTAACATTTCGGGGAGGACTGCGCTACAGAGCTGAAAATCTGCAAGTCATGTTAGCCTTGACTTATGATGTAAAAAGCAATTTAACATTTGTCATGGAGTGTTAGGCAAGTTTGCAGCTATATATACTGTACCTCTGGCATGACGCAAACAAAGTTGTTAACCCAGTTTTATGTTCAGTAGCCATATGTTAAAATCATCATCATCCTTAACATCAAACGCTTACGGTCTGCAAAATTTAAGAAAAAGCTGAATATTTGTGCAGCATGGATACACAGCACAGCATGCTGTGTTTGGATTTCCAGCCTAAACTAGTAAATGTGAATAACACAGTGGTGTGTGTCTTTGCTGGCAGCAGTCACAAACTGCTAGGGAATCGAACGTTTTCTCAGATCTCGCACAATAAAAACTTTTGACACCGGCTTTACCTATATTCTCTCATTTGCTGTTCCTTGCTTACGGGGTGTGCGGGCCACACTGCATGATGAAGGTGAAACATTATCGTCACTTGGTGTCCTCTCCTTGCATTGGGCAGACATCTTTCGCTTTTGGGCATGCAGCCTAAACTAGCCAGTTACTCCAATCCTTTGCCATCTGCACTTGAGGAACACCTCCAGGTCTGAGAGCCAGTGAGGCCATACTATAACTGTACTAAACCTAACACTACAAAGGCGTGGCAAGTGGCAAAGTCCTGGTTTGGTGAGGCAAACTTCCTCGCCAAACCAGGACTGGGTGAACTTGCTGTAATACTCAGTTAGCACTTTTCATATCAATCATGCGAATGTTGTGCAGTGCATTTAAAGACTGAAAATAATTTCATTTTTTTATGTCATACCTCCAGCCAGTGTATTGCGTGTTTCATACTGCTTTTCTTTTTTTCTCTTTCACCTTTTTTTTACTGAATTTAAGCTCCGTTTCTGAGCATCCCTGACACACCTGTATGAAAATACAAGTAGCCAGGATTTCTAGCCTAAGATGTTTGTTATTTTGCATTCAGGTGATCAAATCACGGGCATCACGGCTAGATGAAATGACGAAATATGTTCGGTAAGTCGAATGATTTTGCTTTTGTTTTGTTTTGCTGGGGTGTTCATGGCAAGGTACTCTATACCTTGTGCTCAATTGTTCAAGATGTCTAACTTGTTTAGAGGCCGTCTTAATGAATGTATGTCGGGAGCGCAATTTCCTTCATATGGCCATTATGTCATGAATCTTCTGCATATAGTGCAACTCTTCAAACTTTCACTGCAGCGTCACAGTTAGAAAGGCACTCCTGAACTCCATTCTTTCTAATTCCTTGAGGACTTTTTCATATAATAGTAAATGCTTGATAAGATTTATGGGGCACTTTTCGCATCTGAAGACATCAAGGAACACATTTTCAAGAGCTAGAAAGGTTGGCTTCTCTGTACAGGAAAATTATTTCTTGGAATCACCAAAAAAATTAGAAAGTTCAGTGACTGCTGATTACCTTAACTGAATTGCTGTGAATGGCATTTATGAGCCCTTGACTCCTGGATACATTTAGAGGAATACATGTGGTTTTGAGAAGACGCCCCATTAATTGTGCTAAACATTAAGATAGCTCTGGTGCCAGATAAAGAGCTATTGAAATGTTCTCTAGAATTCTGAGATGCTGCCTAACAATCTGAAAAAGCATGCACACTGCACACAGCAACAGAAGCACCTGTCTGCAGTGTCGCTTATTTGTAAGTACTTGTACATACAAGACATGCCCATTCAGCAAGCGATCCATGGAGTGGCCCTTACTGTGTACTGTACCTGTTCTTGACTAACCTCCTATAGTGGGTATGCACCACTACTAAAGGAAAATTAGATCACATCACTGCATCTCAGTCAATGCACTGCTGCTTACTGTGCACATCTGGGCGTTGTGGTATGCTGCTCGAGACCATCCTGCCAGAAAAATTGTGCAGGAACTATCGATGATGATTGTAAATGTAAGCGAATAGCTGAATGCTTCTAGAAAGCTATTTGCTTTACTAAAGGAATGATGTGCTTGATGGTGTATATGTGTTACAGTGAGGGTGGCACTTGTTTCATTTTGTGTAATTTCTTAGAACAGAGCAGTTAACCAGCACATGTGTGGCAATAGTATAGGTGGCTCTACACATAAGCCGATTCATCATGTGTATGGTGCCTCCAGCAGCACGAGCACCGGTGTGGCAGGTGACTGCCACCTTCTTTTCCTGCAGCCGCCACAAGGGGAGCGGGTGGCATGAGCTTTCCTGGGCGCTTCACCGCAGTATATACACCACAAAGCTTATACGCGACTACTTATGTGTGACAGCACATGTGTCTCATAAAGCTAGTCGGCGTTCAGCAACATATGCACACGGCAACTCAGTTGCATGAGACCGTGCGCCCTTTGCATTGGTGCCTTTGTATGAGCAGTTTGGGGTCTGCCCACCAACTACGAAAGTGAACGAAATAGGAAACAAAAGTTATTTGATTGCTTACCTTTGGTGTTTGTGAGCGCCCAATGGAAATATGTTTGCTTGCACAATGTGGCCATAGAGTAATGTTTAGAATGTTCTGCTTGAAAACGGGAGATCATAGGTTCGATTCCAGGTTGCATGTCATTTTGTTCCATACCTGAAGCAAAGTGTAAGGAATAAAAAAAAAACAAGCCCATTTTCTTGCTCATAAATACTGTTTGCAGTGAAAAATAAAATAAAATGCCACACACAGAAGTTCTGTGCACTGGGTTTTTAGCATAATATATATAGTGCTGCCCTGGGGTGCGATCGGAGATCGTTGTTCAGCGCGTTCATTCAGTTACCGGCGTGCGCGATTGGCCTACTCCGCGCCGAAGTCACCAGCCGCAGGGCGCGGCCACATTTTTGGTGACGTCAAAATGGCGACACGCTCCTGTCAATCATCGTGCAACTGAGGACGTCGTCTGCTAGGCGCCGAACCCGACAGAAGTTCGGAAGTTTGCAGCGATCATACGCTTGTTACGAGACCGGCTTCACATGGTATGTCTGGTGGATTGGATTGGATCTAACTTGCAGCTGCGTAATGGCACGTTTGGATCCAATCCTTAGTTTAACTCGACAAAATGGCGCTTGCATTGGAAACTTAGATGGTTGCGCTGCCATTGCTCGAGGAGGAAGGAGAGCGGGTGGCGGTGCGAAACGCGTTTGAAGAAATGGCAGAAAGCAAATTCTGGCATCGCTTTCCTTTTTTGAAACAAATACTGCGTTGGCTGTACAGCGAAATGGAATGTTGCTGCATCTTGAAAAGTGCACGACTGCTCCCGTCCTTTTTTTTTTCCTTCTCGTTGTGCCCGACGCCACCTAGTGACGACACAGAGAAACTACTAGTTATAAATTGTAGTAGTCACACGTACTACTATTTGAAAACATGTTTAAGCTGGAGAAGAAAAAAAATACATTTTTTAGATAAAGATTTCATTCATTAGAAGACGAGAAACATTTCGTTTTGTAGTATACTATCTGCAAGCAGACAGCAAACAAGGGAAGTAAACTTCCGGGGAGTTCACCGCTTGCCGATTGGCTGCTCTCTCTGCCCCATTCTCAGAAATTTTGCAAACTGCCACTTTGTGACGTTGCAGCAACCAAACAGAACGCGTATCGAACAAAGATCTCCGATCGCGCCCCTGCTGAACCGTTCATGTTGGAAAGTAGAAAAGTGTTGATTCTTGTTGCTTTGTGTTTGTAAAGTGCACTGTGATATTACAAAATGTTGAACTAAATATAAGCAGCTTTGTTTCTTTGCTGTGACCTTCTGCTTCGGTTGACTTCTCCTCCATGTGAATTGGTATGAAACAATATTCTGAAGTGCTAATTTTTCTAATGTGGTGCTTCGTAATGCTGCTAGGAGAACTGGCAGATGACAGGCATGATGCCGACACCAATATTATTTATAACCAGGTGGGTAATGCTAATGGTTATAATGATGCCGTAGTTCTTGTGTTTGAAAGAAGCCCGTGAATATACTCAAAGTGCCTCGGGTAGCCAGTCAGGTGGCAAATTTGCATGTATTTGCAAGCTTTTTTCATGTTCTTTCATACTTACTTTATATAGCACATATTGAGAAACGAAAAGCTATATCTGGAGTTGTTCATGTTGCTTTACAATTTTCTCATTGACACTTTTCATCTAATTATTATATTTGAGAAGTTGATTAATTAATACTAATTATGTAATTTTGTGATATGCAAAAAAGTAATCTGAGTATCTCCAAATGACAGCAAATATTACCTTGGTTTTGTCCAGCTATGTGGCATTTACATGTTCTTAAATCTTGTGCATGATATTTGGAACACCCTGTATACTATCAAGGCAATCTTGGCAAAGCTGCCATACATGTAGTTGTCTAATTTTATAATTGTCTAATTTACAATTGTCTAATAGTATTGAAGCAGATCTAATTAAATTCCGGAGTTTTATGTGCCAAACCATGATATGAATATGAGGCATGCAGTGGCATGAGACTCCAGAATAATTTTGACCACCTGGGGATCTTTAACTTGCTCCCAATGCACGTTACATAGGCATTTTTGAATTTGGCCCCATCAAAATGCGGTCACTGCAGCTGGGATTTCACCTAAGCAGCTGACATGTGCACCTGGTGGTTTGTAGATATGATGTAGATCCCAGCCCGTCACATCATGGATCTTCAATGTGCCGTAGGCACCGGCTAATCTCAGAGTTCATGTCAAAGAGCTGCGTTGGTTCTCCACATTTTGTGTTCTGAATAATTTACGGCAAATGGTAATGACAGCACCTTTTTTTCTGTTTCAATATTAAAAAGGTCTCATCTTGCTTTTTCCATTTGCTCATATTTTACCTTAAAATTTTGCATGGAAGTTGCTCTATATGTACACTGTCTTAAACTAGGTGTTTTATGCAGACCAAAATTTCATTGCAGCTGGCCTTTAAACGCCATTATGTGGTTTTGTGCTGTGCATGCAAACATCCAAGGCTGTGCCACCTGCTCACACGTATTGCACACGAGCCTGCTGACACAGGTTCACATGTTACACCTTGTACTTTTAACTCCACTGTACAGCGGTGGTCTGCAGACAGGTGTGGTGGTAGTCATGGAAAATTTTGTGCATTACCAACCATAGTAAGAGCGAGTACATGTCACTTTGCAGGGACAACCACCCTTACGAAGTGTGCGAAGTCATATCCACGCCGGTAAGTGTGCTTTGCGCTTTCACTGAACAGTGTTATCATGTCTTTGCTTCAAAAGGGCCCTAATGACAATTGGGTCATTCCATGCCAAGTGTCCCACACGTGACCCAACCATCTCCAGATTTCTCCTGAAGAAATTGTGGCTTGTGTTGGCTTGCCCATTGTCTTCCTATGCAATAATTTTACTGAAATAAACCCTTATCATGTGATGCGCTTTCAAAATTTGGTGAATTATGTATAACATGGTGTAGCAAGCAAGTTATTTTAAAAGTAACGTGGTCCGTAGCATTGCACAGCCTTGCCTGTGGAACGTATAAAAATTTGTCTTCACTGTGTAGCTGTATTTAAGGCAACTTTGATAGGGAAAATGTTCTTATCAGTCCCAAGTTTTCACAAAAATCTACCGAATTGACATTCTTTACCCACAAAATTGCTACTATTGATTTGTTTATTAAGGTTATTTCACTACAGCGGCACTTTGAGTGGTAGCACTATGAGAAGGGGTGGAATGGGAAGAGAATTATCAGGCTGCTCTTTCATGTCAACAACCAGAGCAGAAAAAGATCAGACAATGCATTGCATGCAGCCTGTATTACAAAAACTTTTATGGACAAGTATGCATTTGTGGAACACAAGCATCCTTGCATCAGGATAAGCACTGGCAGGTAACGTTGCAAATTCACACCATATCATGTCGAACATTCCTCTGCTCACGAGGCCGTGTGGTCTGCCATGTGTGGCACTCTTTATAAGGAGAGGAAACTGCTAGCAAATCTGACACTGTCATGGAACCTCCCCGAAAGGGTTTAATGATAGCTCCATATACAAGAAGCTAAAACTGTCCAGTGCAGCAATGATTCTGGGACTGCTAGAAATAAGTTTTCACTCTACCTGTTGAAAGCTACATGTGGCGATTGCATTCCTAGCATGCTTCGGGGAGGTGCTGGGCAGCACTGTATCAGTCTAAGGCCTGCCTCAGTCTCAATAAATTGATCCATCTTGAACGAGGAATTACTTTAAAAGGATATGAATGCTAGCTAGTTGGTGCGTATCCATCAGTGAAAAACAGCATGAAATAAACACAGACAAGGGAGCAATACAGGACAAGCGCTGAATGCCAACTACTTGGGTTTATTTTGCTTAAGCACAAGTATACCTTTGAAATGGGGTTTGTGAGGAATGGGGATTTATAATACACTTACAGCAGCGCATGCATCAAGCCACTAAAAAGTGAACTCGTATGAATGGAAGTAAAATGCACTATAATAACCCCATTTCAAAGGTATATTTGTGTATTGTCCTGTGTTCTTCGCTTTTCCTTGTTTATTTTGAGCTGTTTTTCACTGATGAAAGGATTTGATTGTTTAGAGAATGTGTGTAATGCATCACATAGCTGACAAAAACATGAGGGGTCAAGGATCAATCACTGTAACACCAAAGCTGTTTGTAAACAGGTTAGATGTTCAAGATGCTTTGTTTATCCAAACCAGAATGAACTGGCACCACCTTCAATTGAAAAATATTTTTCGCTTTGATGCCCTGGTTATAATTGACCATAATTGCGCAGCATATTGCTTTTTTTTTATTTGCTTCTTATTACAGCACACTGCTTTTGTCTTTTAGCCTTTAATACATTTATTAAGCGTAGCATTTCCGTTGGTAGTGTGGAAACAATTGACTGGAGCCACAGAGTGGAAATGGCCTGAATATTTCCACTCCAAGGAGTTCAAAGAAGTTCGATTACTGCGAGGCTCCATTCCTCTAAATGGAATGGAATATATGTGGTTCTCAACTCCACAACACTGATACTTATATCGGCTGTTTTTCTTTTTAGACTGAACAGAATTTTTTAAGAACACCTGATGCACATAGTACAATTGTGCTCCCTTAACTGGATTAATTGAAGAAGTGGACATTACATGCATGAGAAATTGGAATGCATAATTGACTAATAACAAAGTTGTACTAATTAAGCTTCTAATTCCCATATTTACTTGATTCTAATGCACAAACAATTTTCATGTGTTTAAAGTAAGAAAAAAGGGAACCTGAATGTAACATGCTCCTGATTCATAAATATATATATAGTATGCCCCCATGTTTGGGATCCGGAAAAATTAGACTTAGAGATTTTACCTTTTAAGAATGTAATCTTTTTTTTTCAAATGAACTCTCATAAAGAAAGCGGTGCTTTGTCGTCGCCATTAGCGCTGCATTGGCCACATATGTCAAGCACACAGAGGTGGCATTCTCGGACGATCACGTTTGGAGATGCTACAATCACTTCCACAAGATTTTACCTGGTTCTGCATTGGACTTGTTGAAGTGTGCAGTCGACAGCATTCCTGGCACTGTGTGCAGATAGCAAGCTTGGCACAGCACCAAGAACACTGGTGGCCATATACCCCAATGCGTCCGGCGCCGACTCGCACGAAATCGCGCGAAAGTGATCATATCTCCAAAGGTGATTGATCGACAATACTGCTCCAGATCGCTGTAGAGCAAAAACATGAACCCACAGCAACCCTCACGAAATTGTGCACAAGATGGCGATGACATTGCATCTGATGGTTCTAACAGTATGCTGTTGCCAACGCTATGAACACGCTTTTGGATTCCTGTCTGATTGTAAGCACAGGCAGTGTGCTGTGAGCATGTTGCTGTGTGCACAGCAGATCATTCTTAATAAGCTTGTGGGGCTTTCTCAAACTGGTAATTGTCCATCTAAAGAATTACTGACAAAAATGTTTGTCTTGTTTTTATACCTTTAATGGGTACCTCTCGACCCAGTAATTATGCTCCTCGAGGCCACAACAAATGGTTAATAACGTTATGGCCTATTGCAACCACTTAAAGATGTGCACCAACTGCACTACAGCATTGGATGTGAAGCAGGAGGCTATTCAAGTCGCCAAAACCCGATATGGCAGTCTTGTGATACCGGACGCATAAATGCACGCATGCTGCCAAAAGCTGAGGTGATTGATCACTTGATGGGATAACAGCGGAAAGGATCAGGGGCATTTACAAAAGAAGCACACAATTGGAAGTGATCATTGTATGGCCTTCAACCACTGCACAGGGCTGACTGGCATGGGTTTGAGTTGTTTGTGATGCCACATGACCACCACCGCTGTTGTCAGTGACGTGACCCTGCTTCACATTCAAAGCTGTGCTATACTTGGCCCCTAATTTCGAACTATTTGAATCAGAGTCGTTGTGTTTAATTATTTGTGGTGCTCTCACGAAATTTCAATTTCATACCGTAATTATGGAGTCGACAGCTACCAATAAAAATAAACTGGAAACAAAATGAATTTGCCAGTACTTTTTTACAAAACACATCATGTTTTAAGCTCGCAAGTGTGTCTCATCTAGCAACTGCGTGAACGCAGACGGTACCAAAAGTGGGAGGTATGCATGTTTAGAAAAAAGAGCCACTGCAGTATGGTGCCAGATTAACTCTTTCGTTACAGCGCCTATAGAAATCGATCAATTTGCTCGACAGCTTTTCTGCGTGTTATACATTTCTGCTGGAATTATACTAACAACATCATGCACCCTCTGAAATGAGGACTGAAATTTATATATTTGTCATATTTTACGCTTTTTAACAGATTGGGGAGTCTCGAAAAATAAAACTTCGGCTGGAGGTATTGTCGAGGTTAGCCTGCAGTGCTCCTAGCACTTCTTAAGTAAAAAGACTGAAAATTTGGGCTTTTATTGATTCGGCAAGAGAAATTTTAAATGACAGAAGCAGCGAAGACACAGAAGTTTATCTCGGGTTGTCATTTTTATTATAAGATGTATAGGCTGTTTTAATGATGTCTTAAGCAATGGTAGATGCTCATGAGTGCGTGTTATTTTGATAATTGTATTCAACTAATATCAAGTGCAACTTTATTTTATCCCCTGTGGGTTGCTTTTATCTGCTTCCACAGCGTAATGCTTCAACGGCGTATGCACAGATTATTACGTGTAATCGTTCCCATCATGTAGAGTTTTCACCCACACAAGAGCACGAAGTGAATTGCAATCGACCAAAGCTTGACTAGTTGTCTAAGCTCTTACATTTTGAACACCGCCTGTCAAAGTGCCCTTATTCATTACTGTACAATATTCTGCAACATTCCACGTTACTGTACAGCACTGTACAAGAACTGAACAATGCATGTGGAGGTGCCAGCACCATTTTAACGCACATTAGACCACCTTGCTTGCCCAGAAAAGCCCATCGAACGATATAATCAAGTGTCAGGAGGCTTCTTGCATGCTCCCTGACCTTACAACCATTGCTTGCAAGCTTAAAGAATGAAGTAAAACAGGAACAAGGTGCCTGCTGCAATGAGTATAAAAAAATGCACCCTGTACGATAAGAAATCAACCGTTTTCACAGTTCCAAAGGTACTGCTTTCGTGCATAACATGGACATCATTGTGGCTTGTATTAGCGCTAACAAGTCTTGATAATAATTTTGTTGCATGATCTCACTTACAGAAATTTGGAACTAAGAACCAGATGCATATTTTGTATATTTCAGTTTTTTTCTTTTCACTCTTGGTATTAATCTAAATATAGCAAATATTACTTTCATTCATGCTCCTTGAGGTGTTTCTTTGAAGTTGCACATAAGAATTCTCAAAAATTGTCTGGATAATTAATTCTGCTATACATTCATTCAAAACACCAGAGTGATCAGGCTATTATTTTATGTATCACATTATATGTTGCGACTACTCCATCTTGAAATAAACTGTTAAAATGTAAAAGCACCGAAAATCGGCACAGTTCTCCCAGTAACGGAAGAGTTAAAATGTAGGATTTATGAAAGCATGTTTGGTCGGGGATAATCATGGCACAGTTGTGTAAAAACACAGACACTGACTACATAAGAAGCAGTACAAGTTTAAAGAATACCAATGTGAACAAGGCTGGTGCGTGGGAGCCTATACATATTATCTTGTTTCTTTTAAGCTTGTGTTTTTTACATAGGTATAGTCCATGTTTTTTTCTCAACTGTGCCTATATGCCCCATTGTAATATATGAAAATGTCTGCATGCCTTATGCAAACTGGAGAAAATGACTCATGGAGGAAAAGCTGTGGAGAACGCCTGGGCGACACCTTCCATTAAAATAAAAGCTTCTGCAGATCCTAGCGGACACTGTTCCTATTGTACAAGCTTTCTACACAATTTATGCTTGTGTTCTCATCATGCACCTTGCAACAGAGCGTGGTTAAGAAGTAACTTTTTCACATTTGCACATTATGTGTGCAGATCCAGCATGGAAACCCACCATACCTAAAGTGGCTCTCCGAAGTTGTGCCTGAGGCTGGTGATGGAAGTGTCAAGTCAGGAGCAGGCCAGGCGAAATGAATGAATCAGTTTGCTGGAGTGCTTGAGTAAATCAACAATTTTGTGTGCGAGAATAAAAGAATGCTGTCTGGCAGAACTTTTTTTTGCATATTTCACAAGCCACGATGACCCATTCATTAGTACAGTTAAACCTCGATATAACGAACTGCAACGAAATTCTAGATATAACGAAGTATTTGAATTTTCATAACCTTTTGTCGTAAAAACCATGTATTTATAACCTCAATATAACGAGGTGTGCTTGTATGCGATTTCTATATAATGAAATTCTACTTTTGCCGCAAAGGAATGCCGAGAAAATAAATGGAAACTTCGGCGCACGCAGATGGACAAATGATTCAATTATAAGCGGCTGCTTACAAACGCACCTCTCAAATCGCGCGCGGCGCGACAAGAGCGACCGCCGAAGTAGAGCCGCATCATGTTCAGTATAAAGTCCAGGTGCGATAAGACCCTATCGCGCCCCGCGCACTTCGCGCTATAGGTGCGAGTGAAAGTGTGCGAGGGTGAGACAAGACATATGGTGGCTTCAGGAGTGCCGTCTTCCCACGCGAGCAAAGGAAAAGAGGGGGAGGGAAGTGCGCGCGAGTGGTAAATTGGCGCATGCCGCGATTTCCGGCGCCCATCTTTGCCGTGGCTGCGCATGGCTGTAAGCGCGGCTGAGCGCATACGCAGCCGCGCACCCTGGTTTGGAGGTAATCTGCCGCATGTGCAAAGAGTGGGCGTGCCGAGACGGCGTGGCGTCACGTGAACCGTCTTGCCGCGCGTTTAGTATTGGAGGTTGTGTAATCTCGAGTTTCGGTGGCCTGCTGGAGCGAGAGGCAGGTGAAGCATTTCCTCCCCACTGCCGGCGCTTTTCGTGATAGCGTCGTCCCAGTGCGGGCGACGCCATCAGCCGCGGGGGCGGAGTGCATTCGAAAGCGTGGCTAGCTTTGCCTAATTCATACCACCGATGTGAATATATCCTCGACGTGGCATGAAACTATCATTCGGCCCACACTCCCAAATTCATCAAAATTGTTTTGTCATTCAAATTTGCTTTTTTCGATTGCCTGATAATTTGGAAAATTCTGCGGCCCTTTTCTGTGTAAGATAAAATCGATCGGCGACTGTACTTATTTGCATAAAAGGGTCGAATTTCAATACAACTGATTTTTGATATAACGAAGCAAATCGTCGATTTTACCTACTTCACTATATCGAAGTTTATGTGTACTACTACACTCCTACTCATTGAGGGTGCGCCCACATTCACTTCCTGACATTTTAGGTTTGATTTCCATGAAAGCCAGTTGGGAGATTGTTTTATTTAAAGGGGCACACAGCTTTTTTTTGACACAGTAATTAAACCTCTTAAAGCGAGCGCTGCTTGGCCATAGATCTGAGCGACGTTCGCACACCTGCCAACCTTTACGATTTTATCGTAATATGCCAGATTTATGGAGCTTGTTTACAATTGTCGTATTGAGACCAATAATTTTATTGTTTTTCATTTTTGGCCAATATAGCGGCAAAATTCAAAAGAATACAAATACAGTCGCCTAATGATTTTTCAGAGGCTAATTTTAGGATGCGCGCAAATATGTTTATCTACCCTGCAGCAGCAGTGCCATTCTCCCATAGAATAAATGTATGTAAATGGTAACTGAAAGTTCATCATCCATTTTGTGAATATTTCATGAAAAAAGTTCATGCACATTTCTGCTTGTCTGTTGTGCACACCATCCTTGTTTTGACTATATAGCTGTTTACCTGTTTACACTGACCCTAGAGAACAAAGGTAGGGATGTTTTTTTTAATACAAGTTTAACATGTTGACTATAAGAACAATTTTAGTATTTTTCACTACAATTATTTTTCGCTTCAACTGCAGTGCTTTTCAACTGTTGAGGTTGGCAGGTCGGCACTCAGTAGCACACCTGTGGCCATGTTACACATACATGTACGTGGCACTTCAGCAATGACTCTCTAAATACTAAATATATGGGATTCAAGACACGCTGACAGTTTTGCTGGCCAAGTTTCAGAGCAGGGACAAACAAGAAAATCCTTGGTTGGTCATTTAACAAATATTTTGATTTTTTTTTTTCGATTTGCAATATCACTTCTTACATGTAACGCAATTTTAAGCCGTGGTTATGCACACTCCTGATGTGCTCAGTTTTGGTTTCATGTGAAAATTGTGAGGAAATTCTTCGTGATGACATGCTTTAAAGAAAGACTTCTTATGTGTCTTATAGGCCAATTTGTTTGAACGCACATCATTAGCTACGAAGCTCCAATTGGCATTGGCAACTGAATCCACTAGGGTTTGGTATGGTATGGTACAGCTTTATTAAAAGAAGGGTTGCTCATAGGCCTATTAAGGGTAATGGAGGTGGGGAATAGGGAGGTGAAGACAGGGCCAGCCACTGAGGAATGCTTCGCCACAGGTGGATTGCCCGATTTTGCAGCAAAGGTAAACAGCACTCGCAGGACACTGTCAACCTCTGCTGAGGGCCAGATCCACTCCTCGAAGCTGGCCACTTGCTAGTTTTGGTGTGTAATTCAAGATATTCTTGGAGCTACGTGCATTCTCACTCTTCTAAATAGAGTACCGAATATGTATACATTGTTGATGAAAAAGGAAATGTTGTCTGAAACACTGCTGATGGCTTTGCAGAACACTTCAGTTCTGTATATGGTGTAAAAAATGCTCCTACCTCAAGTAACCTTCCTTCTGAGTATGGTACGATGTGTATGCTATCAGTCAATGAAGACCTTGTTTTCAAGGGTATGAAGTGCCTCAAACTTTCCCTTGTGGCACTGATGGTATCCCCTCACACTGGTTAAGACATATAGAAGCACACTTGTCCCTGTTCTCACAAGCATCTTCGATAGTTCCCTAAAGTCTAGTATGTTTCCTAGTGCTTGGAAGGTAGCACAGACAGTGCCAGTATACAAATGTACACAAGTGCTTGTTCACTAACTACCAGCCTATATCTCTCTGCACTGCATCAAAAGTGTTTAAATCTGTATTGCATTCCCGGTTTGCTGTTAGTGATGACAACATTTTAATATATGAACAGCATGACTTTTTATGAGGGCGCTCCACAACAAACTTGGTCACACTTATGACCCATGCTTCCAGTACGGTATGTAGTAGGGGCCAGTTAGATGCTCTTTACTTTGACTTATGTGATGCATTTGATGTAGTTTGCCATGAGCTCCTCATTATAAAGCTCAAGCAAATGGACATACCTTCTTCCATCACTGCCCTGGCATCAAATTACTTAAGCAATAGATAATGCTTCATTGGCATTAATACATAAAGTTCTGCTATGTATGAGGTCACTAACGGACTTCCTCAAGGATCTGTTCTTGGCCCTCTTCCTTCTGTTCATAAATGACATTTCGTCAGCAATTCAACATTCTTCATTTCTTCTATATGCTGATGACTTAAAGCTGTGTGAAACTCTCAGCAGTGTTCACAATTGCACTGACCTCCATAAAGACATTTTTTCACTCTCAAGCTTGTGCAGAAACCATAAGCTACTCCTAAATGCTTTCAAAACTATAGTATGAAGTAATATGCAGAAAACACAACATGTGTAATTTTCATACACCTTTTGGGATGCTCTACTGTCTAGGTCGATGAAATGAAATAATAGTCTTGGTGTGTATTTGACAAAATGCTAAACTTCTCTTCACACGCTAAATATACACAACAACGTGCCCTTCGTGCTCTTGCCGTTGTTTGTCGTATATTATGTGACTTCCACTCACCTATTGCCTTTCTGAAGTTGCATTCTGATGTGTGCCTTTCACTACTAGACTACGCCTGTATAGTTTAGGGTGCAATGTGCAAATCTAATTCTGACTGACCTTGTTGAACAAACATGTCCAGAATAAATTGATATTTATGTTCAAGCACCACTTTTGTCGTTCTGATGACCATAGTCCAGCCCTCCCAAGTATACCTCAACTAACACCTTTAAAATCAAGACTTATTAAATCTGACCTTTTGTTCATGTATAAAATGGTCCATGGCATTATACATTGCCCAAAGCTTCTTGATTGTACAATTTGTCGTGCCGCAAAAGTATACCATGCAGCATTCTGCGTTCTCTGCAGGACCTTGTTGCATTTAAGATTTGACTCCAAAAACATGTAATAAGTATTCTGCCTATACTGACATATTTGAGAGTTAATTTCCGGTGTTTTGTATAGACCGCTATAGGCGCCACCATATTGCTACGCAGTGGCGCCATATATATGGGCAGTCGGCATGCTGGCTTGGGCGAGCGCTCCGTTTTGCATGGCAGGTTACGCTCGGCGGTAGTTTCTGGCGTTTGTGGTCGCGCTCGTGGGGTCTATTTAGTATGACGTGGCGTCTTCTACGTGGAAAACGGTTCTGTGAGACGCACTAGAGTGGCTTAAGCCGGTATCGCCGGACTTTCTGCTGGCGTTGAGGCGGGCGGAGCACGCAGCGCGATGTGTGCGCGCATGTTTGAGCCTACAATCAGCCTCGGAGATTTCTGAAAGTTCCATTCACTAATGTGACCTTATTGCAGTATTATCCTCTAGTTTTAAGCTGTGGTTTAGGAGCAATGAAACATACGCGCCGATCGTAACAGTGTGGGTACCGTTCCGCTACGATAGGAGCTGTGCCGTTATACTTTGACAAGCGTACGAACTGTTAGCTGCAGATTACATTGCGTGACTACTTGGTTTGGTGGACGAGGTTTCCGCCCATGAATAGAATAGTTTTCGTTAGTAATAACAGCATACCTTACATGTAGTCTGAAGTATACTTGTCCAGCAAAGCATTTCTCAATTTCAGAGATGCGTTTACGAACGGCGCGAGCATCCTAAGCAGTGCTAGGTGTTGCATTACAGACATCATTCTTCTATATTGTGCATGGTCCAAGCATGCGCCATCAACGTTCATAGATCTATAAACGTTGTGCGGCATGACTATACGAGGTCGTACTGCGGGGTTCGCCCGTTTTACTTTTCTTTTTTTTTGCCAAAGAGGATGATAACCGATGTTTTTTTTTTTCGGTTGTCTTCGTTTCGTTTGCCACGACGCACTCACACGTATTACGGAAATTTTTTCCTCAAAAATAGCCATCGCATTCTTTTTATGCGATCCATCTCGGATACTATGCCTTTACAGGACAAAAAGGCAATGCCGAAGCACAAAGCTTATATTATCGTGCTGGTTCAAACAACCGCAGTGATCGCTGTGTTGAGCAGCACCATCGGCCTCATGCAGGGGGCTAGCGTAGACATATAGTGATTTCAAGCTTACTAGACTTGAAATGCGTGAGAGCAATACCGGTGTATCACAAATATTTGGTAGCGCTTGCCGCTTAGATGTTTCATGGTTGCCTTAGGTTGACCGTACACGAGCATGCGCTCTTATGTTTTAGTCCCTACGCCAAGCAATCAGATAGTGAGCAGATTTACCATTTCATGCTGGTAATACAGAGGCGCCGGTTCTCTTCGTTGAATTAAACCCATATACGCAGAATAGTGTACAACACATACACACACCGCGGCTGACGATGCGCGTCACATGCTTGCGCCCCCAAGAGATATTTCCGCGTACTGTAGCTACCGATGCACGGAAAGGCTTCCCTGACGACCTTATATGAACGGACATTGCGTAAATTTCACAAAGTACTATCTAAGGCATCTCGAAATCGTTCCGCAGCACGCGACAGCAATACTTTCAAGCAGCGCAGCGCCGGATCGCACAAGCCAGAGAGGAGGAAAGGCTCGCCGCGCACCCATTCCTCCTCGCCCGATGGAAAGGTCTATATATGTAGTGTTAAGAACGGCCTGCTGAAGTGCAAGTTTTGCCAGCCAGGTGCGAGAGCGGCGTCGACTTTTCCTGGAAAGCCACCGTCACCCTCTTGCAAAACGGCGTCACTAAGTCTACTGTGTGCGCCGGACAATGCGCCGCGTCCGCCACTCTGCGTCGCGGGATTGCCGAGATGAGTTCGACGAACCAGGCTTTGAGACTGAACACGCCACCGCCGATCTGGTCTGCCGCGAGCGGGGGAGTTCCCGAGGGAACGTATTTGGCGGCAACGTCCCACGCGCCTTTCAAGACGCAAGACAATGGCGAACCGGCGGCCACGCTGCGGGTGTCAGCTCGGGGAATAAGATGCGCCTTTCCTGACGTAAGCCCCGAGTTCTGCGAAGACCGTCTGACCTCGGTGGGGACCGTGAACCTGTGCGGAAGTGTGTGTGTGTAAGCCCTCCCGCAGAGAGGCCGCTCGTCTACGATGACTGGTCGAACGTTTCCCTCACCTAGGGATCGAGGGAGGAGCGAGTGTTTATAAACTGCTGTTGTGCGGCTGCTTAGGGTACTTTCTCTCGCAGTCATGCTAGACTGATGAACTGCAACGTCCTTATGTAGATACTGTAAATAAACCCATATTCCTCGTTCTCGATGAGAAGCAGTCCTTCCCTTCAACAACGTCCTCAGCGTGGATAAGTTGGACGACGGCATGGGCCAGCTACCATCTAATTCATGCCCGACACCAATCTTGACAACTGGTTACGAACGGTGGGATTGACCTCCCAATCCTCACAACTGGCTCACAGCGCTGAGACGGACTTTGCGACGTGGTGCTGTGTCTGCGGTGAGTGCTTGGTTCTTGCTTTGACTCTCTAGGCTTCATTTTGTGGTTGTTCTGTTTAGAACAGTAGGGAAGCTAGATTGTTGATTGTTAGCTAGGTTGTGTTTTCCTAGGTAGGTTTAGCGAGCAGGACCAAGGCAGTAAAGCAGCAATCATGGAGTTAAGGAGACTGCTGAGAGACGAATTGTTGATTGTTGGTGAGGAACTGGGCCTAGATGTACGCAAGGAAATGCTAAAATCGGTATTCTTGGAGCTAATATCCGAACAGGCCAGGGAGCAAGAAATTGAAATGGGATTGGAACGTCTAAAGAAAAGAGAGCAACGGGAAAGAGAGAGAGAAGAACGGGACAGAGAGAGACAGAGGAAGGCGATAAAGATCGCGAGTTAAGAAAAATGCAACTTGAACTTGAAAGCAAACGTTTGGAGTTGTCTCAAGGAAGTGAAGGGGCTCTGGGACGATCAAGTGAGGCAGAATCATACCGCATGGACAGGCTATTAAAGCCATTTGAGGTCGGGACCTACATAGGCTTGTTCCTAAGCAATTTTCAAAGGACTTGCGAGAAGATGAACTTCGGTCCGAGTACATGGCCACAGCGGTTGCTGTCTATGTTGCCGTGTGAGGCGGCGGAAGTAATCGCCAGACTCAGTGCACAGGATGCATGTGATTACACAAAAGTTAAGGCTAGTCTCCTGAAGAAATACCGCCTTTCAGCCGAAGCTTTTCGGCAAAGGTTTACGAGCACAGGCAAGAAAGATAGCGAGGGGTATCCGGAGTTTGCATATAGCTTAAAGGCAAACCTAGTCGAGTGGCTGAAAAGCGCGGAAGCGTACGAGAGCAGAGACAGGATCATTGAATGCATGCGTCTAGAGCAGTTTTCTAAAGCATCCCACCATCTGTGAAGCTGTGGGTGCAAGACAGAGGAAATGTAAACACTGTGGAAAGGGTGGCGGAATTAGCCGAAGAGTAGGCAACGCGTAGAAAGTTGAACGCCGAGGACGGTAATTGGGACGGTCGAAATGGACCGCGGAAACCATTTACATTCAAAAGGGGTTCGCAGACTAGACAAGAGGAGCCTGTAGACGTGGAGGAAAAGCGCGCAGAAAAGAGCGAGGAGAAACCTAACGGGGAAACCGTACAAAAAAAGCAGAAAAAAAATTCGAATCTTTTAGACCGATCCGCTGCTATAAGGGCCACAAACTGGGACATATCGCTGTGAACTGCGGAAAGCCTAGGGTAGTTTTTGCCTACGTAGATGAAAAAGAGGAGAATATGGAACTTTTAAGCCCATATCTTCACGACCTGCAAGTTAATGGCAAACCATGCCGGGAGCTAAGAGACAGTGCCGCCACGATGGATATTGTCCATCCGTGTTACGTGACGGTAGATGACTTCACTGGAGAAGTAGCATGGATCAAACAGGTTGTAGAAGAACACAGCGTGCGTCTGCCCATGACCAAAGTCAAAATCAGTGGAGCATTCGGGGAGCTAGTGACCGAGGCCGCAGTTTCCAAATTTTTGTCTCTGCAGTACCTTTACATTTTTTAAATCGGTTACTGCGTGAAAAAGGGCTTCAACTGGGAGAGGGCATAGTACACGCATTGACCCGAGGCCAAGCTCGTAAAATCGCGTCGCTTTCGGCTGAAAATGCACAAGCTGCTCCAGCGGAAGCAGCAAAAGGGATAACTTCAATACCTGAATCCGAGCTAGGCCCAAGGGACAAAATAACAGTTGAGGAAAGCCTACCAGCTGACCAGCTCAATGAGAGCGTATCGCTAGGGTGTCAAAGTTCACGCCTGCAGGAAGAGCAAGCTGACGCAATCGCAAGCGAGACAGGGTCGTTATTATCACCGGCCTCAAAGAACTTTGATCAGCTCTTACGTGTGGACAGAGAGTCACTGGCAGCCGAGCAAAAGAATGATGACAGCTTAGCTAAATTACACCACACAGCTAAAGAAGGCATTGCTAGGCGCAACGTGACGATACAAGAGAGAGGAGAATTGTTGTATCGGCACTACAGAGATCGAAAGGGTAGGATTCTAGATCAGTTAGTCGTACCTACTAAGTACAGGAAGGACCTTTTGAGTCTCGGTCATAGAAATGGGTGGTCTGGCCACGTAGGCATAAACAAATCAAAGGAAAGATTGCTTATGGAATATACTGGCCTGGCTGTTTCAAAGACGGAGAAAACTTTGTAAGATCATGCGACGCCTGCCAGCGCTCGGGTAAACCAGGAGAGACATGAAAAGCTCCACTAAATGTAGTGCCCTTAATAACAGAACCTTTCAGACGACTTGTGTTAGACACGGTAGGGCCTATACCAAAAACAAAATTGGGTTACAGGTACTTGTTTACCATGCTGTGTCCGGCTACAAAGTTTCCAGAAGCAATCCCTCTGAAAGAGCTCAGCTCCACCGAAGTAGTAGACGCGCTTTTGACAGTATTTGCACGAGTTGGGTTTCCAGCCGAAATTCAGGCGGATCAAGGGTCAGTATTCACCAGCGCACTGACTTCCACATTCTTGCAAAAGTGCGGGGTAAAGTTGATTCACAGTTCCGTCTATCACCCTCAGTCAAACAGTGTAGAGAGGTGACATTCAATGCTTAAGCAAGTTTTGCGGGTGCTCTGTTACGAGCACAAGGAGGACTGGGAGAACTGTGTGCCGGCAACTTTGTTTGCTTTGCGAACGGTTTCACATGAGGCTACAGGGTTCTCGCCAGCAGAACTAGTGTATGGGAAGACACTCCGTTATCCGCTGAGAATATTAAGAGAGATGTGGGAGGAAAGAGGAGAGAATCCAACAGTGGTTGAATACGTGCTAAGTCTGCTGGAACGGCTAAGCGCAACCCAAGAACTAGTCGAAAAGAACATGGGAGTAGCTCAAAAGAACGCCAAATTCTATTACGACAAGAATGCGAGGCTTCGTACGTTTAACGCCGGAGAGCAGGTAATGATCCTCAAACCTTCAAGAAAGAACAAGCTTGCAGTTCACTGGGACGGGCCCGTTAAAGTGTTGCACAAACTTTCAGATACGAACTATGCTCTGAAAATACCCGGTAGCAGGAAGGAGGTGAGGATATATCACTGCAATTTTATGAAACCGTATATAGAGCGGAGCGGAGTCGTTAACTATACCATCAAAGAGCAGGATGACACGAGTACCAAGTTTAAAGAGTATAAGGCGACCTACGACTCTGGAATCGGCCTAGAAGAAGTAGTAAAACATTCCGTAAGCTCGCACGCTCTAAGACCCGAGCAGCTAGATGAGCTAAAAGGGGTGTTATGGGAATATCTCTACATGTTCAGCGATCGGCCAGGTAGAACCGAACTAATTAATAACGCATGAAATAGAGCTGACATCAACCGAACCCGTAAGATCAAAACCTTACAGGGTGTCTCCAAGACAGAGAGAAATTATGGAGGCAGAGATACAGCGCATGCTAGAATTGGGAGCTATTGAGCCAGCTGAGAGTGACTACACGTCATCGCTAATACTGGTAGAAACCACTAACAAGGACCCTCGTCCATGTGTTGACTGCAGGAAGTTAAATGCCATCACTAGGGATCAGCTGTACCCAATACCCAACATTGAGGAACGAATTGAAAGAGTTAGCACTGCTAAATACATTTCAACTATAGATCGCGTGCGGGGGTACTGGCAAGTTCCCCTTTCAGAAAGTGCCAGCCGCTGTGCCGCATTCATCTCACCTGTAGGCACTTTTCGCCCTCTCGGACTCAGCTTCTGGCTGAAGAACGCGCCGTTTAGCTTCTCTAAGTTAATGGATATTGTCCTAAAAGACTTGCAGGAGTTCGCCTTGCCATATCTTGATGATGTAGCAATTTTTTCGGACAGCTGGGAACAACACGTATCGCACCTCAAATAGGTGTTCTCGCGGTTGAGGGAAGCCGGCTTAACGATAAAAAGCGGAAAAGTGTAGATTTGGCTGTTCGCAGGTTACTTATCTGGACCATGTTGTCGGCCAGGGCATGAGATGGCCGGCCGAGCTGAAAATAGCTACGATTGGAGAATTTTCTCAGCCGCGCACGAAAACAGACCTTCGTTCATTTTTGGGACTTGTGGGGTACTATCAACGGTACATTCCGAATTACTCGCAAATGGCAAGTCCTTTAACGGACGCCCTCCGAAAGGAAGCACCAAGTAGCGTACACTGGGATAAGGACAAAGAGAACGCTTTCAAAAGTTCGAAAACGCTATTGGTTTCTCGTCCTGTGCTTCGCGCGCCAGACTACACAAAGGAATTCATGGCTCAATGCGACGCAAGCGACAGAGGTATGGGTGTGGTACTTAGTCAGGTCGGCGACGAAAATGAGGAGTCTCCTATCCTCTATGCGAGCCGTAAACTAACTGTAAGAGAGGAAGCCTACAGCGCTTCAGAGAAAGAATGCGCTTGTTTTGTTTGGGCCGCCCAGAAGTTGTGTCACTTGTACGGAGCCATGTTCATCTTCGAGACCGACCACTGGCCTCTGACGTGGGTCAATCAAATGTCACACAAAATGGCCGCTTGCTCCGATGGAGCCTCACTCTCCAAGGGTGCAACTTCTCCGTTATATATAAGAAGGGAAAATTGCATAGCAATGCGGATGGTTTCAGCAGGCTAATTTGAATTCTGCGTTTAAGTGTCCCGCCTAAATTTTAGGGTTATTGTTAATTTTGTTAAGCCAAGAAGATCCCCTCTCATTTAGCAGGATTGCCTCCATGACTGCTGAATTTGTCAGCACGAAATCCCTTCAAAAATTGGCATAGCGAAATGCAGCATTTTTTTGTTTATGCACTTACGTTTTCTTTGAAGCCTAGCGGGTTTAAAGTTAGATCCAAGGTACGTCATCTCGGCACAGAGCCGTGTTGTAGAGTTCGTTTTGCAGTTGCCTGTCCTTTTTGGATGTTTTGGGGCGGTGACATCATTATACAAGTGGTCGCTGCGAGCCAAGGCATCAACCCTGGCCACCAGCCGTTCTCTTCCTGCCCAGCGGTTGTCAGCGCTGGACAGTCGAGATTTTCCGAGCCATGGAGGTGCTGTTAAGAACGGCCTGCTGAGGTGAAAGTTTTGCCAGCCAGCTGCGAGAGCGGCGTCGACTTTTCCTGGAAAGCCACCGTCACCCTCTTGCCAAACGGCGTCACTAAGTCTACTGTGTGCGCCGGACCATGCTCCGCGTTCGGCACTCTGCGTCGCGGGATTGCCGAGATGAGTACGACGAACCAGGCTTTGAGACTGAACACGCCACCGCCGATCTGGTCTGCCGCGAGCGGGGGAGTTCCCGAGGGAACGTATTTGGCGGCAACGTCCCACGCGCCTTTCAAGACGCAAGACAATGGCGAACCGGCGGCCGCGCTGCGGGGGTCAGCTCGGGGAATAAGATGCGCCTTTCCTGACGTAAGCCCCGAGTTCTGCGAAGACCGTCTGACCTCGGTGGGGACCGTGAACCTGTGGGGAAGTGTGTGTGTGTAAGCCCTCCCGAAGAGAGGCGGCTCGTCTACGGTGGCTGGTGGAACGTTTCCCTCACCTAGGGATCGAGGGACGACCGAGTGTTGAGAAACCGCTGTTGTGCGGCTGCTCAGGGTACTTTCTCTCGTAGTCATGCTAGACTGATGAACTGCAACGTCCTTATGTAGATACTATAAATAAACCCATATTCCTCGTTCTCGATGAGAAGTAGTCCTTCCTTCAACAACGTCCTCAGCGTGGATAAGTTGGACGACGGCATGGGCCAGCTACCATCTAATTCATGCCCGACTCCAATCTTGACAACTGGTTACGAACGGTGGGATTGACCTCGCAATCCTCACAGTAGGTAATCCTGTATAACTCCCTTTTAGGCTTCCTCGTTTTCTTTTGTCCCTATTTGTTTCTCTGTCTTGCATTGTTTTGTCGACCACATGTGACTTCTCTTTACATTTAGTCTCGCATATTGCTTAAGTGCACCACTTTGAATGCTCTCGAGCGGTTCCTGGGCACTATAATAAACATTTAATTGATTGATTGGCTGACTGATTATGGTTATTAGTGTAGTATAAAATTGCGTTTTTAACTGTTTACTATTATATTATTTCACTGCAGTAGCTTCTTCGCAATATTCTTATAGTGTGACAATTTTTTTAAAGCATCAGTTAAGAAAGTGCAATAAAATGCTATGTGCCTAGTATATGCATTAATTGTGCTCTTAATTTCTTCTGATGTTCAGTAATGTTTGGCTATTGTGTCCAGTGCTGTGCAATGAAATAATATGGTACAGACATTATTGCAAGTTGCATAGAACAAACTGAGTGTCCTTCTCATTAAAACATAGGCTAAAAATAATGAGCGAGCTGTTATTTTTTATTTTTTGTGTGGTGACTTGATGTGTATATATTGTGAAAATGACCTGTTTAGATATGTATTTTATTATATTACACAAATGAGCTACCACCGTACATTTTAGTAGGTGCTTCAATTGTACGAGTTGGCAAAATGCAACCAAAGACACTAATAAGCGCTTCCTATTCCATAGTTTGCAGTACCTGATGCTCTGTCACGCCATTAACGTCGAGAAAGCCGCTCAATGTGAAGGCCTCCCGATGGACTGTTGATGCCTAAAAACAACCCAGAAAAATAAATGAGGCACTTCATGGGCAAGATTACACTGGAACATGAATCGGGAGGAGACAAGCTACGAATTTGGTAAAGTTAGGTGTTCTAGGTGTTTTTTCTGAGCGCTACAGGTGTTCCCAATTATTTTTTGCTGATTTTCTCAGAACCCAGTTTTTCGCGTTTCTTACACCAACAAGCATAACTATATTTATAATAAAGATTTTTCAGTGGTACTTCACACGCCTATATTTCTTGCATAGTTGGCTGTGCCACCATAAATAAACTCGTACGACAGCTTTTGATGTAGCTTTTGATACGATATGGCATGGTCATGCGTGTGTTCGCAAAGCGATCGTGTAGACAGACGACGAGGTGGTCGCTGAACGTGAACGCAAGCGCTGATGTCGATACCTTGTGCACTATTGTCGCTATTGTTACTTCAAAGGAAAAAAAAAAAAACTTGCGGCAGGCGTACAGTCATCAATAAAACGTGTTTCTTTATACGAGGGTGAATCAGAAAGTCTTCGCCCCTATTTTTTTTAGCTAAGTTACGGCTGTAAATGCGAAGTCAACATATCCATTCCCAGCGGTGGAAGGGCCTTATCCACCGGTAGCGCCAAGGCACGGCGCTGCTGTCTGTTGTTGGAACACTTTCCCGCTATAAATAGTTACAAAGGGTACGTCCACAAGTTCAGTTCAAAAGATGGCGGTTGTGCTTGATATGTTCACTGTGTACGAGCAACGAAGTGTAACTCGTTTTCTATGGAGCAAGGGGCGAACGCCGGTCGAAATCCACAGGGAAATGCAGCCCACGTATAGGGAAATGTGCCTCGCTTTGAGACGTGTGAGTTAGTGGTGTGAGTTCGGAAAAGGCCGTGAAGACTTGCATGACAATGAGCGTTCGGGGAGGCCGCGTGCGTCGCTGACTGACGACACAGGGCATCTCAAATTTAGTACTGCTATGCGACAAATGTTTAAACCGGCGTGGGGACTACGTGGAAAAATAGTGTAAGCTGCGAGGAATAGTGCGTATATTTGTAATTACCTCTATATACCTTATTTTGGCTAATAAGAAATAGAGGCAGGTACTTTCTGATTCGCCCTCGTATCTGAAAACATCTTGTTGATTCAAGTTTAGTTTCCAATATACTGGCTTAGGCCGTACTTCGAAGGTTTAAAATAAAAGTGTGCAACACTTTCTGTCCTAAACGTCAAGCAACAGTGCGCCGCTGCCGAGGAGCACGTGTCGGCACGTGTCTGTGCTTTTGTCTCTGAAACGCTCTGTCAGAGCAGTCTCGCTATCTCGAATAATCGCACACCAGTTCTTGACCATGTCGAAGTGATATGGAGGTGGGTCGCCATTGAACTGGCCCGCTCGTTTTGCTTCCTGGCTCAGCGGGTGACCGTAGCTGTGATGACAGAGCTCGCGAAGCATCTGTGGAAGGAAGCACCCAAGCCGATGCAAACTGCGCAGCTACCGAGATTGGAGAAATCGCTGAGCCGGAAATGTCTGAGGGCTATCCGCACGCTGGTATTCCTGCCGAGTTTCAGAGCAGCAAAAAAAAGGCACAACCGCATCCAGCTATGTTTGCCGAGAAATGGATAAAGCCGAGGCTATCACTCGTCGTCTACGTAAGGACTTGACCACGTCAGCTCTCTGGAGGAGAGCTGCCGATCAACCAGCCCATTCATTTCATTCGTACGTTATGCTTAGCATTCTTCGTTCCATCGCTCTTTGCGCGGTCCTTAACTTGTTCTCAAGGTTCTTTGTCAGTCTCCAAGTCTCTGCCCCATATGTCAGCACTGGTAAAATGCACTGATTGTACACCTTCCTTTTCAATGATAATGGTAAGCTCCCAGTCAGGAGCTCACGATGTCTACCGTATGCGATCCAACCCATTTTTATTCTTCTGTGAATTTCCCTCTCATGGTCACCGTTCCCTGTGATTAGTCGACCTAGGTAAACGTACTCCTTCACAGGCTCTATAGGCTGACTGGCGATCCTGAACTCTTGTTCCCTTGCCCGGTTATTTATCATTATCTTTGTCTTCTGCATATTAATCTTCAACCCCACTCTTACACTCTCCCTGTTAAGGCCCTAAACCATTTGTTGTAACTCGTCCGCAGTGTTGCTGAATAGAACTGTCATCGGCAAACCTAAGGTTGCTGAGGTATTCGCCGTCGATCCTTACTCCTAAACCTTCCCAGTTTAATAGCTTGAACACTTCTTCCAAGCACGCAGTGAATAGCATTGGAGAGATTGTCTCCTTGCCTCACCCCTTTCTTTATAGGTATCTTCCTGCTTTTCTTGTGTAGAATTAAGGTAGCTGTGGAATCTCTATAGATATTTTCCAAGATATTTACTGTACTTGATTACGCAATGCCCCTATGACTGCTGGTATCTCTACTGAATCAAACGCTTTTTCGTAATCTATGAAAGCCATATAGAGAGGTTTATTGTACTGCGCGGATTTCTCGATAACTTGATTAATGACATGGATGTGATCCATTGCAGAGTATGCCTTCCTGAAGCCACCCTGTTCCTTTGGTTGACTAAAGTCCAGTGTTGCCCTTATTCTATTGGATATTATTTTGGTAAATATTTTATAGAATACTGGGAGTAAGCTAATGGGCATATAATTTTTCAGTTCTTTAACGTTTCCCTTTTTGTGGATTAGTATAATGTTTGCATTCTTCCCGTTTTCTGGGACTCTTGCAGTCGATAGACACTTCGTATAGAGAGCCACCAGTTTTCCTAGCATTATGTCTCCTCCATCTTTGATTAAATCGACTGTTTATTCGATCCTCCGCTGCTGCTTTTCCCCGTTTCATGCCTTGCAAGGCCCTTCTGACCTCATCTCTAGTTATAGAAGGAGTTTCTGTATACTGTTCATTATTGTTTCGAATAGAGTGCTCCTGAGTCCTCTGGGTACTGTACAGGTCAGTACAGAATTCTTCCGCTGCTTTTATTATACCTTAGAGATTGATGATGATATTAACCTGCTTATCTTTCAGTGCATACATCTTGGTTTGTCCTACGCCAAGTTTCCTCCTCACTGATTTCAGGCTGCGTCCATTTTATGTAGCTTCTTCAGTCTTTCTCACATCATAATTTTGAATGTCACTTATTTTAGCTTTGTTGATCAGTTTTGACAGTTCCGCGAATTCTATGTTATCTCTTGAGTTGGACACTTTCATTCTTTGTCGTTACGGACTCGCAAACAGCGTGATATGTGGTTTACCAAAAAATTACCAAAAGGGCCGCATTTATAAACAAGCCCTGAGCATCCTCGAGAAACTGGACAATTTTCAACAAATATACATTGTCTGGGCACCCGAACTCGAGTCCTTGGCGGGTAATATAGCGGCTCACGCCGCTGCCCGAGATCACATTCTCCTGGCTATCCTACTGGGTTCACGAGCCCCGGTAGACCTACAGGATCGCGTCCTGAAAACATACAGTGACATCCAGAGCCACTACAGACTGGGTAGAAGAACCTACCCACCCCCGCATCCTAAGCTGGCTAGAAAAGAGACGGTGATCTTCCGCAAACTACAAACCGCGGCGCATTCCCGCACGGCATCTTGCTGCACGCCATGTATCCTGTGAGCTACACTTACAAGTGCGCCTTCTGCACTGTGCCCAATACGCTCTATACCACATGATATGGGAGTGTGGACACAACCCATCGACACCACATATAACCGGACCAACCGTCGAGCAGTGGGAGGCCAAGCTGACAAGCCTAAGCCCTGAAGACCAGCATTTTTATTGTCTAGTGAGCATGGCCAAGCTATCGGCTCAGGCCCACGGCATCCTGGACTAGGAACGCCGCCCACCTCGGGCGACTCCACCGTCAGCTGATTTTTACAAATAAAGTTTATTCCTTCTTCTCGATTAACGATTAATCATTCATCGTTTTAGCCTTTAATCGAGTAATCGCTTTAGATGCGGGGTTTTTAATCGATTAATCGAAATTTTCGCACGTTAAATAACTCCAGGTGGTCAAAATTATTCCGGAGTCCCACACTACGGTGCGCCTGAGTCATAATCAGATTGTGGTTTTTGCAAATACTCCAGAATGATTTTTTAAAATTTCTGCCGGACCATTGTTTTGAATAAAGTTTATTTTCTTCTTAATTTTCGCAGGACATATTAATAATGTCGCAGTTTCGCACGAAAGGCGAAATATCGATTGCGATAGCAAATTAGTGGACAGCTATACGAAGTAAGGATATATAGTTTTATCGGCTGTATAAACTTTTAAACATAGGCACACTAACTAAATTAAGAAGCATGGTGTCTCGCGCGCACAAGCAAACATTAACACATCGGACTCGAAGACCACGGAAACTCGCTGTCAAAACGCTGGCGCGAGGAAAAGCGGCAGCAGCAGCGAGCGAAGTGACATTCGTGCTGTCTATAGCTCCAACGAAAAGTGAGCGCCGAAAAGACACAGAACGCACAAAGTTACGAGCCGCTGACGTACCTGGACTTTGCGCCCAAACCAGATCGCTCTCGGGATGCGGTCGGAAGACCGTGTGCCGCCGCCACATGAGCAGTTGCAGGCGAAGTAGAACACACGCCCTCCCCCCGGTGCCTCGCAACGTTGGGTGCCTCGCGCTTGCGAGATTGAGCGCAATTGTCGGTTCCCTTCGCACGCCTTCACTCGCACATACAGTGTAGTGCGCGCGGCGAGGGAATTATTACCCTTCGACTTTATATGAAACCTCACGGCGATGGCGATGCCGACGGCGGAAATGGACTTAGAGTGTCCATATAATTGCTCTCGAAGTAAAAGGTTGAAACACAGTCATCTACTTTTCGTCCTGTGTCTTCCTTTGTGGCGCCAACTGAAGGTAGCGATGACCACAGAGTTTGCGAGGCAAATGGAGATGTGGCATTTGAAAAGGGGTAGCTGGCCCATGCCGTCGTCCGACTCATGCACGCTAAGGACGTTGAGGGGAGGAACGTGTTCTCATTGAGAACGAGGAGTACTGGGTTTATTTATAATTCACGAACGCATACTCCTACCGTATGGGAATGGCCGAGAGCCCGATGTGCGACTCCTGTGGGTGCGAGGAGATCATCGAGCACCTATTGTGTACCTGCCCTCGCTACAATGTCCAACGCCTCTCTCTGCGGGCAACTTTACGCAGACTAGACTCGAGACCGTTCACCGAGTCAAAGATACTCGGACCGTGGCCACAACCGTCACTGGCTCGAAAAGCGATCCGTGCACTAGTGCGGTACTTGAAGTGCACGGGCTTAAGAGACCGCTTATAGTGTCATTGTGTACGCTGTCCCTCCCACACGTACTCAGTACTTACTCTCTCCCTTTCTTCCTCTTTCTATTCCCCTTTCCCCCACCCCCAGTGTAGGGTAGCAAACCGGATGCTGCACTGGTTGACCTCCCTGCCTTTCCTACCCTTGCTTTCTCTCTCTCTCTCTCTCTCTCTCTCTCTCTCTCTCTCTCTCTCTCTACATGAGGAATGGAGAACGTTACGTTTCATCAGTCTAGCATGACTGAAGTGATGGACACATGAGAAGCCGAAAAAGTTCGCTTAAGCGCCCTCTGTCCTCCCTGGATCCCTAGGCCAGGAAAAACTACCGCCCCACCTTTGTCCAATTGGAGCATCCAAAGTCGTCGAAGGAAGGCGAGGGTTCACACAATCACTCCCGCGCTTTTGTTCACTGAACACACACAAAGGAGGGACGCTTCGTAGAAGGGGGATCATCACGCTTGACTCAAGCTGGCGCGTCTTGGTTCCCGGGATGACCCAGCAGTTAGCTGGAGCGTCTGTCAAACGACCGTGGCGGTTACCGGAGTCCGTGAGGAAACGCCTTAATTAGAACAGCCTTTTCCAGGAGTTTCTTGCTCCCATCGGTCCGTGACGGCAACAGTGAACCAACAAACAACACTCGATCCGCCGAACGTTTCTCGCCTTGCTGGCGCTGCAGATCTGTCCGAGGGAAGCGCATTGTTAGCTTGACGAAGCGATCCGTCGCAGTGGGGCAGGAAAGCCTAAAAGGTCACTACCCCCGCTGGCCAATTGTAACACCAGGCCGATGCAAGATGCGCAGCTTCCTAGCTTCGGGACTTCACTGAGTCGGGAGTGTACTACCCCAGGAGATTCTCGGTTGGCCTCCTGCCTGCCGCGCAAACCGAGAGTGTTCCCCGTGATCAGAACGGTGAGGATGACGAAGTACTCGTTCTCTCCGAATGCTTCCCTCGTCAGCTGGGGAGGTTGGCCGAGTCGGAGGAGCCCCCCTGCCGTGGGGGAGCGTTCCGCAGATGACGGTGGACTTTCGTCCGGGAGCATTTCGTCTCAGGCGAGGCGTCTGCTAGCGACGAGACATTTGCTGTGTCCGCAGACGATGACGTGCACATAGATTGTGTCCGAGAATTTCGCCCCTTGGCGGATGGGCTCCGCAGCCGCCGCCGCCTACAACGACGAAATTATCGTTGAGTCTTCCGTTGACGACGACGAAGTCATCGTTAAGTCTTGGGACATTGTTCGTCGCAGGAGACAGTAAGAGGACAATGTGTTCGACACCGCTCACCCTCAACTAAAAAATTCGGGGCTTTGTCACGTCCAGCAGCTATTCTCAGTTTCAGTTTATTAATCTTTAAGTACAATGAATTGGTAAGATATAATATACAGACGAAGGTCCCAAGATCAAAGACTGCAACGGGACCCTCGGTTAATAATAACAATGTAAAGATGTATTTAAGGAGAGCAAGCTAACTAAAGGAAACGAACACAATCGCGAAAACACAACATAGAAAAATAAAATAAATGAAAACAAATTGGCGAAGAGTATTAGCACCAGTGACCACCACGAAAACGGGCGATAGAAACAAATATCTGGTATTTAAAAGCAGAAATCAAGCCTGTAATTGTTAAATAAGCAAAGCTCCCCCCCTCCCCTCTGCCTTCCTTCGTTTCTACAGAGCTCGTTCATCTGCTGAATCTCCATGGTCTGAGTGGACCCACGAGGGCCCGCTTCACGTGATAGGCCGAAGCAAAGCCAGACAGCTCCTTGGATCCCTTCAAATAGCCGACAATCTATTCGGTGCATCTTCAGTATCTCTCACTCGAACTCGCGGTGTCAGTCGAGCCCTCCCTAGAGGAGGGAGTCCACATACTTGAACCTGTTTGCCAGGGGTCCCACTCGCTCGGCGCTGTGCATATCGCGATCTCCTAGTCGCAGGGTCACTCTTATTTGGAACTTAATAATGCGAAAGTATTATATGCCCCATTACGCGAAAATCCGGCGTCGTCGGCGTGGCCGAGCGATGGTACCAAAACTGGCTGAAGTGCGAGACGAGCACGCTTCCCCGACGCCACGGTGGCTCCACGGTTCTGGCTGATTAAAGTTGTGCCTAGTTCGTGCGTCATTAGGCACGTGACGGTGCAGCCAATGGGAATGTGGCGCCATGTCATGAGGGTATAAAACGAGTGTATAAAATAGATGCATTTCACCAAAGGCACTGTAATGTTTTCGCATTCCCACACGTAAGCAGTCTTAAGTGTCTCTCCCTAATTTTCATTTCTTTCGTTCGTCCGCTCGTTCTTTCTCTCTTTCTGCTGCTGAGGGTGCTCCATCAGTTGTCTTGGTGTATGTTGTAAGGATCATCATCAGGGGCGTAGCCAGGGGGAGGGGGCTTATGGGGCTTCAGTGCACCCCCCCCCCTACCCGAAATTTTTTCGTGCTGTCATGCACCGCCGACCAAAACAACCCCCGGAGCCGGAAATCATTCTGGATTTTCTCTAGAATGTCTTTTTCACGCTCGAAAAAGACATTTCAGCGCGAACATTGCAAACTCGGGCTGGATTTCGCGGCAACGCCCATGCACCGGGAGTCACACAACGCAAGAAGCCCCATCCGAGCACAAAGTTTCAAGGGCGTTTTGATGGCAAGTGGGCTCGTCGTGGCATCTCGCAGAGGCCGCGGAATCTACGGAGCGCATGGATTTCAGTTTGGAAACTTCATGGGTATAAAGTTCTCATAAACTTCTGATGCGAAACGTGCCTTGACATTTCCAAAGTCGTGCTTTAGATTTTCAATTCCGCAACTTTGCGGGTTTAATGCTGTTATAAACATTTGACGCCAAAGGTGCATCAACTTTTCTAAAGTCATACATCGGACCATACAAAGAGACAAGCCAAATCATTACACCACCAGACAAGTTGACAAAGCACGCTGCGAGGTCCGATGAGACGAAGCGTTGTGGTGGTTCATTTGTGCCGTCATGTCACAGAAAAGAATATCAACATTTTACCTGCTCCAAAGCATCCATGTAAAGACACTAAAGCCAGCAAAGGTAACTACGTTCTTATTTATTTTCAACTTTGACTTTTATTGGCGTGGACACATTGAGGCTCTTCAATTTTCTTGTCCTCGCTACCCGCGGGCTGCCAGATCTCGAGCCAGTAGCGTAGCAACGGGGGGGGGGGGGGGGGGAGGGGGCGGTGTCATGTACGTCTTAAGACACCCGAAAATTGTCGATACTCGCCTTCCTCGACTACAACCGGGGGGGAGGGGGGTAACAGGAGAGCTATCGGCCCCGGGTGCCAGACGACCTAGCTACGCCACTGGCCAGGGCGCATGCGTTTTTTTTTTTTTTTTTTTTTGCCCCGACCACCGCGCGGCGCGCTTCGGTGAGCGTTCGTTTTTGTCTGGCCGAGTGGATTTTCGCCTGGCAGAGTTTTGCACGCTTTCTGAATAGCAGACGAGAAAAAGAAACAATGGTCTCTCACCGCCATCACTGTAGGCACTCGACGGATTGCAAGGCGTTCGCTTGAGCGAAACCTCTCCAGAAAGCCTTGTCTCGCCGGTGTAGGATGCTGAGCACTATGCGTATGCTTCTCTGTGGACCAAACACCTCATGTTTTCTTCGCTATTCGTTCGGCAGCAACATTAGGCGCCCAAAGTAGGCATTCGATTGCGGCCAACGTACTTTCCTTTGCGTTTTTTTTTTATTTCGGTGCTCCGGCCCCACACACACACACACAAAAAATGATTGTTGCGGCGCAGCGGAAAGTAATGGGCCACGGGACGCTTCAGTTGCCGGATGTTCTTAATATATTATTGCGATAGCAGTTATATGAACGATCCAGGCCCATTCCTGCCGTCGCCCTCATGTTCCGTATAAAGTCCAAGGACGATAACATCGTGACCGCGCGCCGCATGCTGCATGTGCGAGTGAAAGCTAGGAGGGGGGGGGTGGCATGGGTGAGCCGACGATAGTGGCGCAGTCTTGTGCGGGCAAGGGAGAAAAGCGGAGAGGAAGGGCGCCGCCTTCCGTCGCGCGCGATACATCGAGGGGAGTGGAGGGAGGGGGATGGGAGGTCTTTAGGATTCTGTGATTGCCCGCCATGTTTATTTGCCTTGTTTAACGCATCATATAAAGTGATTTTTCTTAGATACGTAGATTTATTAGATACTTTTACGTATATTTAAATATCTTGTTGCGAGGTTTTGTGTATACCTGTAGTGAACATTGTTTCAAGTGGCACGCTTTTGCCCTTTATCAAGCTGTATTTTCGCATTTCTAATGTACGAGAGCGAGTCAATTAATGAATTAAATTATGGGGTTTTACGTGCCAAAACCACTTTCTGATTGTGAGGCCGTGAATTATGAGTAGTGGGGGACTCCGGAAATTTCGACCACCTGGGGTTCTTTAACGTGCACCTAAATCTAAGTACACGGGTGTTTGCGCAATTCGCCCCCATCGAAAATGCGACCGCCGTGGCCGGGGTTCGATCCCGCGTTCTCGTGCTCATCAGTCCAACACCATAGCCACTGAGCAACCACAAGCGGGTGAGAGCGAGTCAGATGAAAGTGAGCCTAACCATCCCGCGCAATAATGGTTCAGTTCATTATCTGCGAGGCATGCGCGTAGCACACAGGCATCTCTCATTTGCAAAAGTGACACACAGGTGTGAGGATAAATGTTCTTTAATGCTCTCATACACTGCGTTGACCATGGTTGTGTGACATAATGGACGCTACAAAAGTTGAACAGCGTGGTGTCGTGAGGTTTTTGACAGCTGAAGATTTTTCCCAAAAAGAAATTAGTCGCCATATGGCTGCCGTGTACGTTGAACATTGTATTTCATTGGCCACTGTGAAGCGTTGGAGCAAACGGTTCAAAGATAGACGTGAAAGTTGCAAAGACGATCCAAGACCGGGCCAAAGCCACCGTGCAATCACCCCCGCACAATTGCAAAGGTTGATGAGCTGATTAGACAAGAACGGGGGATACGCATCGACGAACTGGCAGAGCTTGTGAACATCAGCCACGGTTCGGTTCGGGCTGCTGAGCACGAGGTCGCATTTCGATGGGGGCGAAATACGAAAAAACCCGTGTACTTAGATTTAGGTGCACGTTAAGTAACCCCAGGCGGTCAGAATTTCCGGAGTTCTCCACTACGGCGTGCCTCATAATCAGAAAGTTGTTTTGGCACGTAAAACCTCATAATTTAATTCATTTTAGCGGTTCAGTTCACACCACAATTCATGAACATCTCGGTTATCGGCTCTTGTGTGCGCAATGGATGCCCAAGATTTTGAACCACCGCCAGGAGACGGAGAGGTTCGGCGCTGCCTTGACTCATCTGATCCGGTATTACAATGAGGGTGACGACTTCTTGTTTGCAGTTATCACCGTGGACCAATCATGGTGCCACTATTCCGAGTCTGAAACACGATGACAATGCTTACAGTGGAAACATTCGAATTCACCACCCCCAAAGAAAGCAAAAGCCGTCATTTCCACCAGGAAGCTGTTGTTAACTTTTTTTTTTTCGATCGTCAGGGGTCATTACTGATCGAATTTGCTAAACCTGGAGAGACTGTCAATCGTTTCAAGTATTGTGAAAGGCTGGATCGGTTGCATGTCGCAATCAAGAACAAACGACGTGGAAAATTGGCGAATGGAGTCATCTTGCTCAACGACAATGCCCGTCCCCACATCATTGATTCGGCTAACACAAAACTGGCAAAGTTCAAGTGGGAAACGCTGCAACATCCGCCATACAGCCCAGACCTGTCGCCTTGCGACTTCCACATTTTGGGGCAATTAAAAAAAACTGCTCAAGGGAACCAGACTCGTGTCGGACGATGGCGTGAAGGAGTCAGTTACAGACATTTTGAAACAGCAACCCAAGGATATTTATTAGAAGAGAATCACGCGAACCGTTAGTAAGTAGGACAAATGTCTCAATGCTCAGGTAGACTACTTTTAAATAAAGTACCCCATTTGTCATATATTCGCATCGGCTCACTTTCATTTGACTCGCCCTCGTATATTTCGCAGAACTCGTGCTTTCTATATGTGCTCTCTGTTGCGACTATAATTTTGGTGCAAGTACTCACAAAACACGACCGATGACAGCAGCTCCTGCGCAATACATTGGAACAAAGGACAACGCCATGGATATTTTTTCCTGGTCATTGCATATGTATACAAATGTAAGCAAGGCTCTTGAATGACAAAGTTTCATTAAAATATTTGTCCTCAACTTGTTAATTTCATGGCCTTTCCATTTTTTATATCAGCGGCATGTACTGCTTTGCTGGTTTCAAACTGATACAATTCTAAAGTTCGTGTGACATGTTCTTTACTTATTAAACAGACAAAAACATGGAAGCATTGATATTGGTTATTTCAGGCACAATATTTGGGACATACGAGTGTACTCTTTTATGAAAAGATACATATTGTACTTTTCTTGACATTGCCTAGCGTTCAAAAATTTGTTTGCAGCATCTTTGGCAATGGCAATGCAGTTATTGTTTATGTATTTGATCCCTCGGCAAATTTTATGAGGAGGCGGCCGAGCTGCAACGTGAACAGCCCCCCCCCCCCCCCCCCCCCCCCCCCTGAACAAAATTTCTGGCTACGCCACTGATCATAACGTTTATCGCGCTTTTTGGAGGGCGAAGAAGACGTCTCGAATGTAAAATAATTTTATCTGCATCAACTGTATTGCCGCTTTGTCGGCGTCAATTGGGTTCTGGCGACAGTGTCGTTATGGATGCTTTGTATAAGTTCACTGAAACGTCCGAGTGATCTTGGACCCGTGGCCTCGTGCGTCTGCTATGTGCAAGGCCACAAAGGCGCTGGTGCCTTTCTTGAAGTACACCGGCCTTGTATGACCGCCTGTGACTGACTCAGTGATGAATGCTTGTGTGTGTAACAGTGCAAACTGTGAATTTGTTTCTTCCTTCTCCTCTTCTGATCCCCTTTTTTACTTCCCCATTGCGGGGTAGCCTACCGGGCTCAGCCTGGCTAACCTGCCTGCCCTTCCCTTGAGACTTCTCTCTCCCGGAAAGTTACACTACTATAGGGTGCCGGCCGTGGTGCAATTTTTTTTTGATTTGAGATGTGTGCTCAATGAAAATGCTACTGTCATCGTGTCACCCAAAGTTTCCTCTTGATTGCTTGTTCCTTTCGTCTGTCCCTTTTGTGCGTAGTATATGTATCCTTCTGTGTGGCCAGTTCCTCTCGTGGGTATACGAGCCACGTTTTGAAGCCACCACAACAACTCCGCTTACCCCATCCAGGATAAGTTCTAACTGCGTTGCGTATGTGCAGCGTGTCAGCCTTGTGGTCGTTCTTCCCCCCCCCCCCCGTCATTGCGAACGTCGGCGTTGCCATTGTCATCATTATACTTTTGCCGTGTCGCTGTCGTCATCCTGGTGTCATGCTCGCGCCGTCATCATTATTGTGTACGACGTTGTTAACGTCGCCATGTCGACCTCGTCTTCCTTGCTTCTTTTCTCTCACTCACTCTCTCTCTCTCTTTTAGGTTCTTTCAATCCCCCGGCCCTCCCCCATGCCGAGTAGCATATACATAATTATGGTACACACCCTGGCACAAATGTATGGGTTTTATTAAACTGGCTTTGTTTCTCTCGCTTCTGTATCCACGTTGTCTTGCAGGCGTTGTTATCGTTGTCGTTATCCTCGTCTTTGTTTGTGCTCGACGTCAGCAGACCAACCATAGATGTTTCTAGTGGCACGTAATGCCATACTCTAAATGGCCTTCTTTAATTTCTTTGGCGGATTTTACGGAAATTTGAATTTGTCACCAGATGCGATCCACCTGCCTTCTCATCAGTTAGATAATTTTCTTTTCCCGCCCTTTTACTCTCGCATCGGTGTCACAAGAACGCCTAAAGGGCTTATTCTCAGCTTGTGGGTATCGCATGCCAGTCTTATACGCAAGGGCTTTGTGATGAGATATGGTTTGATAAACAGGCAACGTATACATTCCTGTGCAGAGTTGGCCCACTCCTGTGATTTTCACCGAACCAAAAGATTGACCGCACGTGCGACGCCCTCCTCCACCGCCTACGTTTCGACGTAGCCTACACACATTGTATCTCAATTTGTGTCGTGAGATGATCTTCAGATTGCAGTTTCCGTGACAATCCTGGCACTTTGGTGGAGCAACTTAATTACAGAATGTTCTCAGTATGACCAGCTAGCAGCGCGTTGGCCTGCGCGACCATATGAACATCCTTGACAGATATCCTGTCAGTCAGCCAATTGCATGGATTGTGGTCATGCCCTGACAAGTAGAGGTGTGCCGTCAGTGCACCTTCGCATTTTTTTACTGGACCCTAAAATGGTGGACTGCCTGTGAGTGAGATTTCCTGATTTGCTTGATCTGCGCTGCTCTTGTTCTTCTTTTCAGCGCATTGAGATCTCGGCTGCGTTGTATCCCACGGTCATGTTCATGTACAAATCTGGTTGCGGCATAATGCGTATACATGAAAGGACTTGTGCGCACGTCACCTACCCCTACCCCGCCTAAATTTGCGTCTTGAATATAGAAAGTTATGTAGAGTTGAGGGGGTCTACTGCTCTTTCAATGCAGAGGTGTGCCGTGTCTGTCCATGCATTTTGCGTAAAAAGGATGTCTACAAATTGAGCATGCAAAATTTTGTATGGTGCTTTGCTCAAAACATAACATTGATTTGGTACTTAGTTATGATAGACATTGGATTTTACACGAAATAGCAATCTTGGTATTTGGTGTCAATATTATGAATCCGTGTTGGAACGCTATATACTGCTTGTGGAGCTTTCATCAAGATTATTATTACTCTGGTGAGTTGTTCTAGTGAAATGCAGGCACTGTAATGCGTAAAAGAAAGAGTTGGGCGCGCATTTTGAAGGTTACCGTTCTCGGAAACAGTCACACACAAAAAAACGCTGCTTATGGCTGTTAACAGCACTGCGCGTTCTGTGTAGTACATACTTCACGAATACCATGACAACAATCATCTGGAAGAAAAGAGCCGAGCCATTACAAATGATATGCATCAGGGAATGTTTCATAGTGGCGTACCCCTCCTGCAACGTAAGCAACCGACTGCGGTTTTGACGTCGTGGCGAGGCACGCATTGTTCGCGAAACAGGGCGCCCAGGGGCAATTGCCATGCATAAAGTATACTCGATTTACAAGGCAGCCTTGAAGAGGAAACTACAAATACATTCAGCATCACGATCTCTCGAACCTCCGGGGTTCAATTACTCAAACTGAGAACTATTCGCTTGATCAGTCCACAAAGTAGCACCTCGTACACCCGCTTCACAAAGAAGACATCGCAAGCGGCTTGCATGAATCAACTCGATCTTTTACCTTCTCCGGTGAATGATGATATCTTCTACTTGTATAATACTACTAATGTATAAGGCTTCGGCTGTGTAAGTTTCGCCTAACAGGTACATCATGACTGTTCCCCAAGCAACGAGCACCTAAAAATTGCTGAACTGTATTGAACATGTAGCTCTGAAAAGGGAATAAATATGGGTCCATGCCTTTTCGTAGGCTGCAAATAGCTGAAAGCTTCAGTTAGCTTTACTTCAAATTGCCGCCACTTAATATTAACTGTCGAAGGACGGCCTAATTTTGAGAAGCAGTTCAAAAAGACGTCTCTACGATGTGACGTCACCTCGCGGTGACAAGAAAAGGTTCAGGAAAAGCACACATTATCTCTATGTTTTAACTCTTTGCGTCTGCGAACCTATGGAAAACACTACGTCTACGTCACTTACATTAAAGCGTGCATGAAAGCGTGACTACGTTTTTTTTGTGCGCAGATGGCCTTCCCGTCGAGTTTCCAAGCGTCCTGCTCAGTCGCCATCTTTCTTGGTTAGGAAAGTAGCCTGCATCGTTTCTGACTTCGGTGATATCTTCGCGAAGCTCTATTTTTTTACGTCTTCGAGAGAACAGGAACAAGCGGCTGTCTGCTTAGCCGTCTACATTGCACTCTATGGCGAGTATTTGAAGAGCTCCTGAGTGCGTTTAGCGGACGAAGTCCGAGTACTAAAATGGGGAGAGAACCATAGAACGCTAGTGGCTTTAAAACGGGAGAAAAAGTCAAGGAAAGTCGGTTCTTTAGGACTGATGCGCTTGACGGCGTATACTTATTGATGGTGAGGACATTTAGGTAGCGTTTGTTGTTTCGTTGCGCCGAGCTCCGGTGACCGGCCCGTCTCTAGCGGTAATACAGACGGCCATACGTATATGCCGACGCGATATCTGTGGGCTGTCCTGTGTTTAGCCATGTCGGGCGATGGCGAAGCGGAAGTTTGCGGAAGACCTCGAGAAAAACTGCTTCTGCCGTAAAAACGTAGGCTGAGGTATACTGCCGTTGCCGTAGTGTCATGCAGATGTTATGGTTTCAGCACATATATAGTGGAGGCAAGCTTCTGTTCTCTTGTCCGATCTTCCTGTATTAAAATCTAGCCTTGCATCTGATTGTTTCCACGGTTAAAGAAAAAGAGCCAAACTTGCCTGAGAGGCTTTCCTTGACTGCGTGTGTTTGTTATTTGACTAAATTGATCCCCTTTGTTCCCCAATTCCCAGACCCAACCTGTGTAACTCTTTCGTGTGTGTGCGTTCTTTTTAACTTTGCATGGGTTTTGCCTGTTCGCACACTGTCCTTACCTAAATAACACCACAGAAACTGCGGATTCGCATGCTATTTGTACCGTAAGCGAAACGGTCTTTGGCATGATAAGAGTAACTCAACAATTCTAATATTCTGCACGCCTTCTTTTCAATTCTGAATAACACAAGCTATCTCTCTCTTTTCATTCGTTATCATGACACGATAGCGGCAAAAATTGCGGCCCTTCGGAGCCCCTGATGGCTTTTTAGGGGGTAGTCGGAGCCATGTCGATATGGCCGCACTGGCGAGCGTTCTGTGGCGTGGCAGTCAGGTAAGGGCGCGTGGTGGTTGCGCTTTTTCCGTACCATGCACATGAGCAACACTGGGAGCGCGGCCTATTTTGCCCTGGTCATAGCCCTTTTTTGCCACCATTTTGGCGCATGACCATTGCCATGGATCCGTCACATCACACTCACAGCAGCGTTTTGGCTTCCAGTAAGATATAGATAGAGAGATGCAGACTTTAATGTTAAGCTTGAGGTGGTAGCATGATTGATCGGTAGGCATGCTCGAGGTGCTGGGTGATAAATATGGTGTACACAGTGATCACGTGAACAAACAAACATAAACGAAATAAAGCTATTCACAAAGTTTCGCTTGAGGCTTGTAGACCTTATAAACACCAGCAGCGCTTTTGTAGCGCGAAACACGCGGGTGGTGCTTCCCCATGGACCGAGAATGTGCTGCAGCTCCAAGCTCTCTCTCTCTCTCTCTCTCTCTCTCTCTCTCTCTCTCTATATATATATATATATATATATATATATATATATATATATATATATATATATATATATTGTAACGCACAGTTGAGTGACGGTGCTTTAATCACTTTACGTTGGGCTAACTTGTGCCCGACAAACAGCTAAACGAGAGCCTCATTAGAATGTCCACAGTCATTTCGCAAGAGTCCCGCACCTCTTCTTCTCCCCTCGTGTCCCGCGCTGATGACACGCTGCTCCGATTGCGCGTGCCTTGTGAGCCTGTTGTGAGCCTGTGTGAGCCGCTTCACTGCCGCTGTCTTTCGCAGGTAGCAGTAAACAACTGGACGGACGCCGGAGGCGGCTGGCGCGCGTAATTTGAAATCATCTTGTGTTTATATATATATATATATATATATATATATATATATATATATATATATATATATATATATTCAGTGCGCTATAGTGGCGAAGAAGTAAGACGAAGAATAAAGGAGTGTTCGGGCGACCGTGTTTGTCTCCATACGCAACCTCCTGCTCGTGTCACACGAGTCGACAGGATAAAAACCTGGCGGTCACTTCATCGGCCTCACACCATCATGCAAGTACTCAACACCACGCCGTGAACCCTGAGTGCACAGCTCTACCACCGACACCGACCAGCATTATGACCGCATCACTGCAAGCCTCATACATACGCAAGTAAACCGGATCAGCGGACGATGGGCCGGTGGAAGAGTGGTTCCGCCTCTTTGAGCTCCACGCAACCGCTGGATCATGGTCGGAAATAGATAGGGTCGCCAACTTTAATGATTACGTCACCGGTGAGACATTTCGCTTCTACCTAACGAACATATTTGATAACAATCAATCGCGGGAGAATAACAAGGGAGAGATGATCAGTTGATTTAAGGTATGCGCTGCGGACTCCCTCATTATCCAACAGCTGGAAACATTACAACTGTGTCGACGCAGTCGCCCACAGTGTCCACGTAGCAATCATCATCAGTTCCAACCAAAACCACGTATGACCATATCGTCGACAACTTTCCCATTTAGTGATAAAACCGAGAGGAAGACGCACAAATGCATGCCTTTCACAATGATAACGACCGCGGAAGCATTTTCGCCATCTACGCTCTCGACATATGACGTGCTCACACCGTTGTCTTGTACGCGCGGCTCGCCACCTGGTTTCTCGTCGCGTGAAACTTTAACAGCTTTCAAACAACGCCACATCTCAAGCACAGCTGTTACTTATTCTGATGAAACGAAGCCAACTTGCTTACTGTCAGGACAAAATCAAAATACCAGCACCAACACACATAGCTTTCAAGGCGAAGATAATTTGGAGCCATATACACCTAGACATCTAGCTGCTTCGCGACTCTCAAGCCTTCTTCGGCGTACTACCCCTCAACAAGACGCTGCCAGTGCTGAAGCGTCGCACACGCATAGCAGCGTCACGCACTGTGGAAATACCGAAGCGCCTATTCATCATGTCATTGCGGCAGCCTCGGAAGAGCCTTCTGAGAAGGCTGCCACACTGCACTCGCCACCAGAAAAATCTCACAAAAAGGAGCAGTGTACACACTGCTCATTCATCTCTACGCCCATTAGCGCCAGCAATCAAAGGCATATTCAGATAGGTACGCTCCCTCAGCAACTGTCGCAACAACATCACAAAGATCGACATCCGCAACTTCAACAACTTCAGCGACCACGACGGCGACTTCGGCACAGACGATGACGAAGAGTGCCGCCGAAAGCACGAATGCGACAAGGAAGACGCGAACTCGCCAACCAACTATAAACGAGACAAACTCAAATAACTTTTTTTTTTAGTAAAAAAAAGAACGTTACCAAAAACCTCTTGAAGGCCATCAGTCAAGACTGCGCCTATTACGAGGACAACTGCGACAGCACCGCATGCGACGGTGAAAAGGACACGCGCACTTTCCCGACATTTTGGAGCAACAGATGCGTACGCCTCAACGCCCCAGTACACCTAACATTGGACAGGAAGACACCGCGTGTCTACAAGACGCAACGACACTTGAGCTTCCACGGCTGCCATGTGTCCAAACCTTCCTTCATCGGGGCATGCATCTGTCATCCTGAGTTCAACAGCCAGCCTCGGCCACCTAAACTCTGCTGGACGCCACCGGACTGCCAGACTGACATCGTTCATGTGAAGACATTAGGACGGTATCGTCCGCCCCTGTACGTATACGGCTCTCTCCGAGGGAGGGGAAGCGCGTGAGGAACCGCACAAGGACGGTACGGTGCACTGGTGGTGAAGGAGAAAGACCAAGAATAAAGGAGTGTTAGGGCGATCATGTTTGTCTCTCCGTCCGCAGCCTCCTGCTCCTGTTGTATATATATATATATATATAACACTCCTAGGGTTAGCTCTAGTAGTGATGGGAAGACGGCGCCGCGGTAGCTGAATTGGTAGAGCATCGCACGCGTAATGCAAAGACGTGGTGGATCGTTACCCACCTGCGACAACTTGTGTTTTCATCCACTTTCAATCCCATTAATTTATAATTTCTTTATTTCAATTAGTAAGTACAAGTAGTGTCCCCTGTGTTGTCCTTGGTGTCATTGTTGGCTTCTTACGATATATATATATATATGTAACCAACAAACAGAAACACCAAAGACAGCATAGGAGAAATTACTTCTACTTATTAATAGAATTTCACAATTATAAATTAATGGAAAAAATGAAAGTGGGCGTAAAAGCACTGGCCGCAGTTGGGATACGAAGCCACGTCTTCGCATTACGCGTGCGATGCTCTTACCGATTGAGCTACCGCGGCGCTGTTTTCCCATTCCCTTTCAGGGGGATTTATGTCTATCTACTAGAACTAACCCTGGGAGTGTTAGCCAGCGCCGCAACTCACAAGCCTTGGCGGCGGATGTGGAACATCCTTTCTGCCGCAGACGTCACGTGCACATGAACTTCTCGGGTGGAGGCAACTGGTCAATGAACCCACACACGCTACCTGAAGTTGTTTTTTCGTCCACTTTCATTTTTTTTCATTAATTTAGCATTTAGTTCAATGAATAAATGCAATTTCCCCTATGCTATCCTTGATGTCTTTGTTGGTTTGTTTGATATGACTAATAAAAAGCGGGTCCCTCAGTTTCCTTTCTTCTCGTCATATATGTGTGTGTGTGTGTGTGTGTGTGTGTGTGTGTGTGTGTGTGTGTGTGTGTGTGTGTGTGTGTGTGTGTGTGTGTGTGTGTGTGTGTGTGGGTGTGTGTGTGTGTGTGTGGGTGTGTGTGTGTGTTTTCACGCACGAAAACAGGTGGAAAAACTAGGGTGTAGTTTTTATCTGAGAGACTCGCTTTTAAAGCGGGAAACTGAAAATATTGCAACGGATTGCGCTTAAAATTTTCCCTATATTCACGGAATTTCTAGACTGTATCCCGTGCTGTTGTTTTAGAAATCTGGGAAATATGTCACTTAGCGGCAGTATGACGCCCTGGAATGCTCCGATGAGTAACTTTCTACAAAAGCTGTATTTAACCTGCACAGAACAAACATTTATCGCTCGTCACTCAGAACATTGCTTCGTACTCCGAATAAATATAAACACCCATGTCTCGCATAATTTACCGAAAATGCTGGGGGAAAACAACTAAATGCAGTGTATAACACATAAATATTGGGAGAAAGCGAGTATTCAGCAACTGTTTTCAGACCAAATAAGCAACCTACACAGTTCCAATTTTTGGTACACGTCACCAAATAGTGGCCCTGATTTTTTCAAAATATGAAATATGACCTGTTTTCGCTCCTAAGTGTAGCTCTTATTTAGAAACCGCCTGTAAATGGAAGTGGACAAAGTCAGAAGTGACACGTGCTTTTATAAAAAATTCAAGTTAGCGTTCTATTGGTATTGAAATGACTCAGGACGTTCGACCAAGGCCATTCTCGCGAACATATATGCGATAAGTAGTGATTACACAAAGCAATTCGACAGTTACACCTGTAAGAGGTTTGATTTGAATTTTGTTGATACGGTAGTGAGAATGCAACGCTATGTAGGCTAGCTCTAGACGGGGATTCAGTAGGTCCAGCATTCCATAGATTTCATGACGTAAGGCACACCAGTCGTTGGGCGTGGCTGTTTGTAATACTTGATCCGGACATACCCCTCGCCCGCCGGCTAAATATAGCGAGCTGACTGTGTTTCAAAATACGGATATAGCGGTGCCAAAAAACTGGGCATGGTGCAAGTAACGCAAGCTGACATCTGTTAGGGCGGGAACTGCCCAGCGCCAGGCCTTCTCCGCAACGCGCGAGCGCGCATGTGGCGAATCCCGGGCATCATTCATTACAGCGTGCCTCGACGAGGCACATAGGACAATCCTCGCTGCTCAAGCAGTGGATACGTAGTAAAGAAAAGCATTACTTACGTTGCCACTCTATTACGAAAAAAAAATTTTGCTTCAGCTGTAGCTTTGTTAGACTTTCCAGAATGCAGATGAAAGGGAACATTTCATGTGTGTTGAAATAGCGATTCTTGGAAACGTGCCAGTCTATCAGAACTTTACTGACCTTATATTGTTCACCTGCTGAAGAATCCCCTTCGTGAATCCCGTTCTCAGTGGATAGGATTAGCGTGTCCGCTATTCCGGCAAACGGAAGTGGTTTGGGCGGATTGCCGGATGGGTGGGGCATAAACGTGAGCGACCGGAACGGTGCAGCCGCCTGGTGGCGTAGAGCTCAGCCAGACAAACACGCAGCTAAAATTGCAGTAAGCTACTATATTCTGCTTCGCTGCTGGTGCAAATGTTCGGCAGCGGCGTAATTGTACACACGATTGCGCCTCTGTCGAAAATTTACACCAGCAGCTAAGCAGAATATAGTGGAGGATTTTACTGCGTCCGGTATTACGGCAAGCGCGGGCGCTTTGCCGGTTGAGCGGGGACGTAAACGTGAGCGGCCAGATTGGTGGCGCCAGCTGGTGGGGCAAAGCTCAACCATACAAACACAAAACCAATTACTATAGTCTAATTAGCTGCTGTTATAAATTTTCGACAGCGGTGTAATCGTATTCACCATTACGCCGCTGCCGAAAATTTGCACCAGCAGCGAAGCAGGATATACTGGGTTACTGCAATTTTAGCTCTGTGTTGAACTCTACGCCACCAGGCGGCTGCACCGTTCCGGCCGCTCACGTTTACGGCCCTGGCAATCCGCCCAAACCGCCCCCGTTTGCCGGATCAAAATCTGCTGTGTTTGTGTGGTTGAGTTTTGCACCAACAGCTGGCGCCACCAATCTGGCCGCTCACCTTTATGCCCCGCTCACCCGGCAACCCACCCGCGCTTGCCGGAATACCGAACGCACTAAAATTCTGCAAGAAAAGTTAGCGTTCTTGAACCCAAATCCTGTGTTTCCTTTCACATTGGCACACCTTGTACCTTGATGCGTACATAGTGTGGACATGCCTTTAATGCAACAGAAGGGCCCAATCCAAGAAACGACTAAATGGGGAAAAGGCTTAGTTGCACTGCACTTCAGAACTCTACAAGATCTGTGCGCCTCGGAAGCAGCCAAGCTACGCGACATGCGTGAAACTGTCGTCCATTATCCTTAGCTCCTACCCTATAGACTGACGCTTGTTTCAGACCACTATGCGCCGTCTGTCAAAAAAGAAAGAAAGGCAGAAAAAATGGGGGGGGAGAAGAAAACTGTACCCTACAGCGTCTTTGGCAGGGTACAGTCACCAGTGCTTGTCTGCTCTGATAGTGTGTAAACTGGGGCTTTAGACAGGTTTTGTCAGTTATGATTTGAGTACTTTCTGTGGTTGTGGAGACGTTCGTACCATCTGAAAGGGGCCAGCACCGTAGCAAGCCTTTATGCTGAGTTGCATGTCGGCTCCCTTCAGCCCCGACGACCGCAGTACGGCCACAAGCACTCATACCTGGCCCTGCCGCGATCGCACTGAGATGCACTGAACTGTTTTGAAAAGGACAGGACGACAGTACATGAAATATACGTGTTACACATGGTGGTTCAGTAGCAGCATATGCTTAGACCTTTGGATATTTGGATAATAGAAAACCACTTACAAACGGTTGTTTAGAAAAAGATGCTGGAATTCTGCGTACTTTGACATGCGAGATTCTTGAGCATTCTGTTTAAATTGGGTTGTCACGTCCTGGCGGAACAGACACGTTTGAGCAGTTCACATGAGCTCGTACTTGACAGCGGCTCAGTAAACGTTGGCAGTCAACCGTATCCCATTTAGACGGTAGCGCTTATCCAGCGAAACCTGGTTGTTCCATAGGTTGTTGACTGAAGATATGAAAATTGGCACACAGAAGACACTGCCATGCAGGAAAAGGATATGAATAAGCGGTGTTCCCGCTTGTAGCGGCTAGACGCCACAGCGTAGGCGATAGAAGTGGCAGAGAAAGTGTGGTACATTTTGTACGTTTGTCATTTAGATGTGTATATGCGTACACGTTCCCCGTCACAACGCATAGACTGCAGGAATTTCAGGGCTTAAGCGCTCTACATGTACTCAGTACCTCACATTCTTGTGGTCGGAAGAAAAAGGGGAAAAAGAAAGAACGACTCAGCGAGATGTGTAACCGCGTTTACCATGGCGGCTGCAATTATTCACACACCGACACCAGTCCATGGCACATATATTAAAGCACACACACACTGTAAGACGCTATGTGCTGTCCGCACAGTTAAAGTGGGCAAGAATATGTGTCCGCAGCTTACGCGCACTGCACATGAAGAAGTCCGTCTGGTGCTGTACTCGAAACGAAGCTCGCGTAATCGTGCAGCTGAGATCCTGTTTCCGGAGCACGATGCCTGTCAACCAAACACCCGGCACCGACGACTTTGTGCGCCCAAGCTTGCATGAGGTTCTCTCTCGTCCCAAGGGCAGATGTGATTTTCGTTGTGTGGACATCGCTACTGCGCATGCGGACACAGCATTTTGCGGCGGCATATGCTATTAAGAGTACGTGACGGACTGCAAGCCGCGGAAAATGCATCGCAAACACTGGTAGCCATGTAGTACTGATGCAGCTAACGAAAACTAATCCTGTCGTCACTGATACCACAGATGCATCGCTCTGAAACAGCAGAGATGTTGGGCTGCAAAAGGGCCTTCATGTTTCCAACATGAAGCCGAAGAGCATCTTTAAAGCGAGGCAGCTCATGCGGGTTCAATTGTTTGTATACAACAGCCACCAGATGTCCAAGCTTGCGGAAGGCGTTGTACCTTATCAGTCTACTCGACATCGTAAGCCCATATTTGGGCGGAAGCTGTGCGTAAGGATGCAAACAGTTCGTTCCGGTCAAATTCGTTCCGGTCACAGATGCTCGCCGTTCTGTTGGTTACAGCGCACGTCTTGGTGCCGTCCCTCCGCTCCTCGATTCCGGGATGACTGTTTGGCCACTTGAAGCTTGTGCAACGTCGCATTTCTTAAAAGGAGAAAAATGAGCGTGTGCGCGAAGGGCGGCTGCAGTAGACGGTGCAAAGATGTCTCGCCGCTGCGGGAAGTGGTAGACACGACGCGTGCGTCTCTGACACACACGCTGCGCCTGCAGTTCACTTGGAGATCACAACGCGCAGACCGAGTTTCATGCCGTGGCAGAACAGCAGGTAAAGCTCAAAGGTGCACCGACGCGACTCCGATTTTTTCCTGGGGCACGTCGCCGTTCCTGACGGGCATGTCCAGGGCGCTGTTCGCCGTCGCCATGTTTCGGCGCCGCAGCTGCTGCTTCTTGATGCTGCTGCCGCCGCGGCTGCTGTTCGCACGCGATGGCGTGTCAGCAGGCGGCGCCGCTCGGAGGCTGCACCCGAGCAGCTTCTCTATGAAGTCCTTGCACAATTTCCGGAACGGTGCCTCGAAGGCAACGTAAAATACGACGGCCACTCCCATGCTGACGGCCAGGTTGCCCGAGAACAGGTAGAGCTGTAAAGAAAGACAGGGTTTGTGGGTTAGAACATGCTCCATTATGTTTTTGTCCCCGCCCTCACCACCGCCTCTCCGGTCCTTCTCTCGGGCGGGTGCTCACTAATTCCTCCATAGTTTCCTAGGTCTAGACTAGAAAATGTGTCCACACGTTAGAACATGACCGATGCGATCAAGTACATTGGTAAGCTCCCCGCTCGAAGGCCGTTGCCATACGCAAGAGGATTAGTGGCCGAGATAATAGACTAGATTGACTGGTCTCTATTTGCCATAATGGGACAGCGCGTGTAAATTTGCTTCTTGATATTGTCATCGACTGCGGCGAAAGCTAACGGCAGAAGCTTCTTTTTCACGATGCTCGTTAACGCTAAGAACACGTACACAGTAAGAGTCAGCCGAAGCTATACGTATGCATCTGCGCAGTAATGTTTGTTTTATGCTCTAGAAAAAAAAAACGAAAAATTTTCGTCCACAGAAAAGAGCACGGAACCACAGAGACAATCTGAAAAACCCGTAGGGGTTTCATTTGTAGATGCGTTCTATTTTTGCTTGGATTAATTTTTGTTTCTTTTGACGAAAGCCTCCACCTTGCGTGTTTTCACACTTGTGGTTTACGTATGCAGTACAGACTTTCATCTTCTATTGATCTCTGCAATACTTCATCATAATAAGTACTCCTACGAGCAAAAGTATAAGGACCAGGGATTCCGCGATAAAGTCAATTTGCTACTCCGCCTAAAAATTTAACTTGAAATTGAGGACTGCTCTTCCCACTTGGCATTGCGAACTTTCCCGTGCATCCATCAATTTCAGCTTGTGCGTCTGAATTACGATTAAATGAAGTTTTTTTCTGTTAGCCTGTGGCCCATGTACACTTGTGCTCACGGTTGTACGTGTACTTTCATGTAATATTTAATCTTTGCGTTGAAACTTCAATATAAAGTCTCCTGTGTACTTTCCTATCAACTGACTATCGCAGTCGACCAAAGAGGCCCCAGGTCTCAATGGCAAGAAAAAAAAAACGGTTGAATGAAAATTTTTTTGTATACGTCATCACTGAACAAGTGAAGTAAATGTATCGCTGCAGTGGTGCCTCTACAAGGCGCCACATAAGTGGCGATAACAATGCCGAATTAACGAGCAGGCTACGCAAAGAAGGTTGTTCGTCCCTGTCATCGACTCCACCACCCATACGCCGTTCGCATTTGGACTCCACTATTGCCGAGTCTCTCACCATGGACATGTGGCTTCCGAATATCCTCTCGCGGATAGTCCACATCTGGAAGTCGAGTACCACCGGATGCGCCAGGTACACGCCGTACGTCAGCCGGCTGAGCGGAAGCCACGCCTTCCACGAGAGCACCTGGTTTACCAGCGCTGCGTAGCGTTGCACGATTTCTCACAAAGTGGTCGAGGCCCAACAAAGGAAAAAAAATAACGAAAGGAAAAAGGTAGTCATTCCTACTTCCCCCCATCACCTCTTGAGATACTCCTAAACAGCCAAAACACCAGCGTTGCATGACTTCGCGGAAACGATGAAAATAAGGAGCAATGAACTGAGGCAATAACCCAGCAATCAGTTTAGCCGGACTCATGCGCCCCTACATCACTATCTCTTGAATGGGAAAAAGAAACTGCCATCCGCCCCTCTGTAGCACGAAGCTACAAAGGGAAACCCATACAGATTTCTCAAAAAGAAAGCTTCGCAGTTGAATTCACCCTGGTCAGGGCATTTCTCTTCAACTGCGAAGCTGTCGTTCTGAGACACCTGGACGCTTTTCCTTTGTAGCTTTGTGCTACAGAGGGGCGGATGTGAGTTTTATGCCTTTCATGAACTTTCCTCCATCTTGCAGATTTCCACAGAACTGGTTTACCATATTTGCTATGTCTTGTGCAAGGTTTGTTGCACAACCACTTAATTTTGTTGTGTTAGGATCATAATGTGCGATATATATATATATATATCGATATATATATATATATCGATATATATATATATATATATCTATCTATATATATATATATATATATATATATATATATATATATATATATATATATATATATATATATATATATATATATATATATATATATATATATATAAAATTTTACATAACGACGGTCTCGAATCCGGCATTGATGCCTTCAGGTAGCATATGTGGGTTTATTGACCAGTTGCCTTCACCCAAAAAGATCACGTTCTCGTGACGCCTGCGGCAAAAAGGACGTTCCACGTCCGCCGCCAAGGTCTGTGAGTGCTGGCGCTGGCTAACACTCCCAGGGTTCTACTAGGGCACATTAATACCCAAGAAAGTGGATGGGAAAACGACGCCGCGGTAGCTCAATTGGTAGAGCTTCGCACTATTTGGATCGGACTGCTGGTACGATCTGTTGGGAACTCGGCGCTGACGCCCGTGGTTGTACCTGGGTCGCAAGCCCCAAGGGTAGCGTTGGCCTGGCGGCCTGGGGTACAACTCGAAGCATCCGAAGGTCCCGGCAAAGCATGAGTCGACTGGTAACAACGAAACAACTTGTTTATTTTAACATCGCAAAGAGTTGGCGGTCAGGTTTGACCGAAGTAGAGAGACGGGAGAGCACTTCACTCAGCAGAAGAAATCGGAGCCCTCCTCTGGCGTCCGGGGGCAGCTGTTTTTATACTCTCGCAGTTGAGGGCAAGAAGGAACCCCTCAAAAGACGAGCACGTGAATGTACAATGGGCTAATGGTGACGCACACTGTCGTAGCGACGCCGTAGCACCATGTCGTGGCGCTGCGCACGATCTCGTAGCACCTGGTCGTGGCGCTGCGCAGCACACTGTCGTGGCGCTGCGCAGCACACTGTCGTGGCGCTGCCGGTCGGACACAATGACTGTAACGAGAAGATGGTCCCTGCTTTGGCATCGCCTGTTTCGGGCACAATGACTGGAACGAGATCCCTGCTTTGGCATCGCCTGTTTCGGGCCCAATAACTGGAATGAGATCCCTGCTTTGGCATCGCCTGTTTCGGGCACAATGACTGGAACGAAATCCCTAGGCGGTCGCATCGCCGCAGACGCGCCTGGAAACACCTGGCGATGAGTGTTGCGGTGACGACGATCGGGCCAAAATGTCCGCCGCCCCGCCGCCGTCGCGCCGGCAAAACCACGTGTCGCAGGCGAAACGCAACAGACCGCCCCGCCGGGGAAAGGAGATCCCGATGGACAGGGGACTGCATCCGCTGTCCGGAGGGATGTCGCTCGATGATGCACATAACCGAAGTCGGGCGTCCCTTGACGTTTCTTGAGCGCAGCGCACAGAGAAGGCCTCGTTCTCTCGTTCAGGTTCGCACGGGACACTGCAAAGTGACTTCGGGAGAGTTCACATTTTTGTTCTCGTTCCCGGCAAGCGTTAGAACTACGCTGAAAACTCAACCGCTCAGTCAGCAAGCACGGCACAACCCTCACTAAGCCCTGCCAGGCTCTTTCCCCTTTTTATACCACTGCCTAGTTCCTTACAGTAGTCTAGCATCACTCAGAACGCGTCCACAAATTGAAAAATTGCACTAGAAAGCATATCATCACTTTGAAACACTAAACAAAAGCAATATGTTAAAAAAAATCCTGCCTCAGGAAGAAAAACATCAGTAACAAACAATTTTGAGGCTGATTCCTACGTTAGGGGCTTCGACTTAAGCCATCGGCGTTACCGTTGAGACTCCCCTTTTTGTAACGCACCTCAAAGGAATATTGTTGTAAAGCGAGGCTCCAGCGCAGGAGGCGGCCATTTTTGGGAGAGATGGTCTGCAGCCATTGGAGAGGGCAGTGATCTGTCTCAATGATAAACCTCGAGCCGGCTAGATAGCATGACAATTTCTGAACGGCCCACACGAGACATGCACACTCTTTCTCGGTGGCGCTATACGCCTGCTCACGACTGGTCAGCTTACGACTAGCATACAGGACGGGGTGTTCTACTTCTCCATTTTCCCGTTGGCACAGTACAACGCCCATGCCTCGCTCACTAGCATCGCACTGAACAATGAACCCTTTTGTATAGTCTGGCGATCGTAGCACAGGCTGGCTTGTTAGGGCACTCTTTAGGGCGCTAAAAGCTCTTTCCTTTGTCTCGTCCCAGACGACTGTTTGAGGCTCTGTCTTTCTTAGAGCATCCGTCAGGGGAGCCGCGATATCAGAGTACCTAGGGATGTACCTCTGATAGTAGCCGGCGACACCTAAGAACGACCGAATATCGGTCTTTGTGCGCGGTTGCGGAAAGTCTCGCACAGCGGCCACTTTTATTTCAGAGGGGCGGCGACGACCCTGACCAATCACGTGACCGAGGTAGACAACCTCGGCCTGTGCTAACTGGCACTTAGGAGCCTTTACTGTCAAGCCTGCTTCGCGCAGGCGGGTTAGCACTGCCCGCAAGTGTGTCATATGCTCAGACCAGGATGCGGAGAATATCGCTACGTCGTCTAGATACGGTAAAGCGAATTCTTGCTGTCCCCGCAACACTTTATCCATGAGACTTGAAAAACAGTATGGCGCGTTCTTCAAACCAAAACTCAACACTTTAGGACGGAATGTTCCCATTGGTGAAATGAACGCCGCATACCTACTAGCCTCTTCTGTAAGTGGAACCTGCCAATAACCCCTGACAAGATCTAGGGTGGAAATAAACTGAGCGCTACTAACTTTCTCAAGGCGCTCCTCGATGTTAGGGATCGGATAAATTTGATCCTTAGTGATGGAATTAAGCCTGCGGTAGTCGACGCAAGGACGAGGTTCCTTGCCCGGTACCTCAACTAAAATCAAAGGGGAGGTATAATCACTCTCACCTGCCTCAATAACACCGAGCTGTAGCATTTTCTTTACCTCAGCCTCCATAATATCGCTCTGGCGGGGTGACACCCGATACGCCTTGGATCGTACTGGCTCTGTGGAGGTAAGTTCTATATCATGAGTAAGTACAGAAGTCCTACCAGGCCTCTCAGAGAACAGACCTTGAAACTCTTGTAATAGCTGGTGTAGTTCGGTTTTCTGCTCGGGCGACAGCGGTGCTTTACTGATAAGGTCACTAATGACTTGACCGGTGTCTTCCCTGTTCGTCACTGAGCCTAGTCCCGGAAGCTCGACCGGAAGCTCTTCAGGAACGTTTACCATCATGCACACCACTGCTTCCCTTTGTCTATAAGGTTTGAGCAGATTACAGTGGTAAACTTGCTGTGCTTTCCGCTTTCCTGGCAGACTTACCACGTAGTTAACGTCCGACAGTTTCTGAACAATTCGTGCTGGGCCCTCCCACTGCACGTCTAGTTTGTTGTTTAGCGATGTGCGCAATATCATGACCTCATCGCCAACCTCAAAACGACGGGCCCTGGCTGTCCGATCATAATAAACCTTGGCCCTCTGCTGGGCCTTTGTCATTGCTTCACCTGACAACTCCTGTGCTCTTCTTAAGCGTTCGAGGAGCTTAAGCACGTACTCCACCACGACTGGGTCGTCGCCCCTACCTTCCCATGATTCTCGAAGCATGCGAAGCGGAGATCGAAGCGAGCGACCGTACACCAGTTCAGCTGGCGAAAACCCCGTAGCCGCATGCGGCGCGGTCCTTAAAGCAAACATCACCCCAGGCAGACACAGCTCCCAGTCAGTTTGATGTTCAAAACACAAGGCTCTCAACACGCGCTTCATGACGGAGTGGAGCTTCTCAACGGAATTCGACTGTGGGTGGTACACTGAGCTGTGTAGCAGCTTTACCCCACACCTTTCGAGAAAAGTTGTCGTCAAAGCGCTAGTAAACACTGTGCCCTGATCTGATTGAATTTCTGCAGGAAAACCAACTCGCGCAAATATGGACAGTAGTGCATTAACTATCTCAACTGAGCTGAGTTCTTTAAGCGGCACTGCTTCAGGGAACTTTGTCGCTGGGCAGATCACAGTCAAAATGTGTCTGTACCCCGTGGCTGTTACCGGCAGAGGTCCCACTGTATCAATAACGAGCCGTCTAAAAGGCTCCGTAATGATAGGTACCAATTTCAACGGCGCCCTCGATTTGTCCCCTGGTTTGCCCACCCGCTGACAAGTGTCACATGTCCTCACGAAATGGTCTGCGTCCCGAAAACACCCTGGCCAATAGTACTCTTGCAAGAGACGGTCCTTAGTTTTCTTAACTCCTAGGTGTCCGGACCACGAACCCCCATGTGACAAGCGCAACAGATCCTGACGATAGCATTGAGGCACGACCAGCTGGTCGAACTCCACTCCTCGACGGTCTAGATACTTCCGGTACAGGACTCCACCTCTTTCCACAAAACGCGCAGTTTTCCTGGCGATACCTTCTTTGACATTGCAGCGCACGTTTTCCAGGCTGCCATCCTTTTTTTGCTCGGCTATCAAAGCCGTCCGGCTGACTTTTAGCAACCTATCAAGTCCGTCTGACGTAGGCGCGATGAGCAAATCAGTAGATAGCTCTTCTAACTTTCCCGCGTCGGGATTTTCCTCTCCAGTATCTGGCGCCTTTAACGTTACAGACTCAAGTCTATTCAGTTCGGGCGTGCTCTGAATATCAGCTTGCTGCGCCTCTGACCCTTTTTCGTTGTTTGATAACGTCGGCCCCGCAACTACCGCCTTTGCAGCGAGCTCTCGAACCTTCGATCTGGTTAAGGCCTGAACACTAGCTTCACCAAACAAAAGCCCCTTCTCGCGCAGGAGGTGATCGGACCTGTTTGAAAATAGGTACGGGTACTGGGGTGGCAGCATAGATGACACTGCCGCCTCCGTCTCAAGCGCTCCGAAAGGTCCTTCAATAAGCACTTTTGCTACCGGCAGACACACGCTATGAGCTTCCACGGCTTGCTTGATCCACGCGCACTCGCCCGTGAACATATGGGGTTCTACGTAAGACGGGTGAACTACATCCATCGTAGCTGCGGAATCGCGAAGCACTCGGCACTCTTTCCCGTTTACGAGGAGGTCTCGCATGTAAGGCTCAAGAAGCTTCATGTTCTCGTCAGTGCTGCCTATTGAAAAAAACACAACTTTTGGTGTTGTTTCCGGACACTGCGCCGAAAAGTGACCCGGCTTCTGGCACGTATAACAAACGCCCGCTCGCCTCATCTCGAACCGCTTTCTGCGTTCGGCTTCGGCTGCCGTCTCTTTACGTTTGGTCGGATTGCTTTCACTCGCATCCTCACTACGCGTGTCCCCCTTAAATCTCATGGGCGTGAACCTTGGCCTCTCAGACTTGGAGCCAAATTCACCCTTTTGACCGTCCTTAGCTCCGCGAGCTCGACGCGTCACAAACTCCTCGGCTAGCTCAGCGGCTCTAGCCACCGTACTCACGTCTGGCCTATCCAAGACCCAGTATCGCACGTTCTCCGGTAACCGACTATAAAACTGTTCTAGCCCGAAACACTGCAGAACTTTATCGTGGTCACCAAACGCTTTCTCTTCTTTGAGCCACTCCTGCATGTTCGACATAAGCCTATACGCAAACTCTGTATATGACTCACTTTTGCCTTTCTCATTTTCCCGAAACTTCCGACGGAACGCTTCCGCAGACAGCCGGTACTTTTTTAGCAGACTCGATTTTACTTTGTCGAAATCCTCTGCTTCCTCTCTATCCAAGCGAGCGACTACGTCGGCCGCCTCGCCGGGTAACAAAGTGAGCAAGCGCTGTGGCCACGTTTCCCGAGAGAACCCCTGCTTCTCGCACGTTCGCTCAAAGTTAACCAGGAACAAACCAATGTCCTCTCCAAGCTTAAACGGCCGCATCAGGTCAGTCATTTTGAACAATACGCGTTCTCCTGCACCGTGTGCCTGACTTCCATTACGAGCGCGTTCCATCTCTACCTCGAGACGCTTCATTTCCAAAGCGTGTTCGCGCTCTTCTTTTTCTTTCTGCTCTTTAAGTTCGCGCTCCTGTCTTTTTGACCTCTCCTCAATAGTCTCAAGGCATTCCGACAGCTCGTCATCCTCAGCCTCTAACTCAAGAATAGCCGTTATCAGTTCCGGTTTTCTTAGTTTGTCTGAGACATCCAGACCCAACTCTCTTGCAAGCTCCAACAATTTCGGTTTGCGCAACGACTTCAAATCCATGGCTGCTCTGAATGCTGCTTTCTCTACTGCTTACTATTGTCTTGCCGCAAACTAACCCGGCCGCAACGACAACCACAATTACCAGCTCTGTTTCTGACACTAACAAAAGCCTGGCAAAGCTCAGTAGAAGAAAGTCCCGCACTCACCAAACCTCGCAGGCAGGAATTCCGCGCAGTCGTTCCGCTGCAGGCAACCAGTCGTCACACAGGGCTCGTTGCACTGCTCCCGGATCGTCGTTGAGCTGCTCAGCATACAGTCAACTGCCTCTCTTCGCTGCTGGCCTCCGTTGTCGCGATCTCGCCGCTGGCAGACCGTTGTTTGAAGTCGTAGGCGATCTCACCGCTGGCAACCAGATGTTTGGACCTGGACTCTGGTACGATCTGTTGGGAACTCGGCGCTGACGCCCGTGGTTGTACCTGGGTCGCAAGCCCCAAGGGTAGCGTTGGCCTGGCGGCCTGGGGTACAACTCGAAGCATCCGAAGGTCCCGGCAAAGCATGAGTCGACTGGTAACAACGAAACAACTTGTTTATTTTAACATCGCAAAGAGTTGGCGGTCAGGTTTGACCGAAGTAGAGAGACGGGAGAGCACTTCACTCAGCAGAAGAAATCGGAGCCCTCCTCTGGCGTCCGGGGGCAGCTGTTTTTATACTCTCGCAGTTGAGGGCAAGAAGGAACCCCTCAAAAGACGAGCACGTGAATGTACAATGGGCTAATGGTGACGCACACTGTCGTAGCGACGCCGTAGCACCATGTCGTGGCGCTGCGCACGATCTCGTAGCACCTGGTCGTGGCGCTGCGCAGCACACTGTCGTGGCGCTGCGCAGCACACTGTCGTGGCGCTGCCGGTCGGACACAATGACTGTAACGAGAAGATGGTCCCTGCTTTGGCATCGCCTGTTTCGGGCACAATGACTGGAACGAGATCCCTGCTTTGGCATCGCCTGTTTCGGGCCCAATAACTGGAATGAGATCCCTGCTTTGGCATCGCCTGTTTCGGGCACAATGACTGGAACGAAATCCCTAGGCGGTCGCATCGCCGCAGACGCGCCTGGAAACACCTGGCGATGAGTGTTGCGGTGACGACGATCGGGCCAAAATGTCCGCCGCCCCGCCGCCGTCGCGCCGGCAAAACCACGTGTCGCAGGCGAAACGCAACAGCACGCGAAATGCGAAGGTTGTGGGTTCGGTTTCCACCTGCGGCAAGTTGCTTTTTTATCCACGTTAATTTTCATTAATTTATCGTTTGCTTATGTCATTTATTAAGCACAAGTAATTTCCCCTATGTTGTCCTTGGTGTCAGTGTTTGTTGGCTTCTTACGTTATGACTTATATATACGCGTCCTTTGCCGGTCTGTCGTGATAATGCGGCGCTTTTCCGTTTCACTGCAACGTTTCGCTTTATTGTTGAAATAAGTTTTACGGCGAAGCTGTTCATTGCTAGGGTTCCGTGTACTTTTTCTTGTCCGTCAACAGATCTGCGTGTGCAAAAACTCAGCTCCCGAATTCGACGCAAGATCGATTCATTCCATGTAAAAGCTTATACGGCTCATCACTTGGATATGTATTTTCTGCAGATTAGTTTTCAATAGGCACCATTTTCAAGATCAGTAGACTTTCAAGTAGATAACGATTTTTTTTTTGCTTGCTTGCTTTCGGGTGTATGAGCCATTCATTGTCTTACGTGGCGGACAAATTTCTCGTTGGGTAGGCATAGAAACGCTTACGCATTTAATCACGGAGCTGATACTAGAATGTATCTGCGTACCTATCGTCGCGATGACCACCAATGAGGACAATAAATGCATATCCAAATGATGAGACTTATAAGCTTTTGCATAGAATGAAGCGAATGATACGAACATTATCCAACTAAAGCCACCGACTAAAGCACAGCGACCAGGAAAATGTGTGCGTTTGTGTGCAGCCGATCAAAATAAAAGTGTGTGCGCATGTGCCTTTCTTCAGGCTACGGCCTCACCGCTCAAGAGAAATAAAATTTGCTCATACCTTTTATCTAAATTCTGTGTTACCTCTATGTTCTGTGCTAAACGGCTTCGCTGGTAATCCGCCTTCACAGCAGTGGAATGGCGCGTATTTCTTTTTTTTTTTCTTTAGTGATGCTACTTCTGTTAAAATTTGTTCGATTTTGGTGAATATCCAGATGATTTCTGTTCATTTCCATAACGTGCCCCACTGCATACCTCCTCCATACCGCGCAGTGGCGGCTCAGTGGATACATGGCGTCTTGCTGCTGCGCAGAAAGTCGCTGGTTCGATTCCCCACCACCGCAGCCGCAATTCGATGAAGGCGCAATGCAAGAAACGCTCGTGGAAATAAACTTAAACGAAGGATAAATAGCCACAGTTGGCCGAGACTAATCCGGATGCCCATGTGTTTCTTTGGGACGCTAAACCCCACAATTTCATCTGAATTTTTCTTCAACCACCGCTAAACGAGAATGGGAAACAAAGTCGAATAACTCGGACGTTTGCCGCGCTTATTCTTCGTTCTCATATTAGCCGTCAGTCGGTATGCGCTTCGCAATAAACGGCCGCAAGAAGGTCTTGCAACTCGGTAACAAAAGCTACCGCAAATCATGTAATATTGCCACATCCTATATGGTCACTGCGGGTATGTGCCAGGCGATGAGGACGACGCTGAAGTAGCGCGCGAGTGGAAAAACAGAGACGACAACGACGTCGCGTTGACTGCTCTGCTAAAGTGCTTCCATACGTCCTCTACGCCGGCTTTCCCGTCTTCTACTAGGCTGCGACACTGGTGGAGGTGCGGGGTAGGATTGCCTCATGCTCGGCACCCCTTCGCGGAGCCATACCTCGAAAACGGAATCACCTTCGTTCGTCGAAACTCCTGTTCACCGGTACAGTCGCCGCCTGCTAGGCCTGACGCCCGAGTTCAACCCTTTGCAGGACCCCGCTGGAACGCGTCTACCTACTTCCGCCATGGCTACTGCAACTCCATCGCAGGTGACGCTGCAGAATCCTAAGATACCAGAAAGCTTCCATGGCGACGCTTTTGAAGATGTCCAAGATTGGCTTGACCAATTTGAGCGTGTCGCCAGTTATAATGACTGGGGCTCCCAGCAAAAGCTGTCTAATGTCTACTTCGCGCTTCAAGACAGCGCGCGGACGTGGTTTGTGAACCGGGAGCGAAGTTTGACCACATGGGATGCCTTCCGCACCCAGCTGCTAGACACGTTCACTAGTACCGACAGAAGAGACACTGCGCAGCGCCTACTAGAATCCCGTATTCAAAAACCAAACGAGAGCGTAGCCATGTATGCAGAAGATATGACTCGCCTTTTCCGCAGAGCAGACCCTGAGATGGCCGAAGAAAAGAAGTTACGCTATCTCTTGCGCGGAGTAAAGGAGGAACTGTTTGCCGGACTCGTGAGGAATCCACCGACGACAGTGGTCGAATTCACCAAGGAGGCTACCGCTATAGAACGGGCACTAAAGCAACGGTACCGCCAATATGATCGCGCGAACTCACCGGTGAATGCTTCAGTTCTACCTGAGAGCTACGGCACGTCTCTGCGTGAAGTCATCCGGGAGATTGTGCGAGAGGAGATCCGGCAGCTCGGGATTTCTCCTATGGCACCAGCGGTGGCTTCTGTCGCTGATATCGTTCGGGAGGAAGTTCGACAGGCCTTTTCGTCCTCCGACCGGCAGGCGGTGCCGCGACGGCTAACCTACGCGGAAGCTGTCTGTCGTCCACCTCCCGTGACTTCGATGCTGCTGACACCGTCGACCACTACGACGCAGCCAGCACCGCCACCCCCGACGCCATATTTTCGCCAGTCACAGCCGCCGCCAGCTATGCCGTATCGCCGCCAGCCGATTGCTGCGCCTCGGTCTTACGGCGAATCCCCTGTGGGCTACCCGCTTCGAAAGACTGATTTGTGGCGCACCGCTGACCGCCGGCCGCTGTGCTTTCATTGCGGCGAAGCTGGACATGTTTATCGCGCGTGCCGCTACCGCGCAGCCGGGTATCCAAGGTTTCCCAACTGCAATTACCCTGTGTTTGATGCTGCACGTACCTGCGACGACAATTCTACAAACTTTCGGCCAGAAGGTTCAGCGACGCCTCGATCACGTTCCCCTTCTCCGGCTCGTTATACCCCACCGACCCGTCGCGATTTTTCTGACGCCTCTAGGGGCAGGTCCCCTAGCCCACGCCGGGGAAACTAGAAGCAGCGACCTCCGGGGGTGAGGTTGCAAACCGTCTAGCTTTCCAAGAGCCCCCATCACCGACGACCGACGACTCTAAAACTCCGACGTCTCCAACCGCACCCCCTGTAACCGATGCCGTCAGCGCCGATCTTGTCGTTTTCATTGACGGACACCAAGTGGCCGCTCTCGTCGATACTGGTTCGCATTTTTCGATAATAAGTCAAAAGCTGGCCGACAGGTTGAGAAAAGTGAAGACGCCGTGGACCGGGCCCAACATCAGAACTGCCGGCGGCCAGTTGATGACGCCGATCGGAAAATGCACAGCCAGGATAGTAATCGCCGGTGAAACCTTCGTCGCCACCCTCGTCATTCTCTTTGAGTGCTGCAAGGAACTTATATTGGGCATGGATTTCTTGAGAGAGTACGGTGCAGTGATTAATGTCCGTGACCTCGTCGTCACATTTTCTACGAGCTCAGACGACGTCGACTCCGCGGAGCACCAGCGACCCCGCTTACGTATCGCCGACGACGACGTCACGCTTCCGCCGCGAAGCTGTGCCCTCGTACCTGTTATCTGCGACAACTTGAACACCGGGACTGGTGTCGCTGAACACATCGACGCACTGGTACTGAGTCAAGGCGTTTCCATCGCCAGGGCCGTAATTAACGTACACGACGGACGTGCTGACCTCCTACTGACGAATTTTGCCAGGGAACGTCGACACATTGTTAGAGGCACGGCTGTTGCGTACTTCGACGAATTGACCTCAATACAAGACTGCCTCTCAGTGGAGCACGCGACGGCCACCGTGGCCATGCCTGCCCCTGTGGTTGATATCAGTCCCACCTTGTCACCCGTCGAACGTAACAGCCTTCTTGAGCTCATCGATGAGTTTAAGAAATGCTTTTCATCTACGTCACGAGTCAGCCAGACGCCGCTCACTAAGCACCGTATTGTCACCGAAGCCGACGCCAGACCAATTCGGCAGCACCCTTATCGTGTGGCACCGAAAGAGCGCGAGGCGATACAAACGCAAGTGAAGACGATGCTTGAGGACGGGGTTATTCGGCCATCTAAGAGTCCTTGGGCATCGCCTGTCGTGTTGGTGAAAAAGAAGGACGGTAGCCTGCGCTTCTGCGTCGACTACCGAAAACTGAACCAGATCACAAAGAAAGACGTTTATCCGCTGCCGCGTATCGACGATTCACTGGACAGGCTACGAAACGCACGTTACTTTTCGTCGATGGACTTGAAAAGCGGCTACTGGCAAATAGAAGTTGATGCGCGAGACCGTGAGAAGACCGCATTTGTGACGCCCGACGGACTTTATGAATTTCAGGTGCTCCCCTTCGGTTTGTGTTCTGCGCCAGCAACGTTTCAGCGACTAATGGACACGGTACTCTCAGGCCTCAAATGGCAAACCTGTTTGGTGTACCTCGACGACGTGATTGTCTTCTCCGCCACGTTCGAGGAACACTTACGGAGACTAAAGACGGTCTTTGAAGCCATACGCTCAGCTGGTCTAACTTTGAAACCTGAAAAGTGCCATTTTGGCTTTGAAGAACTTCAATTTCTCGGTCACGTTGTCAGTCGTGAAGGTGTCCGACCTGACCCTGATAAAACCTCTGCCGTTGCTAATTTCCCAACGCCATCAGATAAAAAGGCTGTGCGACGCTTTCTGGGCCTTTGCGCCTACTACCGACGCTTTATTGCGGGCTTTTCGCGCATCGCATGGCCATTAACGCATCTAACCAGAGAAGATGTCCCCTTCGTCTGGGGTGAAGACCAGCAACGGGCATTTCACGACCTACGGCAACGCCTGCAGACGCCTCCCGTGCTCGCACACTTTGATGACGACGCTCCTACGATTCTTCATACCGACGCTAGTAATGTCGGCCTCGGCGCAGTGCTTGTACAGCGGCAGGACGGCGCCGAAAGAGTGATTGCTTACGCCAGCAGGACGCTATCAAGAACGGAGGCAAACTACTCCACGACAGAAAAAGAATGTCTCGCACTGGTGTGGGCCGTCCTGAAATTTCGGCCATATTTGTATGGTCGGTGTTTCACCGTTGTCAGTGATCATCATGCACTTTGCTGGCTGACTAATTTAAAAGATCCAGCTGGTCGGCTAGCGCGCTGGAGTCTTCGTCTCCAAGAGTTCGACTTCACGGTTGTCTACAAATCAGGGAAACGACATACCGATGCCGACTGCCTTTCTCGGTCTCCTGTTCAGACTGCAGTGCACGACGATGATGACACGGCTTTTCTAGGCGTGCTAGATACTGTCGCCGTTTCACGCCACCAACGCGAGGACGCAGAACTGGTTCCTCTTTTTGATTACTTAGAGGGAAGAACAGGGAGCGTGCCGAGGTTATTCGCCAGAGGGCTGCCTTCATTCTGCTTGCGCCACGGCGTTCTGTATAAAAAGAACTTTTCACCTAGTGGCAGCAGCTACCTACTCGTCATTCCCGCATCTCTTCGCGACGAAGTCCTACACGCCTGTCACAACGAGCCGACCGCTGGTCACTTGGGCTACACTCGGACATTAGCAAGAATTAGGCTCAAGTACTATTGGCCGAGACTTGCGTCGATCGTGAAACGTTACACACAGACATGCCTGGATTGCCAGCGCCGCAAAGCCCTACCCGGCAAGCCAGCTGGACTGCTGCATCCTGTTCAGATACCGCAAGCGCCGTTCGAACAAATTGGCATGGACCTTTTAGGTCCGTTTCCACTGTCTATTGCCGGAAATAGATGGATAATCGTCGTCACGGATTATCTTACGCGATACGCCGAAACAGGTGCTATCCAACGTGGAACAGCAGCCGAAGCAGCGCGATTTTTTGTCGAAGCCGTCGTCCTAAGGCATGGCGCTCCCGCAGTGGTCATCACAGACAGAGGATCTGCGTTCACGGCTGCGCTTCTGGATACCGTGTTGCGACTAAGTGGTACCACTCACCGCAAGACCACGGCTTACCATCCCCAAACCAATGGGCTGACAGAACGTCTGAATAAGACTCTGGCAGACATGATGAGTATGTACATCGACGTCGACCACAAGAACTGGGACGCGATTTTACCATATGTTACCTTTGCATATAACACGGCTCGCCAAGAGACAACACGCGTGACGCCTTTCAGCCTTGTTTACGGACGCGAAGTGACAACCATGTTGGACGCAATGCTGCCGCACGAGTGCGGTGACGACGAGACTGGTGCCGAGGAGTTTACGCAACGCGCAGAGGAAGCCAGGCAGCTTGCGCGTTTGCAAATCAAAGCACAACAGGACTACGATGCCCGACACTACGATCTTCGACACAGACCCGTCACGTACAACGTCGGTGACCAGGTGTGGGTCTGGACTCCGATTCGTCGGCGGGGGCTGTCTGAAAAGCTCCTGCGAAGATACTTCGGCCCGTACACAGTTCTGCGCCGCATCAGCGATGTTAATTATGAAGTTGTCCCCGACAGCCATAACTGCTCCAAACGCCGGCGGCATCTGCCCGAGGTTGTGCATGTGCTTCGTATGAAGCCATACATTTCCTCATGACCTCAACTTTGCACCGTCTGTGCACAGCCTTCGGACGTTGGTGCATCGGGACGATGCCCTTTTTTTTTTCAAAGGGGGGGCAAATGCCACATCCTATATGGTCACTGCGGGTATGTGCCAGGCGATGAGGACGACGCTGAAGTAGCGCGCGAGTGGAAAAACAGAGACGACAACGACGTCGCGTTGACTGCTCTGCTAAAGTGCTTCCATACGTCCTCTACGCCGGCTTTCCCGTCTTCTACTAGGCTGCGACAATATAATGTCAGGCCGGAACAGTACAACGATTCTATTCCACTTTCTGGGGCAAATTGGTTCTATTATACATACTCGATTCATTAACGCGAGCAGCGCCACGTCCGTGTTATCGCCAAGACAGTCCCGTCGCGGCTACCCTGAATCGTAAGAATGGAAAAGCACCCAGTGAAATAAGTTTCCGTTTCACGTATTGCCGTCCCCAAATGCGTGAAACTGGCGTTCGCGGACGCTAATAGGCGGAAAGTTCACGTATTTTGCGCAATTTGGAAAGGCACATATATACGTCGTGGCTGACAACCGTCTGGAGATACCTGCATTCACAAAAATTGTGACAATGAAGTTGGAGCTACGAGGCGCGCTCGATAATGCGCTCTGGGTTGATAAAAAACTGTCAGGGAAGGACACGCGTTGTACAGTGTTTGGCGCTTTCGTACGGCTGCTCTTCTGCTTCCCGAGTGGCTGTTATCAGTTGTAACTCCCACACTTCTGCCAGATTATTGCGAACCGTAGTAGATGGGCATGCCGTGAACTTGTGTTATGCAGTCAATAATGTACCGTAATGCACCGACTTGAAAAATAGCGCGATATTACACCGTCATTACATCGTAATGAGGCAATAACGACTCTATAATCCATTCAATACTCAATTAGCATCTCTGCAATAGTTGAAGGCTCTTTCACCTCTTCGTTGACATGCGGTACGCGCATGTATACCAAATGTGTGCACCTCCCATTCTAGCTGCTGGGCGGCATGAACACAAAAGCTTTGGTCATCGCGTTGTTGTTTTAATTCTGCCTGGCTTGGCGATAAAATACTACAGGGGCGACACAGCTGATTACCGCGCGTTACCGCACGGCGTGGTGCGTTTCCGCATAACGTAATGCGGCATGGCTAGACCTATCCCGCGTCTCCCGAGATGTTTCTTCACAATGGCGTATACTCTTCAGGAGCAGTCTTGTCTCCGGTAACCGCGCGCGAACGTTGGTCGCGAGTCTGCCAGAGCTGCGCGGTGCTCACCGCATCGGTCGGTGAGGCAGGCGTACACGGTCCAGCCCAGGCCCAGTGCCCAGCCGGTGCGGTGCAAGGACGAGTAGAGCAGGGTCTCCAGGTCGGAGGCCTCCACGTTGCGGTTCCACTTCCAGGTGGCGAACAGCGACAGCGTCATGCACAGTGACGACGAGAGCCACAGCGTCGCTTGCACCACCTGCGCGCGCCAGCCATGCTCACAGAGTGCAAAGAAAGAGGACCTCAGATTTGCACCGCCGAACGGTTCCGCCAGCTTGAAGTTGTTGTAAACAATTAATAAAGTAAATAATTCGAGAAATTTAGTAATTTACATAGCTTGACGGTTATCGCACTGTTTCTGATGCCTGCCACTGAATGAATGAATCATGTGCAACACGAGTAAAAAATATTGTCTATGGAATCCTTTATCTTAATCTCTAGAGAAAATTGGCGCCAAAGCAAAAGTTGTTGTTGCCAATTATTTTAGCCTCAACAGGCCGCTTTATATGCCTTATTATTGGCTCTTTGATTCCGCCTTAGTGCAGAAAAGATGTCATCTTGTCTTCAGGAAATTACCATACCGCGTAAAAATTCGTCAAATCCTATAGTGCTGGTTATGAGCGCGTGCGTATGAACGTGCGCGCGCGAGAGAGAGCATGAACTGTGCACTGACTAGCCCAATTAACAGCTCACTGTGGCGTTAATACGTGGATGAACAAATGAAAAACCGACAGTGCAGTTTGAACATGTACAGAAAAGTAAGTATATCGTGGTACCTTTCTTCGTTGTTTTAACTATGCTCGTTTATTTATAGCTGTCATAATGTCACGGTGATGATCATTACCGGGTACGGCGGCAGTGCCACCAATAGCAATAGAGCAACTTGTGGTAACCTGCGACGGAGATGGGCACTCTCATCCGCTACTATATAGGTTCTTTCTATGACATATGCAAGACCATTTAACCTCCTATCAGCAGCAGCAGTCTTATTTTTCCGCTTGAGCTGAAACAGTGCTGTTCGCATTTCATCTGCCGCCACAGAATTGAAGTCCGGTTGTTTGTTATGCAATAGGCATCCTGTTCGCGCAATGTCACAGTTAAAGAGCGCGACCATACTGGTGACTTGCACGTAAAGTGCGGGTGAGTGAGCCGGCAAGCGCTGCAGGAGACAATTAGGGCTGACCTTGGTGATCCGCGTCGTCGAGTACTTGAATATCAGGAAGGCCGTGCACAACCCGACCGTGAAGGGTCCGGCGTGAGTGTAGGGTCGCATCACCACGTCCTGGACCATCGCCATCACTCGGCTGGAGAAGAACGGAGACAAAACAGATCGCGGCGAAGGCTGTACATGTACACGCGTCGCAAGAAACTCGTCGGAGCCAGCCAGCGAGCTTTGCCTTTGTAGCGCACCTTCACGTTGGCCCGCAATCGGCTGTCTATAGTTTAGGTCAATAGCGTGACACTGGGGTTGGCGCAGCAGACTGAGCAGACGATCGGCACTTTGACGCGGCGGGACACGCGATGCGAGAACACACTGAATCACTCGCGTGATCGTGATCCGCCTCTAACAGTATACAGAGTCCACTCCAGTAGACCACTTCATTCTGAGAAAGAGTATGAGAGACGAGTGAACCAAGACATTTCAGGTTGACGCGGATCACAGACTCTCCAAAGAGGAATCTTATATCGATTTGGCTGCATCGGTAACCGCTCCTGAATACCAGTGACGTCAGTGTTAATCTGGAGAGGAGCCTTGGTTATTCAGAAAAAAAAGAAGTAAAAACAAAAGATGGGCTTGAAATTCCCACATCAGCTCCCCCCAACGCACTACCCCCAACGCGTGCGTCACGCCACTTCTTCAAACCATAGTTCGAAGGCATATCAGCAAGAACGATATCGCACAGCCCTTCAGAAAATCAATCTCGGCCTTGTGAAACACGGTAGGCCCCTTGCTTTTGCAGACAGCGGAATACTTGCTAACAAAGAAAGCTTCAAAAGCCGACCGAGCCGTGTTACTTGCACATCTGCCTAGAATTTTGCTCTGCACAAGCGAGGCGCCTACCGCGTTGCACAAGGCCGAGCTTGATTTTCTGAAGGGCTGTGCGATATGCTGATTCTTGCTGATATGCTTTCGAACTATCGTTTCAAGAAGCGGCGTGACGGATGCGCGCGAAAGAGCCTTTAAATCGGCACTGTACTGACAGGAATTAAGTTGGTAGTAGCAGTAGCAGCGCTTGTCCTTGTCTCATCCATGGGTCCTACGTCTAAATTATTCATGCTTATACTTTTCCAGTCCACATGATGGACCAACTGGCTCGAAAAATTACTCCCTCAGCAGCCATCAAGCTTCCTTGGCACACCTACGGGACATTACGCGCATTCAGAGTCATTGGTTAAATGCGAGAGAAGTCGTGCCACACTCACGCGAAAGAGATGACGTCATGACCTTGACGCATCGCGCCCTTTGACATCGACGTGTGCTGTTCATTTCGTCTTCCTCCGCGGTCACTGCCGAGTGCACCAGTTGTGATTAGCGCGCCTAAATATTTTCGATTGCGTGAAGCAAATTCCAAGGCCCGCATCGGCTTGTGTATGTGGAGTTTACTGTACGTGTGCAGGGCTGTTTCAACTCTAACTCTTCGTTCGCCTGCTTCTAGTGATAACTTAAAAGTTACTTTCACTCTAGAAGTGAAAGACCATTAGGTGTGGCATTGTCAAGGATAAAGTAGCGCGAACAAGCAGAACAGAAATAAACGGAAAAACACGCAGAGCGCTAACCAGCAACTAAAAATACAGAGGGGAAACCCTCGTTTGCATGCATGCATGCGTACATCAAGTATCCCCCCCCCCCTTATTTTTCTCTATCATCAACTAAATGGCCATTATAGCAGAAATATCCAATGTTTACCTTTAGCAACACGTTTACAACGATAGGTGGACGATAGCAAAGAGTAGTAAACAGCGCTAAACAACAGGACGAAGAGAGGGATACAGACCACAGCGCTTACTAAGAACCAGGTGTCTTTATTCTCAGTCAGTACATATATATACTCTACCGCTATCTCTAAGCACAGAAGCAACAGAATTCTGCATGGACAGGGGCAATAAATTGCAATCAATGAGATAGGAAGGCTATCTCCTTCGGAAGGAGAGAAATGGAGGGGAGGCACATGCTTCGCCACTATTATGAATGTGGAAAGCTTAGGAAATAAGACGTGCGCGGTCATCGCGGTATTTTGACAAACAGGTCACATTTTTAAAAGATGGCTTGCAGCCGCATTAATTTTAATGCAGTGATAATTGACTATCCCTAGCTTGTTTTTGAACTTTGTTTGAGTGTTCGCGCATGCAGTCATTGATGCACCGCCCCGTTTCGCCGATATAGAAACGCTTGCATGAAAGAGGAATCTTATAAACCACACATTCATATAAACCACACAGTCACTTATAAACCACACAGGCGTTAGGTTGCTGTTCACTGCCAGAGATAAGTTAGGTAGCCTGTGCCACCAAGTCAATCGGGTGACCGAGAACAAAAAAAAAAAAGTTGTAAAAAGCAGCACAGGCAGAGGTTTGTTGTTGACTGTTGTGACTGTGTGGTTTATAAGATTCCTCCTGAACCGTGCTTGAATGATGCGCTTCGACTCATTTACTACAGCAGATAGAAATAGTCACCCCGATCCAACGATGCAATGTTCTACAAAACATTGTACACTGAAAACTCTCCAATATAGTAGATTTTATTCCAATGCCTAAAATTGTGTGTGCTTTTTGTCCGAACGTTTGCCAACCGTGTTCAATCTGTATCTTCCGTCCAGCGGCTCTTACTTCCGTTCGTAAATTTTACTTAGCGTTCGTACTGGCTCGTACCGTGTTTGTCCGAAACATCTTAGGTGTCACACATTTGTCTCATCAACGAAAGCACAAAAATTAAAGAAAAATACGAAAAGTGCACCAAGGTATGCATCGCAATCTAGGACGTAACAGTGGTCATAGACAGAGGAGTGCATGCAAGTATACCGCGCCGCTGCAAACACGTCGCACAGATGGAGGCGCTTCGAAAGACGCGTAGTACGTGCGCTCTAACTGCTAGCCGTAGATGGTCAACGCGCACCTCAAGCGAAAATTACCCGAGCAAGTGTCAGCGGCACCGTGTGCAAGGGAGGCCTTGCTATCGCAGCCGCCGTGGTGGTGTAGTGGCTTTGGTGTCGCGCTGCTGAGCCCGAGGGCGCGGAATCGAATCCCGGCCGCGGCGACCGCGTTGCGATGGGGGCGAAATGCCAAGACGCCCGTGGCATTTGTTGCAGGTTAAAGAACCACAGGTGGTGAAAAATTAACCCGGAGTCCCCCACTACGGCGTGCGTCATAATCATATCGTGTATTTGGCACGTAACACCCCAGAATTAAATAACTGCTTATCGCAAGTTCTTTCAGTCAGTTTTAAGCGAAAGGTCTTTAGTCAACCCGCCCCCGTTTTTTTTTTTTGTGTGTGTTACTTCCCGCTGTCTTGTTTACAGGACTTACGGCGGCGATTAGGCCGTCTGTATGCCTTTTTTTCTGCTTCTTTCTGAAAAATTTGGGACCACAAATAGCTCGAGCCAAACTGTAATCAAGCCCATTTCCGGTGATGCCTTTAAGCCTATATATTTTCCCTTTAGACAACCACAGGTTCGGCTGCCGTGCTTCAGTCACGAAGGGGCTCCAGCGAGGAAGCATATTTGGGGCGAAGTTGGCGGCGTAAACCAATTTCTTAGCTACTAACTGCAGTCGTCAATAAAAAGGACAAAAGCGAAATCTCACCTTCGCTCAGCATACAGGGGCAGCATGGTCGGTGGGTAACCTGACAAGGTCGTTTGCACTCCTATGATGACGCCGAAGATGATCACAGCTGCAAACGCAGCCATGCCCCCAAAGGCTGGTCTCCTGTTAGGAATAATGAACGAGGAGGAAATGAACCGAGGAGTCCCGAGTTTTGTTAGCCACAACCATTTGAAGCTATAGCAGGCAACGAAGCCAAGGAAAGGATTGGGGAAATTAGTTGTTTCTTCTTTTTTTAACCGAAATGTATAGAAATGATAAAACGCAAAGGGCGATAAAAGTTGAAGAAATAGCTTGCCGCAGGTGGGAACCATACCCATATATATATATATTACGCGCGCCATGATCTTGCCAATTAAGTTACCGCTGCCCAATTTCCCATCTACTTTCTTGGGTGTTTTTTATATGTGCTAGACAGCCCTGTGAACCTTCGCGAACACCCTCACTGACGGCCATGGCCATGGAATTAGGACGTCATTCCAATCTCGGGCATCACGCAGTGCGTGGACTTGCGAGTAGGCGACTGCCCACTCAACCCTCGTACGTTACCTGAAGTCATCGAAGCTGCCAGAGTCGAGAATCTCGCCAATCGGGAGGTAGTTTTTCAATCAGGTTACTTAATCAATAAGAGTAAGTTACAATCAGAAAAACTGAATGGGATAACGTAAACTTGACGATATTCTACTGAGCGCGAATAAGAAATGCTGGAGGCTTAGCCACGAATGCGCCGCCTAAACGCCTGAAGTTCCTTCCACACACTGCAGATCTAAGCGAGCACAACAAGCAGAGAGGAACTAAATCGGTAAAATCAACTACTGAAACGAAAACGACTATCCTATAAAATGATAAACAATGACCGCTTAGATTCATGAAGGTTTATAAAACGGTGTTACGGCTTACCTCATCAAAAGAAAGACGATCAAGAAGAGCGCACAGTGGAGCTGCCAGTCTGCACTGACGTACCACAAGCTTGGAAGGCACTGAAAACAAAGCCGGTGAAGGAATGAGTGGCTTCAGGGTAGCGACAATGTTGAGCTACTCTTCTTACTACACGTCGAGCTGAGACGCGAATCCGCAATTATAGAAGGCCGAGGATGTACCTGCGGTTTTACCTTGCATTCAATCGCAGTTTAATTTCAAGGTTCATTGAGAAACAAAAATTATTCCGGCCTTAATTACAAGCTCGCGCAAAAACGGCTTCAGTTATAATGCACGTGCGTTACTGACATGCATGAATTACTTTCTAATGATATGCGGTTGTCTCGTAGTCTTATGAAGAATTAAGCTTTTGCTCGGGGCCAACTGCGATTTCCCTATTAAAATACATTTAAAACGCAGAAATGATTTTACGAGGCAACCATTGGACCAATTTGAATCAAGCTTGTTGCATTTGAGAGAGAAAGTTGAATTCTAGAAACACTAGGAAGCAGAATTTTGATTAAGGACATTGAATTTTTTAGCGAAGGTTGCCGTTAAAAAAAGATATAGACGCACGAAGTGTACAAATCCCGTAACTATGCACCCAAAACAAACATTACAGTTCTGTATGTTACATCTGTTTGAGCATCTCAAGCGAACAAATGTGATATGGGAATTTACAGCTTACGTGAAATTGTTACAATGTTTACGAAAGTCTTGCACGAGTCCTATTCAGAAATTACTGCTATATTTCAGAACCCTGTGTAATACATCAAGTTCTTCCAATGTATTATTAGACGCATTTTACAAAATTGTGATATAGTTCTTGTTTTTATTTGACTGTAAACCAATTGGCACCCTAAAGGGTGCTTTCTGTCTATAAGCACATTTAAAGATTCTCAAGGGGGTCCCCGAGGCTGCTTAAAGGTGCAAATCTGTTTACAGTGTTTAGAATTACAGAGTTATCAACTTGATATTTAAGTATTTTTAAAATATTGCAATTTTCAAGATGAAAAAAAAATAGCGCCCTATGCAAAAAGTCTGCTGCCTACAGTTTTCTAGAGTTCAATTTTTTTTAAATGCAACAAACCTCGCCAGAATCGGTGCAGCGGTTGTCGAGAAAACGATTTCGCTGTTCCCATGTATTTACACAGGAGTGGGTGCAAACATAGCAGCAGGGTACAAAGAATTCAAGATGCTAGAGCAACTTCAGCTTACATGAAAGATACGAGCACTTATAACCGTTAATTGTCACAAACATTCTCAACCTACAAGAACGATTCATTTCGAAGCGGGACGCGCGAATCTTAGAGCGACCATCTCTTTTTGAAGCGTGGTTGTTAATCTAAAAACGCTCAGGTTGTCTGCATTGGGTGCACGTTAAAGAACCCCAGGTGGTCAAAATTAATCTGGAGTTTCCCATTACGGTGTGCCTCATAATGAGATCGTGGTTCTGGCACGTAAAATCTTAGAATTAAAAAAAAATCACCGTCGATTACAATACTCCCTAATGCGAAATTTGAGCGCAGCTCTATCCGCGTTTTCATTTCGCGATATATTGAGGCATCGTACCGATCACCGCAACGACTGGCAGAGACCCGATGCGCGGCTCTATATACAGGGCCTTTCCTGAAAGTAATGTCAGTGAATTTATTGTGACGCGTCTGTACGTGAGAGTGCGGGCTAACCGGTTGAAACTAGTAGCGGGGGAACCCAGCTAAGCAGCGCTCTGTCGCTCAGTGTGCTGCTAGCATCGGAGAGCGTAGGACGGGCCTGTCCCCGAGAGTTGTTCTCTATTCTTGTGCAAGTGAAAATGCAGCGCTCGTTCGAACAAACATTTGCGATCAAGTATTGCGTGAAACTTGACAAATCCGCTGCGGAAACTGTTACAATGCTCAAGACTGCTTACAAAGGACATGCCCCATCAGATCGGCAAGTGTTTCGGTGGCACAAGACCTTTTAGGAAGGCCGGGACGAGGTCGACGACGAGGACCGCGCCGGACGGCCATCCATGACCGCCAGGGCTGACAATGTGACGCGAGTGAGGGAACTGTTGAACTCAGACCGACGATTAAGTGTTCGTTTAATGGCCGACATGTTAAACATTCCGAAAACTCAAGTTCATGAAATCGTTACAAATGATAACGGCATGCGGAAGGTGCGCGCAAAAATACTTCCAAAAGTGCTCACTGACGACCAAAAGTCACGCCGCGTTGAAACGAGCCAAGAAAACCTCGACATGTGCAAACGTGACCGAAAATTTTTGGACAACATCATTACAGGTGATGAGACTTGGGTAATTGAATATGACCCGGAGACCAAAAGGCAATCATCGGAGTGGCACACACACTCGCCCCCTCGCCAGAAGAAAGCCAGAATGAGCAAATCGAAGATCAAGATCACGCTCATCGTTTTTTTTTTTTTTGACGTCCGGGGACTGGTTAATTACGAATTTGTAGAACCTGGAACCACTGTGAACTCTAAATTTTATGAGGAAGTCCTCAAAAGACTGAAACGCAGGGTTCAACGCATCCGGCCGAACATCGCAGACAACTGGAAGTTGCACCACGATAATGCGCCGGCCCACAGTGCCTTCATCCTCCCAGACTACTTGGTCAAAGCAGGGGTGCCAACGATCCCCCAGCGCCCGTACAGCCCGGACTTAGCTCCCCCTGACTTTTTTTACATTTGCACGCCTCAAAACACCCATGAAAATCAAGCATATTGGGACAGTGGACGGGATCAAAGCAGCTTGCAGCGCAGCATTAAGGGCCATTCCGGAGCAGGACTACCGCAACGCATTTGAGAGCTGGAAGTCACGCTGGAGCCGATGTATTGACGCAAAAGGAGAGTATTTTGAAGGTTTTTAAACACTTGTAACGCCAAATTCAATAAATGATTTTTAATGGCCTTACTGACATTACTTTCAGGACGGACCTTGTATATAGACGGGTCAAACAGTTGCCGCGTCCAAGCAAGTGCGGCTTATAAGCAACCGTAATCTTTACTGGGAAACGCTTGCGAGCCGCAAGCGTTTAGTACAGCAATTAGTAGAGCGGCAAGTTGGGCTATAGTTGGTGGAAGTTCATCTTGTAAAATGGCAGTACTACATAATAAAATTCAGTTAGGAGCCTGCGCGCGTCCTGTCCTCTTCTACTTCTGTCCGTGTGTTTATAGCGCAGTACCCCCTTTTTACAAGATATGCGCGAAGGCGAGCTTTCTGGTTATTTTTTTCTTTCGCCCGCATGGCCGCCGCCACCACAGATGCACGTGCGTGAGCGCCATCTGGTGGTGCTTCAAGGTGGCTTCCACCGCTTTCCTGCTCATGCTTCCACTGCGCCCTACCCCTTCGCTTTCCTCCTCGCGCTCTCTTTGCTCTTGCCGTCTTTCATCCACCGCTGAGCTCCGCTTTCGCTCTTTCATTGTTCGCTGTGCTCGTTCGCTCGCTTACGCCGAGGAAGGACGAGGCACACTGATGATCAACGCAAGAACGGGCGCCTAAGAGCTGCGCTCTAAAAAAGAAGATAAACAAATCGTGGGCGGCGTGAATTTCACAGTCAGTGCTTGCGTCGTTGCCCTAGTTAGCAGCTACGCTTTCAAGAAAAGTTAGAGGCACTTGCGCCTCCTTACGCGCATTGAATGCGAAAGCATTCTGACTCTCTGCGCAATACTTTTCACTTGTTTATGTGCTCGAATTAGGCAAATTTTGAGAGTGGGCAACCACCCCAAATATTGTGGTTGGGCCAAGTCAATTTTGGGAGTGGGTCAGCTCGGTTTTGAACGTAGGTCAATTCAATTTTCGAACTGGGCAAAGTCAAGTTTGGGAGTTAGCCGCCCAAATTTTGGGGGTAGGTCAAGTGAATCTTGGGAGTGGGCCAGGTTGGTTGTGCATGTGGGTGAACTCAATTTATTGGGCAAAGTAAATTTTTTGGGTGTGGGCCACGGCGTCCATCCTGTTCAACGTGGGATTTTGCGGTGCGAGCCACAGCACGTCCAGCGCCGCGAATGTGACGTCATCACTTCCTTACGTTGGTCTTGGTACCATCGGATGTTAACGCCAGATGGACGCCGCATTTTCCGCTTCATGTGGCACAAAGTGCCTTCGCAGTAATATAGCAGATTGAACAGCAAGGACTCGGCGAGTAGTGTTCAACCATACTCCTGGTGGAATCTGAGCCTTCAGGAATATAGCTGCACCTTGCGGATTTTGCTTAACTCTTTAAGCCAGGGAAGGTAGTGATTCCGTGTTCGATCATCGGAGCAGGACGAATTTATCTTCAACTTTCGAAGCTTGATTATTCAAGAATCCGTATGAGTGTCCTTCGTGGCTGTGCGTTAATTACAGCTGCCGTAAGAAGTTTCCCTTTTTTGAATTTCCCTCCACCTTGATCTGCGGGGAAATTGTTTGGCTAACGTTTTCAGCTGTTCTAGCTCACTAACAAAAGTGCCAGCGAATGTACTCCTATCGCAAAAAAAAAAAAAAAGAAAACAGCGCAGACGAGAAAGCCGTTACTGACAACGGCCGGCTAGCCTTTGCATTATCCGCCGTGGTTGCTCAGTGGCTATGGTGTTGGGCTGCTGAGGACGCGGGATCAAATCCCAGCCGCGGCGGCCGCATTTCGATGGGGGCGAAGACACCCGTGTACTTAGATTTAGGTGCACTTTAAGAACCCCAGGTGGTCGAAATTTCCGGAGTCCTCCACTACGGCGTGTCTCATAATCAGAAAGTGGTTATGGCACGTTAAACCCCATAATTTAATTTTTTTAAGCCTTTGCATTTTTGCGATAGGCAGTAAAAGGAATAATAAACACTGCAACATTTGTCTCGTTTTAGAGCGCAGATTTTAGCCAGCCGTTCCTGTGGCGAGCGTGGGCGGCGTAGCCGAGCGAAAAAGCACAGCGAAAAATGAAAGAGCGAACACGGAGCAGGAGATGAAAGACGCAAACCGCGAACAGCGGAGACCAATGAGAGCGGCCCTTTCAGTGACGTGCGCGCGGGAAACTGCTTCATGCGGACACGCCCTACCGCTCGATGCGTACTCGTATCCGGTCTCAGCCGGACCGCCCATTTCGTACTGTCGTCTGCTCGCGTCAGCTCGCGCTTGTTTGCTTTGCTTGGTTTGGTCGAGTTCGGTCTTGTTTCTACTGTCATAGCTTCTGATTGTTTTGTAATCTGATTATATGCGCGACGCGCATTGTATAGTACCTTCTCCAAGACACGCGGCACCAGCGATTACACTGGAACCTTCGACGAGTCATATATAAAAACCGACGCGCTTGACCCGCAGATCAGATTTTCGACGATTGCCGACTTTGCCACATGTCTCTCAAATTCTTTGCCCCAATATATCGCGAAATCAAAACACGTGTAGAGCTGCGCTCAAATTTCACATTATGGAGTATCGTAATCGTGGGAGAATGTTTCTCTTTTTTTTCTTTATTTTCATTTTCAGGGTTCTGGGGTGCTGCTTCTGTAGGCACCACGCACTGGAGAGATGGCGGTGCGGCTGTTTCAGCTTCCTACAAGTGCTGCTGACGAAATCCGCTTGGACAGCTTGAAATACGACAGAAATGAGACGACATTCTGAACAGCAAGAGACGCGCGTTTATTATGTGCTTCAATTTTATAAGCGATGAACGGCAGCGTTCGAACTCATACGGCACGCACGGTTGTAGTGCTATACAGGGTGATCTTCTTAAAGTTTTATGTTAACTTTAAAAATCACCTGTGCCAGATAGCATAATTCTTTTCCTTGAGCTGCATTATTCAAAGAGGCCGGACATTACAAGCGCGAGAAATCGAAACACATATTCAACTAATTAACAAACATTAGCTAATTAACTCTCTAATTATTTACCTTGCAGCCTATATTGCAGTTTACTAATTGTAGCCGGTGAGCTTGCAAGACGTATCCACTTGAAATGAATTTCCAAGATGACACCAGTATCGAGATATTTCCCAAAGTGTGGAACGGAATACATGGGCGTTCCAGTTAATTTGGTGGTTCAATGAATAAAAATAATTTGTTAAAAAGGTAAGTGGAACAACAGTGCATTTTTACTGCAAGTTTGATGGCGCATATCTCCAAACTGGCGTCATTCTGGAAATTCCTTACAGACCGCGCGGCTTCACCCGACCACTCGGAGGACAAGGACGCCCCCACTACATACAATGAAATCACTAAACACTACTGCCTACAACGTAGAGAGTATAGCACGCCACACCGCACGCTCACTCGAGCTCAAGCGGTTACACTCAGAATGCTACAAACAGACACATACCGCACGCAAAACAGACTACACCACTACATGCCTGAGCTCTACGACAAGTCTTATTGCAGCAGTTGCAATATATCCCTTAACGTCTATCATTTACTCTGGCCGTGCTCGCAAGCTCACATAAACTCCGAACCGGACAAGCGCAAGTTTGAAGAAGCAATCCGGAGCGAAGAACTCGCTCCCCAACTCTGGACCGTCCAGCAGGTCCACGACGCCGCCAGGAAAGTCAACCTCCCGGTTCCGTCGTGGGAGACGCCCACTCCATGAGAGCCCCACAGCTCTCGTGGCCTGCAGGACCTTGAATAAAGTTGATTTCTTTCCTTCCTTCCTTCCTTCCTTCCTTCCTTCCTTCCTTCCTTCCTTCCTTCCTTCCTTCCTTCCTTCCTTCCTTCCTTCCTTCCTTCCAAGTGGGTACACCTTGCTAACTCATCGGCTACAATTCCTAAATTGCAATATGTGCCATGAATTAATCCACTGAAAAGATTATTAGTGGAATTTCGTTAATTAGTTAAATATGTGTTTCAATTGCTCGTGCAAGTAATATCTCCTGCTCTCTGAATAACCCAGCTCAAGGACTAGAATTGTGTTATCTGCAAAAGGTCATTTTTAAAAATTGCATAACATTTAAAAATGATTATATATATATATATATATATATATATATATATATATATATATATATATATATATATATATATATATATATATATATATATTGCCGCGAGACTGTCCGCTTGAAGCACTTTTATGTAGCATGTATTGAGCAACGGAAAGCTGTATCGGGAGTTTTTCATGTTGCTCTACAGTTTTCTCTTTGACACTTTCAATCTAACTATAATAAGTGAAAAGTTAATTAATTAATTAATTAATTAATTAATTAATTATGAGTAATTGTGTAATTAGGTAGACTGCAAAACAAATAATCGGGTTATCTCCAAGTGACGGCAAACAAAATTACCTTGGTTCTGTCTAGCTACGTGGCATTTGCATATTTTTTTAAATCTTGATGCCTGATAGCTGGGACATCCTGTACATGCAGAACGTTTAAACGCCTGCTTCGAGAGGAACAATGGCTAGAGGGCATCTTGAACGTGTATTGTGCCTCGTGCAAGATATGAGTCTTTTGCTCGCTAGGCTATGTGTGTATGGAATGCTTGAGCGCGCGGTTGCCTCTGGGAGAGGGGAGGGGTTGTTTAACATTCGCTTCTTATATAAGTTTTGCGTCGCGTCCCTCGTGGACGCCTACGTGGCTGGACACTTTTGACGCTCACCATGCGCTCGGAGTGGACAAAGTTGTTGACGTTGAGCAGCACAGCCCACCAGTTGCGGCGGCAGGCGGCTACCTCGGGCAGGATCTTTTCCTTCCAGATGGGACCAGAGCCAAGCAGGGGCACCAGGGTGAAGAAGCACAGCAGTACCAGGCAGCCAGGGGTCAGTCTGACGCCATGCGTGTAACAGCAAAGGAGCGGAGAGTAGGGGCTCTGTAGGGGCTAACCAGAACACTCTGCCGGCCAGGGCAATGTCGGTGCATGTTCGCGCCATATAAAGCTGTGGCGTACGCAAAGTAAACAAAGGTTGAGACGACAAGGACATTATGTTAATTTTAATTCGCCGTTATCACGTGCTCTCCAAATTCTGTTTCCATTTGTCCTAACCTACCTATTCTGGAGGAGTGATTCATTGCTTTTGCATTTTATGTATTCTTAATTATTTTGGCCTGCCCGCTTCTTGGCCAATCCACATGAGTGGGCATGAGCCACTCCACATCTACATGTGCCTGCCTATGTCACCTGTATTGTCTTTGCCTACTATGCCTGCGTAAAATTTTTCTAGACTATAGGCTCTGTAGGGGTCAAGCCTCAGCGTTTGCAGGTGCGATTTTCAACTCGAGTGTTAAGTTCGAGTTTAAAGCGCAAGTCGTTTGGCGGATAAGAGGCACACGAATATTTCAAGAGGCGCGAAAAAAACGCTTATACGAGTTATGAAGTTGTTACTCGCTCTACAATATGTTGACCTGGTTTTTTTCGACGCTGTCGTGAAATCAGAAAAGTCGTTCTTGCCGTCCTGACTGTATTGGGCATGAACAAAGAAATTGATGGCAATGTCGGAGTGTATGCACCGGGACATACACTATATCTGCCAACGGATACAAAGTGTTGATTTGGTCACTGCTACAAAATAGTAAAAAGACCTGCAGTGACGCGAAGACGCGCACACGAGTGCTAATTGGCACCAGCACACAGTGCAACTGCCGAAGCAACAGCAGCAGCATAAAAAAATGAAACGCCGACGTTTCAACCCCTGTAGTAGCTCAGCACCTGTGGTGTTCTCCTACAGAGCGCAATGTCATCATTCTAGGGGGCGCTGAGCTCTAGTCAAGCCTTTGTTTGCGTATACAGGGTGTACTAGCTTTCATACACCAAGATTGAAAAAATATGCAAATGCCACGTAGCTGGACAAAACCAAGGTAATGTTGTTTGGCGTCGCTTGGAGATACTCAGGTTATTTTTCCCATTTCGCCTAATTACATAACTAGTCGTAATTAAATAATGAACTTCTCAAATAATATAGTTAGATGAAAGGTGTCGATGAAAAAAATCGTAGACCAACATGAAAAACTCCCGATACAGCTTTCTGTTGCTGAATACGTGCTACATAAAAGTGTTTTCCCGAGCGTGAAAGGTGACACGCAAAGTGCCTCGAGCGGCCAGTCGCGCGGCAATTTTGCGTGCATTTGCGGGCTTCTTTCACGCTCGGAAACACACTTGCATGTAGCACGTATTGAGCAACAGAAAGCTGTATCGGGAGTTTTTCATGTTGGTCTACGATTTTTTTCATCGACACCTTTCATCTAATTTTATTATTTGAGAAGTTGATTAATTACTTAACACTAATTATACAATTAGGCGAGATCCAAAAAATAATCTGAGTGTCTGCAAGCGACGGCAAACAATGTTACCTTGGTTCAGTAGCTACGTGGCATATGCATATTTTTTTTTATATCTTAGTGAATGATAGTTGGGACACCCTGTATATAGGCTTCTTTGTCCGCTCCTCTCGACATCCCTGCGGTACTGAAAAAATTTGATAGGATTTGAATGTGATTGACGGGTATTTAGATGAAATTGGAAACGTTGGAAAGTACTGCGTCACCGGCTTCTGAGCTGAAATAAACACACGTAAGCAATAAATCAGTTCTTCACACGGCCAGTCGATTCCCGAAAGAAGAAGGAGTAAGAACATTATGTTTCTCAGTCTCGACCATTTAGATAGGTCTCCAAAAACACAACCAAAATAAGTTAAGGCAAACAACAAAAAAATGAAGAAGAGAAGGAAAGGAAAGCGTGTGTTAGACATGGAATACCTCAAAAAATGAACTTCGAAGTCATAAAACTAAAAAAAAAGCTAAGAAAAAAAATAGCACACGTGCACACTATGCGCTAATACAATTACGTAATATCGCGTTTATTCAAGAAAGCTGCCAAGGATTTCAGAGCAGATCTTTGTGCTGACGCGTTAGTCTACGGTCCAAGCAATTTTGCTAGAATGAACGGCGATACATTACACACCTGATAACGCATCCCAGTGACTCGAGCTGATGTGTTTCAGTTCGAACTAAATCTGAGGTGTTTTAAGTGAGAAATAAAACAGGGGCGTTTTAGTTCGAGCCTGTGTGTGAAATACCCCGCGCACTCACGGTGCGCACGGACTCCCTCGGGACAGAGGCTCTGCTGAATGGGCGTTCAGAAAAAAGTGCAAAAAATTAAAGGAACGTCAGGACGATTCGACGCTTTCCTCAATGCATCGTGCTTTGTTCCGAGCACGCGGGTAACTGCCGATGTCGATGAACGCGTCAGTTATGTTCACCGGACGTGAACCGCTTTATTGGGCTAAATTATGGTCTGTCTGTTTTATGTCTCGATGGTCGATACAGCAGACGCAATGCCTCTCTCCCGCGATTAAACATTACAAAAGGGAACTCACCTCAAGTACCTGTAGAGGAACATCCCGATAGTCTGCTTCTTGGCGTTTTTCTTGTCGAGATTCCTTATCACGTTCATTGCCAGGAGGAGCCCACTGCGCAGCGCGAGAATATCGGCGTGTAAGAGCAGAAAGAGGACAATCGAATACACGAGCAAATCTTTTTTAGCTTTACCAAGTACCTCAGAAAGAAGAAAGTGTCCACAGCTAGGAGACCATTGACGATGATTTGGAAGAAAAATGACTCCACGGCTGGTATGAGAAATTTGAGGCCTCCTATGTAAAGAAAGAAAGAAGACAGACGAAATTGGCAACAATTAATGGTAACGTTTCATTGCCACCAGAGAAGTTGCTGCCAGTTATCAGAAAGAAAACTCGCGGGCAAATGCTGACAGTGCAGTATTTAGTATCGTGCATTTCGCGTGGCCGCGAGAGACGTTGCGTGTACCTACGTGCATGCATGAACAGCTGCGTCGGAATGGCTGCAACACATACTGCACTGCGCAACTGCGGCATGACGTATATACGAACTGTATACGACTAAGTAACGTGTTTTTTCCTCCCCCCAAGCTCACTCAAAGGAAACCATGGAAGTCTTGAACTAAACCCATATAAAGCAACGTAGGTACAGGTGTGTGTAGAGCCAAGGTTCAGCGTTATTGCTATACTATTCATTTTTTTTTAATCACACGTAATTTTTCGGTTTATATTGGATGACAGAAACCCTCGTTTCTTTTTCTTAAGGACTATATTTTACGGAGCAATGTTTACTGGTCTTTTTTTTCCTCTGTGGTTATTTCTCACATAGCGCTGTATAAGTATATTGTCGGTGGTTATTTACGTGAAAGTGTGCTTGCTTCTTTAAGAAATATTGTGGTACTTTCAATTCGGGTGATATATGCCCCTACCTGCTTTCTTTATCGGCGCGCAATTTCTGCACTGGCAGACAGGCAAAGTTAGCGAAGTTGTGTGGTAGTGAAGTCATGAGCCACATGGCTGCACTGCCATACGTTCCGGCCGAGCAACGCAAGAAGTGTTCCCAATTATAGGGCACAAGGTTGCCAAGTAGCGACGTGATGATCGCAGTAAAAGAGTGTGCTTAAATCTTACGCTAAGCTGTTTACCAAACGCAATACGAAGCTATACTGGTAACGGTGTCAGCGTTGTCGTAATAAACAACAAGATCCCCCAATTTCAACCTGTGTCGCAATCAAACTTCGATGCAGCGAAAGGTATTCGTACGAATCAGAAGTGACTGAATATGCCACGTCTGGACTTGCAACATGTAAAACTTTAATAATCACGAGTGCAAGGCTACGCTTATTTCTCAAATCGTACGCCCAATTATCACTATTGGGGGCGAGCTCCACCACTGGAAAAGCTAGCGCCACCGTCGGCGTGACGTGGCATGAGGGATCACGTGGACACAGCGGTCGCGTCGGCTGCTTCGGAAGCGCCGAAGCGAGCTGAAAACGAAAGTTTAAAGTCCCAAATGCGCCGCGGTTCTGATTAAGTGGTGAGGCTTTCCAGCCTTGGGTGTCTGCTTGAAAACACTTGAAAGCACTATAATAGGTAGTGGCTGCCTTTGGAGGCGTGCAGCATGGTAGGCTGCTCGGTGCCACAATGCCGGACGTACACAACGGAGCCCGGTGTCAGCCTTATTCACACGTAGCCGCAGGGCAAGGAGCTGCGTGAAGCTTGGTTGGCGAAACTTAGAACCGGCTGACAGCCATCGGCTACAACTCGGGTATGCAGCAAGCAGAGACGCGAGGAACATTTCTGCTACGGCGCCGGGACTGCGCGATGTTCGGTGAGTAGCAGAAAACGCGCACTTAGACGCTCGTCCGCGCCCGCTGCCCGGCTAATGTCATGACGCTTTGGTCTATGAACTTGTTGATGCTAGATACTGGCAAGTTCACTGGAAAGGAAAGGGAGCGATAAGACGCACATTAAGAAAAGGCACGGCATATGGCCATGTTTGTGTTATGAATTAATGCACTGGATTACGAAAAAGACGCAGAGGGAACTCGCACGCTGAGAAGACCGATATGATGCGACGCAACTTGAGCAATAATATTGAAATGTCCAAGAATTTAGAAGACAAAAAAGATTGAATCGTTGCGACGGCACATCACAGTCGCCGTAGGCGTCGACGTCTCTGTAAGGAAATTATTTTTGAGCAGTTCTGATAGCGTCCACGCAGCAATAGTTGCTAGTGTACTGTGAAATGCTCACATGCTCATATGATGCGGCCAAAAGCTCACGACACGGTGCGAACGCGCGCTCACACCGAAAGCAAAACATTGTGCGCGGACATGCATGCAGACGCGCAGTCGGTCGCTACGAACCCGTGCGATCGCTGCATTGAGGCTTCATTCTGTTATGCCCCATTTGGTTACACAGACAGCCTACTATAAGAACATATTTCACACAGTTTACTCTCAGCGTTTGGCTACCTTTCACGCAAAAGCCGGCTCGCGAGACTCCTTCGTGGCGACCGCGCGCAGTGACGTTCAATGTACGTATTCGGTAAAGAGATTCTGTGCTTTCAGTTTGCCCAAGATTATTATATCGACAGTCAGAAACTTCCCTCGTTTTGAGAGTACCTACATAAATGTCCAGGAGGGCTGCCGCGTGGTGTTTTTAGTGAGCGCCGTAAGCGAAACCTTTGAGGAGCGCGTGGCGTGATCCATCATACTACGTAAGAGAGGCGCTTCCGACATATGGCGACTCCGTAACTCCTCGCCGCCAATACTGTTGGCATATTCCAGTCAAATCGAAGTTATATATGAAGACAAATCTAGCAACTTTTCTCAAGGTTTCTCGATTTCTGACCGAGAGCTCCGGACATTAATTATAGCGTGAATCACAAAATACCATGGGAAAGTTTTGAACGCTGTAAAGAAAACAAATAGGTCAAATAATTAATTCATACCACGTAGGTCAACCAAAAGCGCTTGTTTGTTAACCCTACCCATGTCTTTGGTCTTTTGTGCGCGCTCAGTTCAACAATGAATCATTAACGACTCACCAAAATTTCCGTTTTATTCCAATTCTTATCTTTATAAGGAAGAAAAAGACTGATATTCGCCAGGTGAAAGCATGTCCTAACGCATTATGGCAGTCCAAAGTGTTCGCAGCTGGAGCTCGACATGGGCGTACTCGGCGATCAGTTCGCTTTTTCTCGACGCCTATGATCATGCTACCAGAGAAGCTATGTGTGCGTCCACGGTTCGGTTGTACCTACGCACTGCTTGGAATTCGACGTTGAGGTACGTCTGCGACAGGACCACCCAGAACATGGTCATGACCCGGATGCCGTGCAGACACTGCATGGACGAAGGCACGTCCTCTGTAGTCAGCAGCTGCTTCAGGTTGCGGAAGACGCCGAATGTGGCCAGCACACTCTTGTCCGCTTCTGAATTTGCGAAAGGAACAAAAAAAAAAGTTGGAGTCCGGAATAAGTCGAAACTATCTACGTGTACGAGTAGGTACTATCTTTAGTGGCACAAATTTTCCTATTGACAGGCTAATATACAGCCTGTTCAAAGTGAAGCTTTTCGTTTGAAAAATAAACGCAGTCGTGTAACTACCTTGCAGACGACCGACATAGGTAGCTGAGGGGTCGTTATGCGTTGACACTGAGTGCCCTCCAGGAACATGAGCATGAAACGGGTCGAGCGATGTGGAGTGATACTTTAAGCTGCCGGGCCTCGCACTTCTATCGACGCGTCGCGCTTTCTTTTCTCCCTCCGTAATAAACCACGTGCATTAGCTAAAGTACGCGTGTATCACGTAACTCTCGAGCGTACACCCGAGTGACTCTGGGGTGATTGAACGTTAATCACGCATGAGGGGGGCGTACATAAAGGTGCGCCATTATGCAAGAGCTAATGGTGGCTTTCCCGAGTTGACGGCGACTCTGGATAGTACGCGAGCCAGTTACAGTCGCCGCTGAAAAAGGGCTATCGCATCTACACAAGCTAGATTGGTGCATCAGTGGGCCAGAAACGTAAGTCTCGTGGATGATTCGCAGAACACCGACTTGTTCAAAAGCTTTCGCCCTTTGCACCTCACAGGAGAGCTGTCTAGCTACTAAATTAAGTGAGCCCGAGCGATTTGCGGCGCGCGGAAGAAGCGGGAGGTTGGATCATCGGTTTCCATACTAATATTACTAGCAGTAAATTGGACTCTGTAGTCGCTCATCCACCGCGAGAATGATAGGCAGTAACGACATCGATTTTTCTACGATTCAGCATGGCTTCGTCGAAAATGATTTTATTGCGACAGCAACTATATGGACACTCCAGACGCATTTTTACCGTTGCCGGTGTTGCCATCACGGCGACCGTTATGTACCGTATAAAATCCACGGGCGATAACACCGTCGCCGCACGCCGTATGCTGTATGTGCGAGTGAAAGCACGCGAGGGGAGCAAACGATCGCGGCTCAATTTGGCGCGCGCGAGGGAGGAAAGCGGAGAGGAAACGCGCCGTCTTACGTCGCGCGAAAGGCCGTTGGGGGAAGGGAGGCAGGCAATTTGCATTTCAAATTTCAGAATGAAGCTTCAAATGTATTTCGCTTCATCTGGTTGACGTTTAACGGTAACAGTCGCCGTACTGAGTGATTACACTCTTGACATTTTATCAGCAAGCGTCTTTTTATTTGTTTTCTGTAAATTGTACAATGGTAAAAAAAAATCTCGGTGTAAGTAAGGCTAAGCATTATCTTACACTGAACTTGTGGCGGCACATTAGCTTAAAGCATGGGCTTAAGCAAACATTAGCATGGGCAGGACATGTAATAAGGAGGAAAGATAACCGATGGTCATTAAGGGTTACCGACTGGATTCCAAGGGAAGGGAAGCGTAACAGGGGGCGGCAGAAAGTTAGGTGGGCGGAAGTTTGCAGGAACGACATGGAAACAATTAGTACATGACCAGGGTAGTTGGAGAAGTATGGGAGAGGCCTTTGCCCTGCAGTGGGCGTAACCAGGCTGTTGATGATGATGACGACGACGGCGGCTGTGATGATGATGATGATGATGATGATGATGATGATGATGATGATGTACATATGGCGCAGTGCCAAGCGGGGCGTTTATTTGCAAAATGCGTTCTCTCTCTGGGTCCCTCAGAGTAGATTATGTTATTTTCAAGTAGCTGAAATTTCTATTCATATACGATCGGTGACGTACTTCTCCTGAATGATTCGCAGAAGCTTGGCCTCTGGATGATATTCAGGACAATCTCGAGCAACGTTCCGAGGAGAAGGACGGTCCCCAAGAGGCCGAACATGCATCTGAAAAGAACGTAAACGGATGTAAGATGGTGAAATAAATAACAATCGTGTTCATGGAGCGAGATAAAGCTTTATTGCTTGTGAAGCATCTGACATACATCGGGCAACGCACCATGGTTCTAAGCGTCTGCTCGCGATAAAAGCTAACCAATCACCATGCGTTCTCGGGGAGAACTATTCTTCACGAGAAGCGTAGCGTGAGAAACGTAGGACAGAAGTTTAAAAGCTCGCAGGCTCTGTAGCAGCTTGTCTGCATTTCTTTTTTGTCAAGGTTTTATCTTACTTATCTTTGGTATGAAGTTGAGGGTGTGACTGAATCCCGTCAGCTCGGGATGGAACATGACGAAATAAAACGTGGCACCGATCACAATATATTTAGTAAGGTTAACGTTACGGCTCCCACGCGAGAGCCTTGTTCAATGTTGTGAGCAAGGTTCTCGTGTGGGAGCCGTAATGTTAACCTTACTAAATATTTTGCGGTTGGTGTCGCGTTTTATTTCATCTTCAACATATCTTTGTCATATGAGCTATTGAAGGATAACAATATCCCAAAACGACGAAAAATACATAGAGACGCATCAGAATCACAGAACTCAAGGTAAAAAAAAGTTGACTCGCCATCCCGACCCTGCGAAAGTAGACGTACAGCGAAGCTGTTGCAAAACCACCACTACAACTGCTGAGGGGGGTATGCAGTGCTTTAGCGATGGTTCGGATGTCTGTTTTGAACTTGTTCTTAATTGAAGCGCACGCTGTTCTGTACGTTGTATGAGTAATGCCAATGAATGTATGCACTGTTCCCTTCACTTTGCTGAGTACTTGTAGCCGCTGCATTACGAGGGGGATGAGCCTTTGCTGATGATGATAATTTTCTTCACGGACGGACACAGAAAATGCCGACCATGAGAGGCCAACAGCTTCACTGTAAAAGATTGACAGGGCCAATGGCCGTAAATGCAAATAGACCCCATACTGGAACATGTTTGGCGCGGACATATATATATATATATATATATATATATATATATATATATATATATATATATATATATATATATATATATATACACTACGTGACGCATGACAACAGAAGAAGACAATTCTGTAAATACGTCATGAAACTAAAATTAATCAAGCAACAGTGACTCGTAAACAGTAAACCAAGATGGCGGCTTTTGTCCACTTAGCTCTACTATATGAGTTGCTGTTTGTGTAATTTCGTAAGTGCGCCAATTTTCGTCGATGTTTTTTTTTTTTTTTGATAAACACCTCGAACAAACTTATGATGCCAACTACGGAGGAAAGAGATTAACTAGGCCGGAACATTACGTGGTAAAACAGTTTCGGCACGTTAAATTTCAGAATCTAATTTCTAATCTAACGTGTCAAAACTGAATGGCCTCCAAAGTTGGCTTAACACTTGATCATGTCACGTGGAAGCTCGTTCCATCTGTTTGGACAGACGGTAGCGACGTGCGGCTGACGCAGACGCGAGTTTTGCAAGGGGGAAAACGAGGAAACTAAATATACGTTGCAAGAAACGACAGAAGTGGTACATCAGAGGAAGAAACGTGCAGAGGAGGGTTGGCAGTGCAACGGAACAAGTGCGCATCGATCAAAACCTGCCGGGAACCAAACATCATCGGGTGAGTCCCGATCGGCACCGAGTATCAGAGGTCACCTGATGAGCCGAATTTCGGAGGTACGGGACAGAGAAAAGGCGAAGCGAACGGCAACACGCGACAGATTGACCTGCTGAGTTTCCATGGGTGTGTGACGCTCATAATCCGGCCTTTCCTTTAGAATGCAGCGAATTTTATTACAATTGGTTATCTAGTTGTCTGATAAGAGCATTTCTGCCGTTCGCATGCGTTTGAATTGAGTAAGCCCAGTGTGAAGCTTCCGCTCAGTAACTTATAACCAATAAAACATAGTAGAATGGAAAGCTGAGCCATAGTATAGCGATGATTGATGGCTTGGTGTTAGTGGCACGAAATAACGACACCGACGAGAGCTAGATGACAGCAAAGTCCTTTTTAAATGCCTAATGCATCAAAGCCTTCCGCATTATGAAAAAAAAAGCTATTGCTTTCAGAATTTCGCGTTCAAAATGCAAATGGATGCTGTACCCATTTACCCGCGAAACGCTGTCATCCCCGCTCACCGGAGTGACGCAAAGTTCGGAACCTCTCGACCGGGTCCCACGCATCCATGCTTGTTGCTGCTTGGCGCGCAGAGCGCGTGTCGTTCTTGCGTGTCACTGGATATTTTTTTCCCTCGCATTTTAACGGTAATAAAGGTGTAGACAGGCTCTGAAGATATATGACGTGGGCATGCATACGTCGTTGCAGCTGACTTTTGCAACCCTCCGAATCCGCGAAGTCAATTTGCGCTGCAGTCGCAAGCCACGATCCAAGCAGAATGCGACATTTGGGGAAAGGAAAAAAAGGCAGAGACGTTGGGCGACGTGCTTACATGGCCACCAGCTGCTCTTCCGTGAGAGTGACGATGCCCTTCGTTTCGCACTCTGCGACGCTGACGCCAAGCTTCAGGTTGGCGACCGCTGCTCGGTTCCATGGAAAAGAGAAAAACGTAGTAGGCGTTCCGATTCATTCAGAGCGGCCGACACTTCGCAAACATGCGCGAAAGTTACGCGCGTTGTATGAAGAATTCCAGCACGCGAGTTTTATGCACAGAGATTACGACCGTGCAAATGAATGCCCGATATGAAAAGCGCGAAATGAAGCTGAGAGCAAAGGTCGATCGCTATAGCGTTCCGGCGCTAGCGTGCATTTCAGAGTTGTCGCATGTTTGGCCAGTGAATGTGTATGGTAAATGCGGCACAACATTACAATGCTTGTTACGTTTCGCCATAAACATGCACACATTTCAAAGTAGCACTACAAAGAAAGTTTATGCACGCCGATGTCAGCCTATATAGTAGCAACCAGTGCATTAAACTTGTTTCTCGGTTCAGTAACCTCTCTTTCGTATACCTGACTTTTTTTTCTGGATGCATTGGACAAAATGTTTTCAAGTTAAGAAACCTCGTGTGCTATATATCCACGAGCTTCTGTCGCGAGCTGACAATTCCCATTACTGCAGGCGACTTTTGATATCAACGACTACATGGATGTATACCTTTTGATCGCCGCGAAGACTGCAACTGTTGCAGCATCGCATGGTGTTACCTCACCAAATGCCCGAGTAATTCTTTCTTCGGCATGTAAATATTTAGGCAGGTAAAAGTAGGGGAAATAATCTCCTTCTCCGTGCTTTATCAATAACAACATGAATTTTAATCACACTTGTTTGTTCACACATCTGCACGTGATTGGTTGATCTTGGCTCCCCTTCATGATTCTGTTTCACTGCCTCGGAAACGCTAATCTGCAGTCTGTGCGCAACACAAAAAGCCAATGTCGATAAAAAAAAAATCCCTGTAAAGATATCAGGGATTCCCTACGCGGTACACCCCTACCAAAGGAGAGGGGAAAAAAAACAAAGACCCTCGGAGCTGACCTTGAGCAAACTGGACTCCCGGCAGGTTTATGGCGGAAACTTCCGGTCGCCGCCTTTGCCGCGCTTTTGGACCACCTACTCCACGCTGGCATCGCGGTGCGGTGCAGTAATGGTCTTTGTGTCCGCAGTGAAACAAACGAGGTACGGTGTAGTCAACAGTGTAGAGGTAACTGGCAAAAAATAGCGACAAGGATTTTCTATTTTTCTCTTTTTTTTATATATAAAGAGCTCCAATTCTTTGTCTTTTCACGGGGCACGCACTCGAGTTTGCTTATAGAACCTGAAGAGGCAAAACAGTCTTTTTTTTTCCCTACGTCTCGCACGGTGAACATTTACTGCTGCCAGAATGTAAAATGATAGAACGTACGTACACTTAGTGAAGTGGGTGACAAAGTCTCGCGAAGCGGTATGCGCATCCGCAGAATCTATATATATTTAACAATGACACATTACACAAAGACACATCAGCTTCTACAGAGCGACTGAGGATTAACATGTGTCGCCTAAACCCCTCTTCTCAAATCTTACAGCTTACGACACCGCATATTCAGGTCGTTAGCCATCCCCCAAATGAAAAAGCAAACAGCGATACAAAGCGATGTTCTGCGGAGGTTGCTACACGCTTCAGTAAGAAAAGGAAATATCACCGCCTTCACAAGTAATTCATCATTTGACCAAGTGCGTGAATAATAAATGGCGACTATATGAACTTTTAAGCAGTACTTGCCACGTATGGCTGCTATTGTGGGGAAAATGGTTCAATTACTGCGGTCCTTCTGTCTCAAGCGCATTTGAAAGTGTGCAAGCCGACTGTCATTATATCGAAGCAATTTACTGTGCACGCTAAAGTTCTGCAGTTCGTCGGCTACACTATCATTACTTTTTATAGTATGGCGTACGGGCAGAGTTCTGAAAAAGTCAACCAGTGCTTGCATTCTAAACACTTTCGAAGACAATATTCAAGTCAGGAAATACTTGCACTGTAATCTATTTCGCTGAAATGTACTGCAACTACACATTGCCTTACCTTTTCTTGCTTTGTTAGTCACCTGTTTTGTTTACGTGAGCTACAACGGTGCCTGTATTTCAGAAAAGCGTTTGTTGTCGGTACGAGACGTTCGCATACCAGCAGTGCGGGCATGTCGCACAGTGCTAACCATCGACAAGCGTATATAGTATATACGAGAGGTGGCTGAAGAGCGCATGGCAGCACCTACCTGGGTTGAGCATTTTGAAGACGTCCTCTTTGCTGCACGTCGAGGGAACGCAGATGCCCACTCGGACTGCAATGGATGTCTGCAACCTTGTGTAGGTCAGCAGCACGTCTTTGTAGACCTGCGTTAGTTTGCGGCGGTATGGATTCAGGCGCGTTAGTCGTGTATGAAAGATGGGCCACGTTCACATGCCCGTTCAAATCACATGCCAGACCATTCACATGCTAGACGCACATTGTCGCTGGGACAAGATGCTTTCTTTTCTCATGCGCTGCGATCATGCTCAGTTTTCGTGCGTGCTCCTATGTTATTCCGCCAGTAACCGCGATTGCCTCAGCTTATTAGGCTAGCTTGCTCCGTGGCGATTTGTAGTTGGGAATGCCAGTGCTAGACTTTGTAGGATTGTAAACATGAAGAACATGCTTAACACGGATGCAGAGAGGGACAAAGCAAGGAGAGGAAAGGCAGGGGGGTCAACCAGACGAGGTTCGGGATTGCTAATCAACAATGGAGGTAAAGGAAATGGGGAATAGAAAGAGGAAGAGAGTGAGTACTGGGCGCACGTGGGAGGATGCACATGGAGCACTATAGACGGCTTCTGAAATTCGAAATTCTTCGGAATTTCCTGGTGCCTCGGCTCCCGGTTTTGTGGCCATGGACGCGGAGCCTTCCAGAGGCCCTCCTGGCCAGCGGTCATCAGGGCCGTCCCTCACGAGGAAGAGAGGAAGCGTGCTCAGTGACACCGAAGACACTGAGCTATACTCGATGTCGGATGAAGACTCATCGGATGATAGCTTCATCACTGTCCGCAGAAAGAGGGCCAAAAGGAGGACTGTCAACGCGAACCCATCAACGCAAGCGAGCACGGCGACGTTGAAGTCACGGCCTGAACGCTGGCCTCACGCCATCGTGTTCGTACCAGAAGAGCCCTCAAACAACCTCCGACTGCTAAACAGGCAAGAACTATCTGTTTTCTTGGAAGGGGTCGTGCCGAATGAAATTAAGGATATTCGGATAAATGCACGCAAAAATGTCCTCGCAATCGATGTTACCAACGGGAGTGCGCTCGAAAAACTGAAGCAAATCTCGGTGCTAGGGCGCATCAAAGTGCGTTCATATATCCCGATGGATGACGCATCCACAGCAGGTGTCATTTATGACATCGATGTCGCCATTCCCAACGCGGACTTGCCTATCCTCGTCAAACCAGCAAGTGAGGGTGTTGTCATCACGCGTGTGAGCCGCCTTGGAACATCGCGCTGCGTCAAACTGATCTTCAAAGGAGATTGCTTACCAACACACGTCAAAGTCGGTCACTTCCGACACCCTGTTCGGCCCTTCATACCAAAGCCTCTTCAATGCCATCATTGCTTCAGGCTTGGACATGTCAAGGGTGTCTGCCCAAACTCGATACTATGTCCCCGTTGTGCTGAACCTCATGCGGAGGAGACATGCCGGGCTACTGTCCTAAAGTGCGGCAACTGTAATGGTTCCCATGCTGCCTCGTCTAGGGACTGCCCTCGCATCAAGAAAGAGGTCGCTGTTCTCAGGCAAATGGTTCGGGACAATTCAACACACAAGGAGGCTGCTGCAACGATCCGGCGTCGGCGTCGGCGTCACCGAACCGCCTCAAAAAAGGCAGAGCCGCGAAAGGAGAGGGCCGCTTCCATTGTAGCACCCACTTTCTCCAATCAGGCCAAAAAGGGGCTCAACAGCACAAGGAAGTCGCCTGAAAGGAATTTGTCTCAAGAAGAATGGCCTGCGCTTCCAAGCCAGCAATCTCCCACAGAACCACAGATTGTCAAGCCCGCTCGGGAGCGTGCTCCTGCTGCTGATGCCACGCCTAAAGCAGATCGCCAAGTCCTTTCAATGCTGCGTCCCCTCATAGATGCCATTCGAGTGATTCTGTCGAACCTTGGAACTACGTCTGCTCAAAATGCACTGAAAGTACTGGACGCCTTAAACCCAGTGCTTGAGTGCCTCGAATAGAGACATGGCCAGCCATCGCCCATCGTTTCGAGAGGAAGTCAAGGCAGCGTCAATCATACAATGGAACGCAAGAGGACTAAAATCACGCCTTTCGGATTTTCGTCAGTATATATATACTCATTTGTTCCCAGTCATTGTCATGTGTGAGCCTAATGTGTCAAAACCAGTCAGATTATCGGGATACGAAGCTGTTATATCCGCAACAACTCATGCATGCAGCAAAGTCATCGTTTTTCTTCGTCAAGAACTGACATATGTTCGCCAGCCGATTCCGCCTCATGATAAAAATCAATACGTTTGCCTAACAATCAAAAAGGGCAAACTCATGTTTACACTTGTTGGCGTTTATGTATCGCCTTCAAGTGTTTTTGATCCCAAACGATTAACGAACATCTTGTCTGTGTGCCCTGCCCCATATGTCATCATCGGAGATTTTAATGCGCACCATATAGCGTGGGGAAGCGCAAGAACAAATGCAAGAGGACAAAGACTTGCAAACTTCGCCTGTAACCACGGCCTTTCACTCCTGAATGACGGCAGCCCAACGTTTATACGAGGCGTGAATTATGGCAGCTGTCTTGACCTAGCTTTCGTCTCCAGCAGTTTCACAAGATATGTTAAATGGTTTTCGGATATCGAGACACACGGGAGTGATCATATTCCCACATACCTTGTCATCAAAGGAATGTCCAGTCCCACCCCACGGAACACCATTCGATTAATTGACTGGACCACTTTTACTTCCACCATGGAGGATGCTTGTCGAGAGGGCTTGTCCTCTGGATTAGAGGAAGCAATCAAGTCTGCAATGCTACACGCCGCGCGCACGGTCACGGTTTCGTCGAAGCACACGGAATTGGATATAGAGTTGGAGCGACTTCGTGCCCTCCGTCGTCGTGCGGAGCGGCGTTACCGGCGTACAAAATCCATCGAAGACCTTAGGACGGCCAGACGACTGCAAAAGAAACTTCAACGTCGCATGGATAGATTGGCATCTCGACGTTGGGCAAGATTTTGCCAGTCACTAGACCCCCGAAAGCCACTTTCCCACATCTGGAGAACCATACGTGGTCTACGTTCCTTCCCTGAACAACGCTTCCCATTCAAAGCGCTGGCGCTCTTCCAGGGGCGGCTAGAGGCTGATGTTGCAGAAGACTTTTGTGCAAGGATCGCTGGCCAAGCAACCGGTCCAGGCTTTCGAGCCCCCAGTCGCATCCCTGTTTCACGTGACGGCCGCATGGATCTTCCTTTCACAATGGAGGAACTAGAAGCGGCTCTTGCTCTATGCAGGCGTTCTTCATCCGCGGGACCAGATGGAATATCCTACCGCGCCTTGAACAACCTGAGTGATGGCGCACGGAGAGAACTGTTACGTCTCTACAACTTATCTTGGCAGGATGGCATGGTTCCCGAAGAATGGAAGATAAGCCGCTTGGTCCCTCTCCTGAAGCAAGGCAAGTCCCCACTTGAACCCACCTCATACCGCCCAATAGCGCTGGCCAGCTGTGTGGGAAAGATAATGGAAAAGATGATCCTTGCCCGCTTGGAGTGGTACCTGGAGCACTACAACATGTTACCGAATTGCATGGCTGGTTTTCGTCGAGATCGCTCTTCAGTAGACAGTGTTGTTGATCTCATTACGTACGTCCAGCTTCAAAAGTCACGCAAAAGATTATGTGCAGCTTTGTTCTTGGATGTCAAGGGGGCATACGATAACGTATCTCACGAGGCTATCCTCGATGCTCTTGAGATGGTTGGTCTAGGTGGTCGAGTTTTCCAATGGATCTCTCATTACCTTTTTATGAGATCTTTCTTTGTCTGTACCGGTGATAGTAAAACCGCACTACACTACACGTACCGAGGTGTTCCTCAAGGCGGTGTACTAAGCCCTACCCTATTCAACCTCACACTCATTGGTCTCGTTGATCATCTGCCAGCAGCGATCAAGATATCAATGTACGCCGACGACATATGTATATGGACCTCAGGTGTGACACGTCCTCAGATACGTGCAAGACTTCAAAAAGCTGCTACTCTAATAGCTATATACCTCCGCAACCAAGGTCTTGAAATCTCGTCAGACAAATGTGCACTGATGGCGTTCACTCGCAAACCAATGACACCCTACGCCATATCAATAAATGGCCAGTTAATTTCTTATGAGAAGACTCACAAATTTCTTGGCATAATCATTGATAGAGATCTCTCATGGAGCCCCCACGTGACCTACTTGAAGAAGCGTCTGACAGCAATCTCCCAACTCTTCAAGTTTCTGGGAGGAAAGACTTGGGGAATGTCAGTGCATGCAATGTTGGAATTGTACAGGGCTCTTTTTCTGGGCTTCTTGAGATACAGTTTGCCCGTACTGACCAACACCTGCCAGACAAATCTCCGTGCTCTACAGGCTATTCAAGCTCGGGCTCTCAGGGTTTGTCTTGGTTTGCCAAAATGCACATCGATAGCAGCGACTATTGCGATTGCTCGGGACCAACCTATACAAACACACATTGCGGTAGAAGTGTTGAGAGTGCACATTAGGCACGTTGCCCGTGCCTGTTCCCACCATCTGGCAACACTACCGTCAGAAAGGCCGCAGGCAGCATTTTGTACTACGATTTCGGAGTATTCCACCTGCCTCCCGTCAGGCTTCACCCCCGCAACTAAGCCATCGATTCCTCCCTGGTGTTTGGCTCGACCCGCAGTGCACCTCACCGTACCAGGCATCAGGAAAAAATCTGAGCTGTCATCACCTGCTCTTAAACAACTAACTCTGCTCCTTTTGCACGAGAAGTACGCCGAACACGTACATATTTATACTGATGGATCGGCAACTCTCCAGTGTTCCTCTGGAGCCGTGGTCTTCCCAGCGAAAGCCACCACCATCAGTTTCAAGACATGTCACCCAACGACACCGATGGCCGCGGAACTTGCAGCCCTTCGCGCTGCACTTCGTCTCGTCAGCCAAGAGCAACCTCGAAGGTGGTCAATATTCAGTGACTCGAAGGCTGCACTGCAATCTTTGCTATCGGCCCTGCGGCGCGGACCACACGAACAACTGGTATTTGAGATTAGAGAACTCATTCATACCTTAACTGAGAAAGGACACCACGTGACATTTCAGTGGCTTCCAAGTCACTGCGGAGTCATAGGGAATGAACACGCTGACAACGCTGCTCGGTCGGCTCTTCAAGGGGACGAAGAGGAGCCGATACCGTTATCAAGGACAGATGCCGCTCGAAAACTTCGAATGATCAGCCGTGACATCACGTTCTCCTTGTGGAACGCTGGAAGTTTTCACGACTACCGACTCCACAACCTTGACTACCCTCTACGCCTTTGTATTCCAGCTGGACTCTGCCGTCGCGAAGCTACCCTGCTTTGTCGACTATGGCTAGGGGTGGCTTTCACCAAGTCTTTCGCTTACCGAATTGGATGGGCCGACGACGCCACGTGTGAGGACTGTGGTAACGAGGAGACTTTTCAACACCTTCTTTGTGACTGTCCTCGATATAATTTGCAGAGACAATCACTCGCAACCGCGATAGCGCGCTTTGACCAAAGACCTCTCACAGAGGAACTTATTTTACAATACCGCCATCACAAGCCATCGCAGCAGAGGGCGACGAGGGCACTGTTGCGGTTTTTGAGGGCGACAGGATTGGACAGGCGGCTGTAGCCTGCACAAATGTTGATAGTGTGGCAAGTGTCACTGTGCTGTGCGATGGCAGTATTCGGTGCCAGTGACCGATGGTGACTGTGTGTCTAGGCTCCTTCCTTTCCTTATCTCTACTTTGTTACCACTTTACCTCCCCCTCCCCTCTCTCCCCAGTGTAGGGTAGCCAACCGGATCTTTTTCTCTGGTTAACCTCCCTGCCTTTCCCCTTTCCTCTCTCTCTCTCTCTCTCTCTTCTGAACAAATCAAACGGGCGAATCAGACGGTGCTAAACGAGGGTACTATATAAGTATATATTTGACAGAACCAGTGCTAGCAGGTATAGAGTGCTGTACGATGGGCTTTTGTGGTGGCTCCTTCACATACTATACATAGCGCTACCGTTGCCGGACAACGCCATGCTCCCGTAAGTGCTCAGCATTGGGAAAGTCCCAGGTATAGCGGCGAGAATTTGTGCTGAACTATCGCTTCCTATCATTTCAGAAATACGTCGTATTTTGAACACAGGAGCGGAGTCTAATGGTCAACGGAGTCTAGTGGTGAACAATTATCCAGGAGCGCGAACATTTACGACTGGCTTGGAAAAGAAGTCGACGTGCAAGTGAATTTGTTTCCTTCAGGACGTACAGTCTGTGCTAAAGGTTCACATGGCGCGGGTTTCGCGGAAAGGCTCAGTTTTTTCTTAGTTTGGGGACGCAGAGTCGAAATTAATGCAACGCTGTGTTCGTAGCGCATATAACTTTCAACTTTGTGTTTCAAGCTATGTGTCAAGGTCTCTCGGAAATCAAGCGACCTCGCAAATTACTCGCCATGCAAGCTTCTGACGTCGCTAATACGTCGCTAACGTTTGCAGCAGAACGCGGCACCGCCCACGAATGTAACCAACGCAAACACTCGGCTACATTCGTTGTTCTTTACTGCACAACAACAAAATGTTGTTTGTCAAGAACCCTCACCCCCCGCCTCTTTTTTCTTTTTTTTATTTCCACAAGGTAGAAGGAATTAATGGCTGTGCTGACATGAATTGTAAGCGCATTACATTTGCTGGCCGCCACTGCTTGCCATCGCATTGCCGTTTCACAAAAGTAGCGCAGCCGAAACGAACTCAGGAAAGGGTTACAAAGCGTGAACGTGTTCTTCTATGTGTTCGTCGCAGCAAGATTCCGAAGCGAATTAGGCGCCAACTATTCCATGCGCGAGTATTGTGCATTGGCCAATTCACAAGGAGCTGCTCAGCTGGCTTTTCATTTTCGTCACTGTCGTCAGCGTGACTGTGCACCACTTTTTGAAAATGTGACGATTCTTGTCATGGGACGGACAAAAACCGAAAGAGAAATACTTGAGGCATTTTATATCAGTGCACAAGAGGAAAGGAAAATGCATCAGTGTGCCTTCCAGCTCTCTGAGCGATAAAGAGATAGCTTGTCTAAAAGGCTGAATTTAAGGATTTGGTAGTTAGGGCCAAAGTGGTGTGTTCATCAATTTAAAGAACTTGCACCTTGCTAAGAGCATTGCGCATGCGTCAGAAGTTCGATGCGCGAGGGTTGATCCGTGTCTTCATATATAGGTCAGTTGCTAGTCCAGCGTTGTGGTGTCTCTTCTTTCTGTCTTGTTCGCGTCTCATTTCTTTCGCCGGTTTCCTCAAGCGTCAGCATGAACCAACTGGCCCAGCAAGCAGCTAGCACTTCCACGGTATCTTAGCGCAGAAGTTACCCAACGCTGGCGAGTGCAGGACGGGTGACGGTGCTAGAAAACGTGACGAAGTGCCCAAGAGTGAAGCGCGCGCTGTCGAGTTCTTGGACACCGGTATACAGTGGTCGTCGCTGCGTGCACAACGACCGCGCTACCATACTATATAGAGCGAATGTGCCTTCGGCTTTCTGACAGTACTTTCAAAAGGCGTGCTGCATTTACTCGCATAGAAGTGAGGCCTGTACGGAGCGACCCGTTCGATTCAGTGAGAAGGAGCACTGCGTAGGTATATATTAAGCGAAGCGACATGTCTGCACAGCGCCAGGGACGAGGACTGAAAGAAGAACACAACACAGTCCTCGTCTTTTGAGCTGCGCAAACATGTCGACATTGAATCGCCAACTCGCCCAAGCTTCCACATTATTAAGCGAAGCGGAAGAATATTGCAGTTAGGGGTTCAACGGTCCTGGCAGAAAACACATTTCTCTAGCTTGATATTGCGGAAATGCCTAATGGCAATGGAATGGCAATAGATGCCTTGCTGGCCTTGGATCGGTGTCCACACTGCGACTATCTCGCATTCTCTCTATATCTGAGCCAGAGGACCATCATGTGATCTGAACGTGAGCCGCAGTCTCAGAGTAGCCGCGCAGGTGTGAGGAGGTGCAGCCTCTTTACTGGCAAAGCCACCGTTTATATATATATATATATATATATATATATATATATATATATATATATATATATATATATATATATATATATATATATATATGTGTGTGTGTGTGTGTGTGTGTGTGTGTCACTTACCAAACGTCATCTATTATTAGCGACACTTGTTCATACTAGAAGGTGCTGTGCTATGTTTATGCGCTTTAAATGTTTCAAATTACAATGAAACCAACGTGAATGTGATACACTTAGCTAACAGCTCAAAGGAAACGTTATTAGCCTAGAAAGCAACAGAATATAACCACAAATAAAAGCAAAAGACGTTGCAAATCGTTCTCTGAACATATTAACGCTAAGTCGTAGAAAGAACCATTGGCTTCTCATGGTCCCCAAGGAGGATGAACTGCAGCGCCAGATTTACCTCTACAGCAATGTTAGTATGAACACTTAAAAAAAAAGAATAACATCGGAAAAGGCATTGCAACAAAATCGCATGTATGTTTAGTATCGCATAACAGAGCTCCCGTGCCGCGGTAGCTCACTTGGTTAGAGCGTCGCTCGCGTAATGCGAAGACGTGGGATCGTTCCCCACCTGTGGCAAGTTGTTTTTCCATCCACTTTCATTGCCACAAATTTATCATTTCTTTACAAGTGATTTCCCCTGTGTTTTCCTTGGTGTCTTTGTTTGTTGGCTTCTCATGATACAGGTATGATTAACAAAAATCGGGCCCCTCGGTTAACCCCCTTTCTTGTCGTTCAGTAATGCGCAAATATTTCAAAATAAAACCCCAGAAACGCCACAAGCTGAACCAGAGTTTCTCTATGTCATAGTTCCGACGAAAAGACTGAAATAGAAGAAATAATGAAATGAAAGAGACTGAAATAATCAGAAGAATAAGAATGGGCTGGGGTGCGTTTGGCAGGCATTCTGAGATCATGAACAGCAGATTGCCATTATCCCTCAAGAGAAAAGTTTATAACAGCTGTGTCTTACCAGTACTCACGTACGGGGCAGACACCTGGAGGCTTACGAAAAGGGTTCAACTTAAATTGAGGACGACGCAACGATCTATGGAAAGAAGAATGATAGGTGTAACGTTAAGGGATAAGAAAAGGGCAGATTGGGTGAGGGAACAAACGTGAGTTAATGATATCTTAGTTGAAATCAAGAAAAAGAAATGGGGGGGGGGGGGGGCATGGGCAGGACACGTAATGAGGAGGGAAGATAACCGATGGTCATTAAGAGTTACGGAATGGATCCCAAGGGAAGGGAAGCGTAGCAGAGGGCGGCAGAAAGTTAGGTGGGCGGATGAGATTAAAAAGTTTGCAGGGACAACATGGCCACAATTAGTACATGACCGGGGTAGTTGGAGAAATATGGGAGAGGCCTTTGCCCTGCAGTGGGCGTAACCAGGCTGATGATGATGATAGTTCCAACGGCTTTCTCGACAGCGGCCAAACAGCTTATCGAGCTTACTACGGAGAGAGAGAGAGAGAGAAAATGATGCGTAGAAAGGCACTGAGGAGAGCTCTGCTCATTTGGATCGTGCAGATACGCTCCCCTAGTACGAACCCACAAGGATAGAGAAGGAAATCTTTAGGATAAATTGATAAGTGTGGACTCTATAGTAGTAGAAATCAGGATCAGTATGGCAATGTCAATCATCTCCTTATCGCGTCGATCGCGAGCAAGCACGAGTGGTGGTTGTCCGAATGCCAGTTAGTCAATAAGCGCTCTTACATAAGAGTAGTTTTGCTAATACGGGTGGAGTAGTTCCCGTAAGAATGCTTTCCTTTAAGCTGGCGTCCTGCGTACCTTTGCGGTTTATTGGAACACACAGACTCTTGTTTAAAACCCACAAGTATTAGGACAATGCGCGAATACATATCAACATAATCCTTTTAAAGCCACTAAGGCAATCCACTGAAGACGACTGAGGCCCCCGCCAGTCCGCCTTATTAAGACCTATGAAAGCAATTCTATAGCTGGCCTTAATATTTTCTTCTTTCATTTTTTTCTCTATTGCTCAAGCTTCTTGTGAAGCGCTCAATAAAAATGTGAACGAAACACCCCGTAAAAAAATATAGTCGCACGGAAATAACTGCATGTGAGTTCGTAAACGACCGCTACTGCCTATAGCGCGCATAATGCGAAGTCACGTGCGTACGCAAATCACGCAGGAGGCGTCGCGTGCTGCACGCAAGGGGTCCGAGCAATGGCGGATGCACGCGACGCAGAAAAAAGAAATTGTACTTCGCGTTTTGCGTCTTGTGTCGGCGAAGACACGCAACTATATACGCAGCGAATTTATCCTATACTTACAGTACGAGTCGCGGAGCGTTCATTTGCCGACCGCAATCCTGTGTTGCGTTTAAACTCTGACTATATATGCGCCTAAAGTAAGGTAATTAGAGAGTTTTAGAATAGGGGACGTAACATTTGGAGTCCCACTGAGTTTTCGGCGTGCCTGCGTTGAAAATACACAGGAGCAACGAGCTTTTCAAATAGGGTTTTGCACACGTGGTCTTGCGAATGGAGACTGTGCCGTGCACTTGCAGCGCCACTGCGGCTTCAAAGCAAAACTACGATAAATAATGCATGGAATGTGATAAAGGAAGTAGTTTTTGGCTTACTCGATTCGGTGTTTTATAAATAAAAATTTAGGGTCATCTAATTTAGGGTCATCATCAGTTATTTACCGTCACTAGCCAAGTTAATCAAAGAGGTTAATTGCGCGCGCGTTCATAGCTCGTAGCGTCGATATCGTTGTAGGCGATAGTTTACGCATCACAACAAGAGACGCGCCGCAGAGTGACGAACGCGCCCCTCAGCCACCATATTGGGCCTTGGGGAGAAGGCGACACATTTAGTCAGCACTACAATGCCGTGATTCACAGGACACGACGTGCTCGACTTTGCTGAAACGTCCCACAGCGCCACGGTAGGATGAAACACACGCAGCGAATTTCGGGGAGAAACGCGCTCCATAACTTCTTTCTTCGACGTCAGCTAGAAGCAGCTGTCACTTTTTAAAGGTATATTAATGCGAAAGCACTACATGCCCCATGAAGCGGAAAATCCGACGAGCGTCCGGCGTTAAGACCCTATGGTACCAAAACGCACGTGACCAGGAAGAGGACATCCCGTGACCAAAATGACGTCACGTTCCCGGCGCTGGACGAGCTGCGGTTCGCATGCAAAATCCCATGGTGAACACCCCGGCGTCAGACGGACGCCTTGGCACACACATGCACACACACACAAAAAAATGGCATTGCCCAGTTAGAAAATCCAGTTGGCACACGCTCAAAACCGACCTGGCCCACTCCCAAAATTGACTTTGCCCAATTCGAGCACCTGAACAAGTGAAAAGTATCGCGCGAAGACTCAGGATGCTTTCGCACTCAATGCACGTAAGGTAACTTAAGCGCTCTGTAAATTTCCCATTTTTTTGTATGCTACGCTCATACCGCCTCAAGCGTCTCAAGCGCAAAAGAGCCAACGAACACTGCCATGCAGTACAAAACATGCAATAACAGGTCCAGCCTGTCGCGAATAAAGTGCATGCAGGCTGAAATTCTTTAGCGTCGCAGCTTTCACATTTGCGGTGATTGTCAACCATCCTGGCTGGTCAACAAACGGGTTCACTGCGCGAACTTGGCGCAACAGAGATATGTCATTGCCCTAGTTAAATCGTGCTCGGGAAGTTCCTGCCTTCTTTAGTGCTATTGCTCTTGCTGTTGAGTGCGGGAGTTGGCCGACGTTGAAGTGGACTTTTAGAACGGAAGGTTTATTCACATTATGTACAGTACTTAGAAACAAGTAAAATAACAGTAAACAGTCATCGTCGACCGGCAGCGAATGGTACGCTGCGGCCCGCGGTAAGCAGCACGTGTCTGAATGTCTCTCCTTTTCCGATGGTTCGCTGCCTTATAACCCCTTCAGTCCGTGACGGTCACGCCACCTTGAGCCAATCGTCGAGCCCGTACAGGTGTCATGTTCGGACAATGGGGACACTCACTGGGCGTTTGCCATTTCCGAGAAATGAGTGCGCTCGCAAGACAACTGGACCCGCCACATAGCTTGAAAACATTGTGCACCTACGTCGTACAAGAAGGTAGAAGGGTCCGCGATGATAAAAAGTCTTACCAAGGTCTTACGCTAGAATTGTTCGTAAAGAAAATTCCAGCCAATCTCGATGCTTGGTATATTATTACAGAAGGCGGAACTCCAATGGCAATCGGAGGAGCACTTACGAACGAAAAACATTGCGAATTCGGCCTAAGGTTAATTGTGCACTCGAATACTTGTGCCAGTGCTTCCTTCACACTGAACATGTTATCCGTTTTCAAGCGAAGCTTGTATTGGCTCACAAGTTTCGGTCGCGTTGTCGAAGTCACTCAAAATAAAAAAAAAACCAGTTGCTCCCAGAGCAGAGCAGCTGCGGGAAAGGGCGGTTTGATGAGTTGAAAGCTGCGCCGGCGCCGGAGCGTTGGTCATTAGCAAGGATTCCAGCTGCATAGGCGCGCGTTCACGCCACGCCCGCAACCAATCAGAGCCGTTTCGCTTCCGCCGGGGAAGGAAACGGCAGGAAATGGTCTCGAGTGCGCTGCTCCAGCTTCGTTTCCGTTCAGTTCAGTCTCGGAAAACGGATGGGACGGCCACGCACTGTGCGTTCACCCGAGGAGCAGGCAGCCTTCGACGAGCGGCGGCGAGAACTTGCCCGTGAAAGGGCCCAGGCGATCCGACACCAACGAGAAGAACATCGCGAGCTGAGGGATCGGGAGGCCGAAGCAATCCGGCACCGTTACCTGGGGGTGACTTAAACGTGACGAACACCCACCCTGATTGCTTAGTGGCTATGGTGAAGGGCTGCTAAGCACGAGGTCGCGGGATCGAATCCCGGCCACGGCGACCGCATTTCGATGGGGGAGAAATGCGAAAACACCCGTGTACTTCGATTTAGGTGCACGTTAAAGAACCCCAGGTGATCCAAATTTCTGGAGTCCACCACTACGGCGTGCCTCATAATGAGAAAGTGGTTTCGGCACGTAAAACCCCATAATTCTTTTTTGAACCGTGAAGTGCACGAAGGACAATTTTCGCTTATCCTCATTTCCCGGTAGAGGAAAAGTCGCCGATTTTTTAATGCAGCATCTTCAACTGTAAAACGAGATTGTAAAGTAAAAAAACTTAATGGCGATGTCAACGGTGTTAGTTGGCGGCCTATTTATGGCTGTGAACTGATTCTAGATCAAAGAAAGCTTTATTATACGGTGCTAGCTTTCTCCATAGCAAACAATAAAAACAAAATGATATAGACAGGACAACCCAGATAAAGTCCCACTAGACAGCTGCACTGTGTAATCAAGAAAGTAAGGTTTGAAACTTAACAGCAAGCAGTTCTCATTTACAAATCACATATACTTGTGCTAAACTCAAATTTTATTTAATGTAGACAACGACATTTTATAGTAAAGTCGCCGGCAGAAGCTATGCCGTCCAGCTATTGCATTTTTTTCCCGCGACAGTTCTTTTGCGAACCCTCCCGAACTTTGCTGACCATGGCTGCTACTGCTGGCTGCTGCTGTCTGTCCAAATAGCGCATACACAGGGCAGCCCTCACATAACAAATCGGCTTATATATGCATACATGGCGATATATGTACTACCCCTACAGATGCGTCAATGGCCGGCTCTGTTCTCTACGGAATCACACAATTAGACAACGAGCGCTACCTACATAAACATCCTCACTGCAACAAATATAAGCTTTTATGCGCATATATAATACGTTTTATTAAAGCGAATATTTTTGTGCCTTATTTCCCGGGTCTTGGCGCGTCTGCTCGGTCGGTTTTTGTACGATTGAAATGGGCCGATCCCGGAGACAGGGCGGTGCGCAATCACGTGGATCAAGTGGTGCGGTTCTCCGTGCGTGTTGGGGGGGGGGGGGGGGCAGTTCTCCGAGCCTGGTATCTAGGCACGTAATCGCTTGTCATGTTTTATAAGAATTAAACGTTTTATAACATTTAATTCACCGCTTCACGAAAGCTCCAGGTCACGTAAATTCAGGCATCCGCGTTGGATATATATATATATATATATATATATATATATATATATATATATATATATATATATATATATATATATATATATATATATATATATATATATATATAAGTTTTCTTTTAAGTTCGAACTTCGCTCTCACTTCTCAGCAGCCGTTCCTCACAGTACTGCAAGAAAGGCATGAAACGATTTACGCGAAAGTCAAATTGAAGTCCTATATAGGGCAAAGCTAAAGAGAAGAGGACAGAGCCGCCACGGCTGCCTGCGTCGTGAGACGGACCCTTCCAGTTCTACTCGTGCGATCTGTAGCTGCTCCATGACGTGCGCGTGCCTTCCTGATGAAAAAGAAAAGAAAGAAATTAAATTACGCTTTATTTGTTTTCGGTTTTGACCGCACTGAGTTTTATTGCCAGTCTGGGTGGCGCCGAGGAAAAATACGCGTTTAGGTCGTCGGCGCGCACGGTTTGGGTTAGTTTACGCAGCGAATAAATAGGAGGTTCCACGTTTCGCGTGAACGCTTCATGGCTTCGTAGAAGTAACCCCGAAGGAGAATTTGTCGCCTAACGCGCGCATTATAACCGGCCTCGTGAGAACTGCGCGGGAAGTTTCCACGCATATGGTGCCACAGGCGGAGAGTCCTTGCTTGCCCAACTTTTTTCTAAGGATCAGCTACTGAATGCGGCTAACTTTTGCCGGGTCTTTTAAGAAGACGTTTCGCTGCGCGGAATGGTGTTTAATGACCACGTGAAGGTGTATTTATTTCCTTCTCAGGGCTTATTATTATAATAAAACGCGGAACCCACGCTGATTCACACTAATGATCGAATGCATACGTCATAACGCCAACCAAAACGAAGCCACCTGTTCCATGCCACGATGTAGCGTAAGCATGTAATCATCCTCGCTACATCAGCGACGTGAGCATCTTATTGCTCCTCCAGGGGAGAAGGGAAAATAAGAAATCGTGGCATCGACTGCAGAAGTTGCATGAGTGCGAAGGGCTACTAGTAGCAGTATAGCAGGCAGTAAGAAATATGTACAATGAATACCTGTAATGAATACCCAATAGCGAATAATAAATGCCTAGACAGAGATAGAGACAAGAAAAGTTAAAGGCAGTGTGGTTGACCAGAACGTAAAAGCTAGTCGGCTACCCCACATTCGGGAAAGGGGAAGCGGAAGGTAGAAATCGAAGAAGAAAGTAGAGATACAGAGAGACAAGGCGCACAGACATACAATCACAGGCGGTAACTATCTGCAATGAATACCTAGTATATGCGTATACTATTCGGGTACCCTTCTTCTATAAACACAAAAAACAAGTGGAAAAGTCCTAACGATGGAACCGTAAGCCTAGGTGGGGCAAAAGTTAGGTAGGGTGAAGCGTACCGACTACTGGCGAGTGATGTCCAGACTAAGCTACGGTTTGAAGAGAGAAAGAGGGAAAGTTGTCAGGAAAAAAGCATTTCGAATTGGGGGGTTTCACGTGCCAAAACGACGCTTTGATTGCGAAACACGCCGTAGTGGGAGACTCCGGATTAAGTTCGGCCACTTTAACGGTGCCCCCAATGTACGGGGCACGAGAATTGCGCATTTCGCCCCCAGGTCAGGAAAGAGCAGGCACACCTGTTAGCCGCCGGGGGAAAAGAACGGGAATTCGGGGCGCAGCTCGAGAAAACATGTGACACTTTGGAAGAGGATGGCGCGGTTAGCATAGAAGCAACGAATGAGAAAGCCAAAATAACGGCAGAAGCCTCAGTCGAGAGTGAGGTAACTAGACAGGAAACGAGCATGCTCTCGCCAGCAACGAAGGGCATAATAAAGAGACATCAGAACACGAAACTATCACAACGCCGAGCACTCTTGAATGATAGCCATAATGTTATCACATTAAAATATTCCGACCAGCCGCCACGAGAGGTGCGATAGCTTGCAATATGAGTGCGATTCGTAGATGGTCAGTGGGATGCCAGTTATGCGAGCCACGTACGTTCGGTGCGACTGACCGTAATGGCTATTGCTGAATTTATTTTCCAAGGGAGTGTATGGGAGCGGGCAGTGTTTTTAATGTGCTTAGCCTTTGGAGTGTCAAAGGGGAAAAAATTAATGTGCGTTATGCTTGGGAAGCCAGTCCCGATTGTAGAGATCATTTTCACATCACTTTCATTTCTCTTTTCTTCATTATTTTCCACATTTTAATTTCGACCTCAGCTCATTACCCCTATCCTTACCTTGGCTTTATTGTCTTTCTATTCCCTCTTTTCCGTCCCCCAGAGTAGGGTAGCCAACCAGACGCATTTCTGGTTAACATCCCTGCCTTCTCTCTTTATTTCCTCCTCCTCCTCCTCCTCCTCCTCCATTGTCTGTTGGCTTTATCTATATGATCGTGATTAACAAAAATCAAGCCCCTCTGTTTCCCTTCTCCTCGTTCATCTAACACACACACACACACACACACACACACACACACACACACACACACACACACACACACACACACACACACACACACACACACACACACACACACACACATACATACATACATACATACATACATACATACATACATACATACATACATACATACATACATACATACATACATATATATATATATATGCACCTCCACCAGAAATGTTACGTGTGGAAAGACAAAGACGAAAGATGCTATTTACACGCTATTTACACTGGAGCCAGGCAGCCAGGCTGACACTCGCTCGTGCCAAGGGCACCGACCAACTTCTTCGTCGTTCTCGCCGCGGCTCATCTCTTGAGCATCACTCGATGACATCGTAATAATATATATATATATATATATATATATATATATATATATATATATATATATAGAGAGAGAGAGAGAGAGAGAGAGAGAGAGAGAGAGAGGAGTCTGGCTTTTCAGCAAAAAAGCCTGAATCAAGTGCGATGATTGTGCAGCAGCATTGTCGTGATGGATGCGCCAATTTCCTGCTGCCCACAACTCCGGTCTCTTGCGCCGCACAGCATCACGCAGGCGACGGAGGACATCCCTGTAGTACTCTTTGGTGATTGTTTGAACCTGTGGTGTGTACTCCTGGTGTATACTCGTGGTGTACCACACCGCGGGAGTCAAAGAAAGAAGTCAGCATCACTTTGACGTTGCTGCGCACTTTGCGGGCCTTTCTCGGTCTTGGTGACGTGGAATGCTTCCACTGTGACGACTGGGATTTGGTTTCCGGGTCGTACCCGTACACCCAAGACTCATCACCAGTGATTACGGTGTTCACGAAGTCGGGGTCACTGTTTGTGGAATCCAGCATGTCCTGTGAGACTTCAACACGAAGTTGCTTTTGCTCCACCGTGAGCAGCTTCGGCACGAATTTCGCCGCAACTCTCTTCATGGCCAAATCTTCGGTCATAATGGAATGTGCAGAAAAAGTGCTGATGCCCACCTCTTCCGCAATTTCTCCGATAGTCGCACGACGGTCCCGCGTCACCACAGCGATCACTTCGGCAATGACCTGGTCATTTCGGCAAGTTGATGGCCGACCGGAGCGTGGCTCGCTCTCCGCCGATGTGCGGCCGTATTTAAACCGGTTGTACCACTCCCTAATCTGTATGCTGCTCATAGCATCGTCACCGAAAGCCGTCTGAATCTTCCGAATGGTTTGCACTTGGCTGTCGCCCAGTTTCTGCCAAAATTTGATTCAGTAGCGCTGCTCCAGTCGCTCCGCCATTTTCTTTGCAATAAAAAACCGACGAGAGCACTGCGCACTACCTCCCTCAAACGCTGCGTCCCAGCGACTGACGCTGTTGGCAGGCGGGAAAACATTCGCGCATGCGCACGAAGGTTCAATGTCGGCTGATGAAAGCGCGCCTGTCTCATATCCATCAGGTGTTCGCAAAAAAAAAAAAATTAAGGTCGGATACTTTTCTAACAGACCTCGTGTATATATATATATATATATATATATATATATATATATATATATATATATATATATATATATATATATATATATATATATATATATATATATATTGGACGAACTTCTGCCCAACAAAACAACACGCAGTGCAATCTGATCTGCAGAACCGTAATCGCTGGTGTTCCCTTAAGTCCTAGAATGTACACCACTATTCGCGTCGCGTACGTAATGTGATTGCACAAGGTTCGGTGAAAACATAGGCAATAGGCAGAACAAGCGATAACATTTGAGAAATTGTATGTATCTGATACTAGGCGACTCTTGCGCTGAGCGATAACGTTTAACATTAGCTAGCCGGTGAAAGACTGTTACCGGGGAAAGATAAGCAAGTACATGCGGTAGTATATATATATATATATATATATATATATATATATATATATATATATATATATATATATATATATATATATATACGAATGCGTCCTAGCGACACTGTGTCTATTCTCCTTGTACGGTGGTGCTGAACAGGTTTAATTCTACTTTTATTTTGCGTCACGTTGTCCGAGTAGAAAAACGCCGTGAAGTGCGACGGCCGCGCTGGGAGACGACCAGGCGCTCGGCGTAGTGAATTCAGCTTGCACGCACAGGCAGCCGCATCGCGCACACTAATTGCCGGGGAACGACACGCACAACAAGAAAACAAAACAGGCTAATAAAGGTGGAAGGAAAAAAAAGAAAGAAAAAAACACGAACAGCCGCCGCGTGCTCTAGAGAGGGAGAGAGGAGCAGGCTTTGTCGTCAAGGGAAGCTCCGCGAACAGGCGAGACGCCGCAGCAGCTGTAGTCGTGACGCGTCTATTGGATGCTCATCTACATAAGTGTTTAGCGGCCGCTAACAGCGACTGCTTCGTTTGTGACAACGAATTACACGGCGCCAGGCCGCACGAATGACCACTTAGTAGGCGTCTAACGCGACAGTGAATGAAGACAAACAAAACGCTTCGAGAAGGCGAGACGCCGGAACCTGTGGCGGCATGTAATGACGTTTCTGGTGCACTTTTTTTTTTTTTCGTCTGCGTTTCTCTTGTTTACCAGAGGCTGGGATAATTATTTTTTTTTCTATCAACGATGAGTACTATTCAGCGTCACGCTGCAACGCTGTTTTGACACGCGGATAAAACAGGCGCGAACGTGCTTGGAATGACTGTCCATAAATAAAGAAATAAACAACAACGTTTTCCGTATTCTTGCACGTTTCTCTTTCGCGAGTGCGCGAGCTTGCGTTTTATTTCTTTCCGGTATGTTTATTAACGCGGGATAATTCCGTTCCTCAATTAGCGCAATAAAAGATGGGCGGAAACCCCAGGAAATGGGCGCTCTTTCCCTCCACCTCTCTCTCTCTCTTCTGCCTCGCTTCCCTCTTTTCTGCGTCACAGCGCGAATATTGGCTTCATTCTCCTGAAAAGAATTGCTCCTTAAACGCTCTCGCGGAGTCGTTAAAACAATGCCCATTATGCTGCGAACTGAGCGAATTACTTTGCGAATGTTTGAAGCACGCAGCCCGTCGCCAAGGGCTCCTAAGGAACGAAGGAGAAAATACAAAAAGAAAGAAACAAACAAACAAAAAAAAACAACAAATAAAAGAACAGAAAGTAAATCGCCAGTATCGCGCCATAATGGCATCGCACACTGGCCTTGGACAGCGGAGGTCACGTGAATGCGTCGTCATCTGTGTACTCCCCTGTGTGTGTATGCGCGCGGACTGACGAGTCGAACGCGTTGTTTGTTTGCGCATACATTTGGGCTGCCATCCTTGTTTGCCTGACCGTGAAGGAAGAGTGCTATAGACGTAGAGAGGTAGCACCTTGGTAACTGAGTGCTGTTGTGTTCATTGAAAAATATATATATATATAATAATTATGTGCAGTAACATTAACACCGCATGTTCTTTACGCACTTAATACAATCAAGTTGATACCAGTCAAGCGTTTACAGGAAACTGCGGGAGACGAAGTGATCACCGGTGGCTACTACAGATACGTCAATATACAGATAAAAATGTTGACATCATTTGCAAGAAAGACCTGAACAATCAACTCACTAATTATACTAACTACATTAATTAGCTCTCTATATAGTTACAATCTTTGCTGTGCGTGCTTACACTGGAAAGACTAAGGGAATCGTCATAAGCAGCTAGGTCCGTGTTTCTACATTTCAAGATGGCCGCCAAACTGGCGTCAAATTATTCGTTCAGTTTACCTGGGGAGGTATTCTGTAAGCGTCCACCCAGTGGACGTGTCCATTTCGTCTGCTGCTGCAGTTCTGATTGGCTATGCCGGGCTGCGCATCCGCGGCAGCGAGACGCCACAGCCAATTAGCGCTTTAGCAGCAGACGAAAAGGACATGTCCACCAGGTGGACGCTTACAGAATACCTCCCCTGAATACGCACGCGACGCCGCCAAGCGCGGCTCTCCGTCCAACTCCTCTGTGGCGCAAAAGCGGGGCGTAAACTGACGCTGACGTCACACCTCCCTCTTCCCATGAGCCGATTTCGATTAGCAGTTTGCGCAACTCCCGATTGTGCTCATTAGCGCTGCAGCAGCAGAGGTGAGACAAGCCGCTTTATCACGCACCATGACGAAGCTCTATTTTACGGCGTCATACTACGTCACAGGCGGGGTAGCACTGTGAGCCGCACTTTTTGGTACCGCGTGCATAAATCCGTGGTAAATTGAAGGAATAATTTGACGCCAGCATGTGATTTCGGTCTAGATGACCATTTCGAAATGTAGAGACATCGAACTATACACGGTTCTGACGATTCCCCTGCAACTTTCCAACTGTGCCGTAAAACTTGTCACTAAAAAGTTAATGTAATTAGTTCATTTAGTGAATGGATTGCTTTGATTTTTTCTTGCAAAAGATATCCGCCTCGGCAGATAATCTGCAATGACATGATTGGAGTAAATTCTGTAGGCTTTAAAAAAAAAGGTGTTCAATGTGAGAAAAAAAAAACTGGCCGACGGTTACGCTTTTTGGTAATGCGATCTTTGAGCGCAGCTGCTGCCTTATTTCAACAACAGGCAATCGCATACAGAACGCAGTGCCGAACGGAGGTGATTCTGCGTTTCGGATTGGGCAGCACTGACCGCGATCCGCCGCTATCGAGCCGGCGCTCCGGCGACGTGCCATCTCGCCATCTTATAGTGGGTCACCGCCGCGGAAAGGGGGGGGAGATTAGCAATTATTATTTAATGTTTCTTCTGAAGGGGGATGAGGAAACGGGTGGAGAACAGGGGTATGGAGTAGACGTCACACACTCATTCACTCACGGATAGGCCTCAATGTGGCCGCGCAAGGTTGGGGTGGGAAGTAGAAGTAAGGGGACGAAACGCTATAACTGTCTTTCGAGTCACCGCAACGGCATTACGCCAGGTAAGGGTAAGTACAGGGCAAGAGTGGAGACGGGAGAAGGACAGCCAGGCGCTAGCACTGCCAGAGGCGAAAAATGCCACTGAGGAACGCGACCCGAAAACGGGGAAGCGAGAGACACAACTGACAGCCGTGGTCACGCGCGAGGCGGCAAGGAGCGCCCGCCGCTGGCCCTGGGGCAGTGCCGCGACAGCGGGAGAAGGGACGGCGAGGGCGGAGTGTAGGGTAGCGGCGAGAGTCAGCGCAACGGCGCTGCGCCGAGGAAAGGGGCGAGAGGATAAGCGAGAACACGTGATCTGACTTTGGAGGTCAAGGGGAGAGCCGTGCGCTAGAGATGGCGCCAGGAGCGCGCGTAGCTAGAGCAGCGCGCTGGCCCCGGCTACGGAGGTGGTTACGGCAAGGCACAACGGCGAGGCCGACGGCGGCGCGAAACGCGGGAACGGGCGCCAAACAATTGCGCTCTAACAGAGAAAAACTCGCCATCCCAGCCCTTCGAAAGTGGATGTCCAGCGAAGCTGTTGAAAACCGTCACTACAACTACTGAAGGTGGTATGCAATGCTTTATGGCTTTGGAGTAATGGTAGTAGTGTTATGTTAGAGTAATGGTAGGAATGGGAGCACTCGCAATTTTGACAGCACGCTGCCGCCCATAGCGGTCTGCACTACCATTGAAATCAGTTACTAGGCTATATATATATATATATATATATATATATATATATATATATATATATATATATACATATATATATATATATATATATATATATATATATATTAGGCTTATATATACGAACGGCTAGGGACGTCACACCCCACGTCGCCAGCTGGCGTAACCGGAGCAGCTTGTGCAACAGTAAGCATTAGCGGGAAACGTATGCGGGGAGCGATACGTGCTTCGCATTGCTATCAAGAGCGCCTTATCATTAATTATGTGGTTCGAATGTTTTTTTTTTGAGCTTGTTATTAATTCAAACATATGCTGTTCTGTATGTTGTATGCATGAGTCCAAAGAATGTTAGCACTGTTCGCTTCACTTTGCTGAGTGCCAGTAGCCTCTGCCTTACGGGGATATAAGCCATTGCATATTTTTCTTGCTTACTGGGTACGAGCCATTGATGATTATACTTTGCTGTCGACGGACGCGAAAGAATCCCAGCATCCTAGCCATATACAGGTACACTGTAAAAATAGTGTATACGGTATTTGACCAGTAAAATTCTGTTGGTAGTCAGCGCCTATGTGCTACATTCATGTCACGAACTTAGACCAACTCGCCTAAATCACTATCCTAATTCGAATGCGCCAGATTCTTTTAGTATGTGTGTGCGTGTTCTTGCGTATGTAATGGACGCTCGTGTAAACCATAACGCTTTTTTACCTTTCTGTATTTTTTTCACTGAGTAAGTATTCATTCTGGAAGCCAGGCGCTCGACGTACAGCGTAACCTTTGCTCGGGCAGCCCGTCTAATTCTGGCGTTAATTGTGCGTTCTCAGAAAACACTGGCGATTCGTCCTGTATTTCCCCCTGCTCTCAAGGCCACGGTGCGCGAATGTTGTTCCATTTTGCGCGCCACGGTTCTCACTTTTATGCGCGTGGTAACCTTTCTGCACTTTCTCAGTGACGTCATGGTTGCCTCCCCCCAACCCGCCCCCTCTATCAAGTGCATTACAACTTCTGCAGTTCTTGAAAACTACGTCACTCTGCGAACACACCCTGTTTCTGAATTATGCCCACCCTCTGTACACTGCGATTCGTCATCGTAACTGCTTATGCATGCAGTATTCTGAAGAAAATAAAAGCGAAGGAAAGCAATGAAGATTTAGCGATTGCCACGCCCCCCCCCCCCCCGCGCACTTCTTCGCACCCCTCTCTGTTCGTATGTTTGTCCAGGTAAAATAAACTCGGTAAAAATAGTCTGTTTCCTTTTAATACAAGGCTGACTGATGTGATTTCGATCTAGATGGCCATTTCGAAATGTCAAGGCCGACTAGGAGGAACGAAAAAAAAACGACAACATGATGCTAGTGATGAAAACTATCCGTGATTGACTGTCAATAGCATCGATACTTTTTTTAACTACCTGTAGTGTAAAAAAATTTTTGATAGTACGATTGATAGTATTACAATAGTTCGCTAGCGTTCGTTATTGACATTGCTATCAACTGCATCGTGAAGGAAGGTAACTAACTTCGCGTCATACGGAAATTAGCAAGCATTAACGAAGGACGTTTGGATTCGTGCTGTAAAACTTCGCCATCACGAAAACAGTTTATCGGCTGTGCAGAACGCCGCTGTGGCTGGGCACCGATGTAAATTTCGACTGATTACGGTTCTCAAACGCGCACAAAAAAATAAATGAATAAAAAGTAAAAAGAACACACAGGCACTTCGGGATCCTTCCGAAAAACGAGGCATTGCGATGTTTGAAAGTTACGCAACTCACGAGTTCAAGTGCGCGAGGTTAGTTGGGTTGCCCGCCTCTTGAAAAACGGACTCGACCGGCACTGCCACAGCAGTGGGCAGGGTTAGCCATTCACGTGCGACATTAGGAAGGTCATTATTCGCCTTACATGCACTACGTGTCATTAACAACGTCTGTAGCATAGGCGCCTGTTAATAATCGTCACTACCCTAGATGAGAAACTTCATACTTCACTCGCCACCGCCGCCTCTCTTTCTCCCTGAAAAGAAAACAGGTTTTGGCATGTGAAAAAAAAAAAGGAAAGGAAGCGACTATGTTGGAAATGCAGTCAAAGCATTGTAAAAATCTTATCGCAGTAAATTGTTCTTCAAAGCTATACAGAGTGCACACATTACCTTTAGTTATGAGATCGCAATTATAACTATGGGCTAGCCATAAAGGGTGAGGAAACATCTAGAAAAGGGAGAAAGGTGAGCCTAGAGAACTCAGGTATGAAAAAAAAAATGAAATAGTTGCTTCTGTACTTGTTTATGTTCCGTATCATTAGTTGTTACTTCTATAGGCCTGCAATATGTAAGGCTTAATTTTCCAGTCTTACTGCCCTTCGTCATTGGCTGCCATGACGACAGGTCTTCGCCATCGCCAATATCGGCAAGTTGCTGCTACGAATAATAAATCAATAAAACCGAACGGAAATATTGCCAGTGTAATACTCTTAAAACGGTTGCACCCTTTGGGGTGTATATTTGTCCCACAACGATAATCGTCATCTGCCTTGCTAGCGTTTCCTTTCTTGAAAACTCGGCGCTCGCTACTTTCCTGCCGAGAATGCTGCGTCACACTGATAACGCGCAAGCCGTTCGTGACTGGGAAGTACCGAGCTCGCAGCGTTAAACAAAGGAAACACGGGCAAGACAGATGAGGGTTATCGTTGTGGGACAAGATAAGCCCCAAAGGGTGTAATTTTTTTAAAGAGTGTACAGCCTCTGGCAGCTCTTATTTTAAACAATTCCGGAACGTCCAAGTTGCCTGCGATGCTTAGTCAACAAGTGCATCGTCGGGTATTTACTTGTCGAAACAGAACAAGAACAATGAAAAGGTTTTCGGAGCAGCCTGTGTCAGGACGTAGGCACGAGCGTGAAACCCACCTTTGTGCGGTTTCTGCCAACACCAGCATTGCGTTCTATATTAAGGCAGTAACATATAGGCCAGCTATAGTTGCTCGACTGCGATGTGTCATTTCGCAGTGGAAGCAAAGAAACAAGACGAGCACGAAACACCATATATATATACATATATATATATATATATATATATATATATATATATATATATATATATATATATATATATATAGACAGAATGGCCGCTGAGCATCAAATGGTTCGCTATGCAAACGTGCACTAGATTACATCACAACACCAGGCGCTACATGCTGTGTGCTGCAGTACACGTGTGACGAACATAAGTGGTCAGCGCGTTGTGCTCAACGACTCGTTCGATCGCGAGGCGTCGTCTCTTACGGAGTCGTGATGACGTCGCAGGTACGGGGAAGGCCTTGTCGGTTGTTATTGGTACCCAGGACGTGTTAGTGCTCAAGACGCCTTATAGTCGTCAATGAAACGACATTAGGACCAACAGCCGCAGCTTCCTTATCATTTGCGACTCATGTTTTATGGAACAAAATGGCGCCAACGGCTCCGATCGAAAAATAAAAAAAAATTTGGGCAGCTTCGCACTATTGGCGCGAAGACTGAGCAAACAGCGAAGCTGGCGGCCCTACCTAGGTTATTCTTGGTTCGTCTAAGTTTATGAGTGGTTATGCTTGGAGACTCGGCCACGCTTTCTGCATGGTTATGCTTGGAGACTCGGTCAAGTTTTCGGCATGGTGTCGTCGTTAGCCCCCCAAAGAGCAACGAAGACTCGATCGTTAAAGCATGTACAATGCGTCGTTTTATTTTCAGTACCAGTCATTTCTGTCGTCGCCGTCGTCGTCCGATGGCACAACTACACAGGCGCTTCAACAACTCGCTGACGTTTCGCCGCCGCTTCACCGGCGCTATATTCGGGATCGGACCGTAGTCGTCGCATCCGTTCTCGAGTAGTGGCGCGGCGGCTTTCGCGCCCCGCTTCCTCTTCTTCGGGAGGTACGCTGTTTTTCTGTCGCCCCATCTCTCTCTAGGTCGGAGAGCCGCGGGTGTTCGGTTGGCGCGGCGGCGGAGCGGAGCTGGTTTTATACCCCCGCGGTGACGTCACGGCTTAGATCCGCATCTGCGCATGCGCGGCCTCGGTACGGCGCGGCGAGGCAAAGCTACGGTGAAGCGGTGCCAGCGCCCGCGATGACGTCATCGCTCGGCGAGGTTTTGGTGCGCACGTTCGCCGGCCTAACCACCAGCTTAAAACAGCATCGCTGTTAAAAAATAGTTGCTTTTTAGTGTTGCCTCCCATAGGTATTGCTATACACGACGCGCTCCCGGAGCTCACGTCGTGCCTGCCCCACACCACGCGTAAGATGTCGCTGCATTCACGTGGGAGATAGGTCAGTGGTTCGCTGTGTAGGACTGCTAACCGTACCTGGGCGCTGTAGCCTGAGTTCGAGCACCGTTTTTGCCAAACTGCTCAGTTACTTCATTTTGTCACTATGGTAAACATGTGGTATAGGGTGGCTTACATCGGATTTCGCTGGCTCTAGTGAAGTTTCAAATGAATAATCTCGCATCCCTAATGACGTTGGAAGCAGTTTGTATTCCCGCTCAGGAACAGGCTTGAACGGGGCGAAGAAGAATTTCGTACTCAAAACGCTCGCTCGAAAAGGCTCTGCCACAACAGTGGCAGAGCCTCTCTGAGCAAGCGTTTCAGTCCTTTCGTGCTCTTTCTCCGTCTGCGTTGCGTCAGGACGCGCACTATCGCTTCACTGAATATGGAAATCGCCATTGGCGGATTTGTTTCAACGGTCGAGCAGACATGTTCGAAGGCTTATCGGCGAAAGAGAAATACAAAGAGAAAGAGATAGAGAGAGAGATAGAGAGAAAGAGGGATGAAAAGCACAACATAGTTTCGTATGAATGACCGAGTACCGAGGATGTCCCATGTGTTGCATCGGGCCTGATCTTCCTCGTGTAGCGAGGAACGAAGATCCAAAGTGGGGCTACAGAGGCCATTTAAGGTAATATAACAGGGGAAAATGTAAAAAAAAATATATATATAGCGGGGTAAAACACCGTCATAACAGCTTTTCTCTTGGTGATCGGTGTCACCGTCCTCTGCTATAAAAAGAGAGTTTATGCCCCTAACGAGAGTGTAGGTGGCCTGTTGAAGGTCATTGCAAAGTAGTGGAAACAACTCGCACAAGATTTACGGTAGCGTATAATAAGTAGAAAGTAGACCCGATTGGGGGGGGGGGGAGGGGAGGGGTCGCAGATTCATGACAGAAAGCGCAAACCGGAGCCGGACGAACGAACGGTATTGCGGGAAGGAGCTCCTCCTGAAGCAGGGAATTAATGGAACCATATTTGTGATGCAAGTGTGTGTACAAACTCGCAAGAACGAGCAATAAGAGTCGCGGGTCAGTCCGCCACTATCAGCTACGGCAAACATTCGCCGCTGCGCGCAGACAATTCGGGCATCACTGTCCCTCTGAAGTCCGGCTTCGTATGCAAATCCACCTCGTGGACAGGACGGTATACGGTGTGGCCCGGGAGTGTCCAGACTTCGTCGCAATGGAAAATCGGTGGTGACACAGTGGGCTATGGGCGTTTTCTTGCTCAGCACGGGGTCGCGGGTACGACTCCCGGCTGCGGCGAAAATGGAAACCCGACCGAGGTACATCTATAGCCTTGGGTGCACGCTTAAGAATCCCATAAAGAATGCTCGGACCACGGGCAGGGCCGTCCGCGAGCTTTTGGTCGGCCTCGGTACGCGTAAACGTGTGCAATGTAAGGAAAGCCAAAAAACACTCTACACTGCGTTTCCCTCCGACTAATGTTTCACCCGCGCCTTTGTTTTGACAGTGCAAACATCCTGCTTGCTGCACCTCTAGAGGACCACGCCGTTTTTGTGCTTGTGTGTTCGTACCCTGCGCTTCAATCAGTGGCGCCGGTGTGGCGCCCAACTTCTTCGACCGCCGCTCTGTTTATACCTGCATCGTGTACCTCAGCGCGCATCGATGAGGCTACGTCATGTGTCACTGCTGCTTTTTGGCGTACGCGCCATCGATGTTCTATATAAACAGTGGCAAGGTTGGTTGGATCGTGAGTCTTCAGAAGGACCCCACACCTGAGCCAGCTAATGCATTTCCTCTTCAATTTCTTTCTTTCTTTCGTACTTTCTTTCTTTCTTTCTTTCTTTCTTTCTTTCTTTCTTTCTTTCTTTCTTTCTTTCTTTCTTTCCGTCCGTCCGTCCGTCCTTCCTTCCTTCCTTCCTTCCTTCCTTCCTTCCTTCCTTCCTTCCTTCCTTCCTTCCTTCCTTCCTTCCTTCTTTCGTTCTTTTCTTAGACATTCTACATTACCTTTTCGCTCGACGATAAGATCATGACAGTCCCCGGGGAGCTATATAGATGACGACGCTCAAGGAGACGCTGACTGCGACGAAGCAGCGGCAAACTAACTAAAGCAGCCATTGCTGTTCAAGTGAAAACACCTCGACTCTTGTCGAGAAAGTGGTAATGAATGAAACCACGTTTATTCCACATTAAAATGCGCCGAAGACGCTGCGGTGGAAAGGGGAGGGGTGTTATTGTATAAGGGGAAGGGTAAGGCTGCCTCCGTTTTATTAACGAACGTTCTGGAGGCAGCTAGTGAGGGCCGCATGACGCTTGCGGCTGTCGCGGAGCCGATCGTTAGACTGCCTCTCTCTCGGGTGGTGCAGGAAGAGGCTACTCCAAGGCCTCATGTCTCTCTTTTGTCCTTCTCATACAGTGCCAAGCAGCTGAATCACTGATCAACGAAGTTCATTTGAATACAACATGCTTCAGCAGTTCTGTCGAGTTCGCCGGTATAAGGGATCCACATACGGCGACAAACGACCCCATTTTTAGCAATAGGCCGACAGATGAGGAGAAGGAATGCCTTTTAGACTATCGCGATGTTTGGGTAGACGAGTACTGAGCCTCATCAGTACTGATCAGTACTGATCAGCATAC